>NC_080049.1:6518063-6868063 GCF_026212465.1 Amaranthus tricolor | reverse complement strand
CTCAAAATATACCATAACTCGAGAATATAAAAAAAATAAACAGAAAATATATGTTGAAAATAACATAAAATAATGACAACCATAAATCGAAAATTAAATTAAAAATAACAAAAAAAAAACATGCAACAAAATAACATTAAACATGCTCAAATTATACCATAATTCGAAAATATAAAAAAAATACATAATTCAACATAAACATCATGAAATAACATGAAAAAACATGTTGAAAATGACAATGTTCTCCAAAATTCGAAATCAAACATAAAAAAAAAAAGACATTCAAACATAATTTATCATCATAATCTTCAAGAAATAAAAAAAATTCAAAAAAAATAAACAATAAACAAACCTTTTAGTAAGAGGATGAGTATTTTAGAGTTGAAGATGAGTGGTAACCACAAGATGATGAGGATAAGATTAAGAGATAAAAGAAAATTAATAGAGAATGAGATTAATGGAGTGAATAGATGAAGAAGCGTAGAGAAGATAGAAAGAAAATGAAGAAGTATAGGGTTATGATTATAATGAGAAATTAGGGCAAAACATTACCTTTTTTCTTCGAGAATTGACGACCACAGGCTCCCGTCGCTGGTCCGTCGCCATTTGTTTGAAATGACAGAGGTTTGACTTTTCGAATTTAGTGACCACAACTCTTATCGCAGGCCCGTCGCTCATCCTCGGTAATGAGCAACTTTTGCGTGCCACAGTAGGGAAAATCAGTATGGAAAATCGGCTGGTTGGGCGACGCAGCAGTTGGTCGCCTAGTTATAGCCTTATTTCAAAATTTCAAAAATCCCGCCTTTGCTAATTGTGTAGTTTTAGTAATTCTTATTATTAATATTGTCATTATATGTTATTAGTATTGTTATTATAATTATAATTATTATTATTATTATTATTATTATTATTATTATTATTATTATTATTATTATTATTATTATTATTATTATTATTATTATTACTATTACTGTTTTTATGTATTATTAGTATTGTTATTATAATTATTGTTGTTGTTATTGTCATTATTACGACAAAATATTAATAATTCGGATGAATATAATAAAATTGTATTAAATATTACAAAATATTAAATAATTACATATAAATAATTAAGCTACTCTTCATCACTAAAATACTCGTTGTTCTCAACATCTTCATTTTCGGATTCTTCGTTTTCTGAAAGTACAAGATCCACATCTTCTTTATTATCTTCATCATTATCATGCACACCTGTTGAACAATTTCGCCAGATGGATCAAGAAGCGGTGTTTGGGAAACATCTTCTTCAATTTCAATACGGTCCCTATTTTCTTCTTGGAAAGCAGCATATTTGGATTCTTGTTCTATTGCTTTGTCAAAGTTATTTTGTTTGACTTTGTAAACCGCTCTCCAATCTTTTAAATTTTGTCTTGTACTCGGATATGGAAGATAATATACTTGACATGCTTGACTTGCCAACACAAATGGATCATATAAACGATACGAACGACCCTGATGTATGTCAACTAACTTATATCTTTTATGAATGTTTGTTCCATGGCTATTTCCAATGGTTGTTGGGAAATACCAATGACATTTGAACAACGTCACTCTTTTGATAGGTAAACCCGAGTATTCAACCTTTACAATTTCAAGCAATTGCTCGTAAAAATTAGCTTCGTCATGACTGTTGTCAGTAGCTTTGACGCACACTCCACTATTGTCTACAGATTTATTTGATGCATGAAGTACTGTATGGAATCTATATACGTTTGCGTAATAGACATTGTAACTCCGAGCATGTTTAAGTGGTCCTTCAGCCATCTGCTTCAAAATGTCACTGTTCACTCGGTTATCGAATAATCCTTGTCTTGCCTGTCAGATAAATGAAAATAACTTTATTAATTTAATTAACGTAATTTTGACATACATAATTAACGTAAAAGATGAACAACATACTGTTGTTCTGAGCACATTTGTAAAAATTCTCTTGCACAAATGCTTCAATCCAAATCCATACTCACAGATAGTGCATGATGCAGTAGCTAGTGTATTTCCAGACACTTACCATCAGTTTCTTCCTTCCCAGTATGATGTAGTATCAGTAGATAATGAACCACCGGTACACGTTGACGAATATCCAAACCCTCAGTGTCGACAGTTCTTTGAAATGTTAAATTCTGTAAATAGTCCTTTATTTGAAGGTTGTAAAAATCACACCAAAATGTCTATTATTAGTAGACTTACAAACCTGAAGACAGATCATCGTCTCACTGAGAGGTGTTACGACGATATTTGTGCTATTATGAACGAAGTGTTACCAGAAGAGAATACGATGGTAAACAACTTCTATGAAACGAAAAAACAAATAACTGCCCTTAGATTACCCGTTGAGAAGATAGATTGCTGTCCTAACGGATGTATGATATATTGGGGGAATAATTCGAATGCAACTTGCTGTTATATTTGTGAAACTTCTAGATGGAGAAAAAATAGTAAAGGTGATAAGGTTTCGCGGAAACAATTTCATTATTTGCCCCTGGGCCCCAGATTACAAAGATTGTATGTTTCGGAGACAACAGCTAGACATATGAGGTGGCATGCAAAGCACCGCACTAAAGATAGAGAGATGATACATTCGTTCGATGCTGAAGCGTGGTTAACATTTAACGACATGCATCCAGACTTTGCAATGGATACTCGAAACGTGCGGCTTGGTCTGTGTACAGATGGTTTTAACCCCTTTGGAAGTTCGGGTCAACAGTATTCATCGTGGCCTGTCATTGTCACACCATACAATCTTTCGCCATGGATGTGCATGAAGAAGCCGTATATGTTCTTGACCGTGATTATCCCTGGGCCGAGTAATCCAAAGCGCAACATTGACTTATATCTTCAACCACTAATAAAAGAGCTGAATATGTTGTGGGAGGAGGGGATGTGTACATTTGATGTGTCAAGAAAGGAGAATTTCCAACTGCGAGCAACTTTAATGTGGACGATCAATGACTTTCTAGCTTATTCAATGTTGTCTGGGTGGAGTACTGCGGGCCGATATGCTTGCCCTTACTGCATGGATGATTCACAAGCCTTCTACCTTACGCATAGCAAGAAGATGTGTTGGTTTGATTGTCATAGAAGGTTTTAGATAGAAGTCATCCGTATAGGAGAAATAGAACAAATTTTAGATCAGGCCTTGTTTCGAAAATAGATCCACCTATTATTCGGACTGGACATGAATTGCTTGATGAATTAGACCAGTTTGGTTTTTTGAGAGTCAATGAAGAAGATACACCGGAACATAATAAGGAGGTTAGTAAGTACTCTATTGGATGGAAGAAGATGAGCATATTCTGGGATTTGCCATATTGGAAAACTAACACGATTCGACATAATTTGGATGTTATGCACATAGAGAAGAATGTTTTTGATAACATTTTCAACACTTTGTTGTGTGTGCCAAGTAAAACAAAGGATCACATCAAGGGTAGACACGATCCGTGTGAACTTGGTATACGTTCAGAATTACATCCTATAGGTCCGTGTACTCTCAAACCTTTATAGAATTAATAACTAATAATAATTCATGTAACATGTTATTATGATTATATACAGGTACGTCTATTCTTAAAGCTTCCTATAAATTAAATGAACAACAGATATGTGCTTTGCTTCAATGGTTGAAAAGTATTAGATTTCTCGATGATTATGTGTCCAATATGGCAAGGAATATTGACATGGCCAAGCATCAGTTGTCCAATATGGTTGAAAAGTATTAGTTTTCATGCAACGCTGAATTCCAATTGCATTCAGAGAATTGCTACTGGTGAAGGTTTGGGAAGCTTTACCGAGTTGAGCTTATATTTTAGAAGTTTGACAACCACAAAGCTATATGTGGAGGATTTGAGGAAGATGGAAGCAGATATCCGGTTATCATCTGCAAACTAGAGACTATATTTCCGTCCACATTCTTTGATAGCATGGAACACCTTCCTATCCATTTGGCATATGAGGCAAGGATTGCAGGACTGGTCCAATACAGATGGATGTATCCATTTGAGAGGTACATAAATCATATGTAATTAATATTTTCATTATTCTACTGGTGAACTAATTTTTTCATTAGGTACCTTAGATATTTGAAATTTAATTTGAAAAATAAAGCTCATGTTGAAGCGTCAACATGCAACGCTTATTTAATCAAGGAAGCATCGCATTCTATTTCCCATTATTTAGAGCCGCATGAGCGATGCAGGGTCAGAGACCTTCCCAGAAATGATGATGAAAGTTACAACAATGTTGTACCTAGTGTATTGATAATCTTCAGTAATCCAATAAGATTTCAAGGGAAAAGGAAAGCATATATTTTGGATGAAAGAGATTACGTGATTGCCCATAGATACGTGCTAATGAACTGTCCAGATGTGGATGTATTTGTATCTGAGTTTAAAAGTTTAATTCAAAGACATGAACCGAATTGGTCAAGTCAGAGGATTGAAGCGTTTGTGCAAGAGAATTTTTACAAATGCGTTCAGAATAGCAGTATGTTGTTCATCTTTTACGTTAATTATGTATGTCAAAATTACGTTAATTAAATTCAAAAAGTTATTTTCATTTATCTGACAGGCAACACAAGGATTATTCGATAACCTAGTGAACAATGACATTTTGAAGCAGATGGCTGAAGGACCACTTAAACATGCTCGGAGTTACAATGTCTGTTACACAAACGAATATAGATTCCATACAGTACTTCATGCATCAAATAAATCTGCAGACAATAGTGGAGTGTGCGTCAAAGCTGCTGACAACAGTCGTGACGAAGATGATTTTTACGGGCAATTGCTTGATATTGTAGAGGTTGGTTGAATACCCGGGTTTACCTATCAAAAGAGTGACGTTGTTCAAATGTCATTGGTATGACCCAACAACCATTGGAAATAGCCACGGAACAAACATTCATAAACGATATAAGTTAGTTGACATACATCAGGGTCGTTCGTATCGTTTATATGATCCATTTGTGTTGGCAAGTCAAGCATGTCAAGTATATTATCTTCCATTACCGAGTAGAAGACAAAATTTAAAAGATTGGAGAGCGATTTGCAAAGTCAAACAAAATAAATTTGACAAAACAATAGAACAAGAATCCAAAGATGCTGCTTTCCAAGAAGAAAATAGGGACCGTATTGAAATTGAAGATGTTTCCCAAACACCGCTTTTTGATCCATCTGGCGAAATTGTTCAAAAGGTGCATGATAATGATAAAGATACTGAAGAAGATGTGGATCTTATACTGTCAGAAAACGAAGAATCCGAAGATGAAGATGTTGAGAACAACGAGTATTTTGGTGATGAAGATTAGCATAATTATTTATATGTAATTATTTAATATTTTGTAATATTTAATACAATTTTATTATATTCCTCCGAATTATTAATATTTTGTATAATAATAATAATAACAACAACAATAATAATATATAACAACAATAATTATAATAACGATACTAATAATACAAAAAAACAGTAATAATAACGATAATAATAATAATAATAATAATAATAATAATTATTATTATTATTATTATTATTATTATTATTATTATTATTATTATATTAATAACATTACTAATAATATATAATAATAGTAATAATAATAATAACAATAATAAAATTAATAATAATTATAATTATAATAACAATGCTAATAACATATAATGATAATAATAATAATTATTATTAATAAGAATTACTAAAACTACATGATTAGCAAAGGCGGGATTTTCGAAATTTTGATATAAGGCTATGACTAGGCGACTAACTGGTGCGTCGCCCAACCAGCCAATTTTCCATACTGATTTTCCCTACTGTGGCCCGCAAAAGTTGCTCATTACCGAGGATGAGCGACGAGCCTGCGACGAGAGCTGTGGTCGCTAAATCCGAAAAGTCAAACCCTTGTCATTTCAAACAAATGGCAACGGACCAGCGACGGGAGCATGTGGTCGCCAATTCTCGAAGAAAAAAGGTAATGTTTTGCCCTAATTTCTCATTTCCTACAATCATAACCCTATACTTCTTCATTTTCTTTCTATCTTCTCTATGCCTCTTCATCTACTCACTCCATTAATATCATTCTCTATTAATTTTCTTTTCTCTTTTAATCTCATTCTCATCATCTTCAGGTTACTACTTATCTTTAACTCTAAAATTCTCATCTTCTTACTAAAAAGTTAGTATTTATTGTTTATTTTTTTGAATTTTTTTTATTTCTTGATGATTATGATGATAAATTATGTTTGAATGTCTTTTTTTTTTTATGTTTGATTTCGAATTATGGAGTACATCGTCATCTTCAACATGTTTTTTCATGTTATTTCATGATGTTTATGTTGAATTATGTATGTTTTTTTTTGATATTTTCGAATTATGGTATAAATTGAGCATGTTTAATGTTATTTTGTTCTAAGTTTTTTTTTTTTGTTATTTTTAAATTTAATTTTCGATTTATGGTTGTCATTATTTTATGTTATTTTCGACATATTTTTATGTTTTTTTTTATATTCTCGAATTATGGTATATTTTGAGCATGTTTAATGTTATAATTTTCAGATTTTTTTTAATTTTAAATGTAATTTTCGAATTATGGAGTAATTTATTTTTTATCTAATGTTATTATTTTGTTTCGTAATTTTTTATATTTTTTTTTATATTTTCGAATTATGGTATAACTTGAGCATCTTTAATGTTATTTTTTGCCAAGTTTTTTTTTGTTAATTTTAAATGTAATTTTCGAATTATGGTTGTTTTTATTTTATGTAATTTTCGACATATTTTTATGTTTTTTTTTATTTTCGAATAATGGCATTTTTTAACCATGTTTAGTGCTAATTTTTTTCCAGTTTTTTCTTTTTTCATATTGTCAATGATATTTTCGAATTATGGTATATTTGAGCATGTTTTATGTTATATTTTTCTAGATTTTTTTATTTAAAATGTAATTTTGGAATTATGGAGTAATTTATTTTTAATATGATGTTAATATTTTGTTTCGAAATTTTTTTATGTTTTTTTTTATATATTTTCGAATTATGGTATAACTTGAGCATCTTTAATGTTATTTTTTCCAAGTTTTTTTTTTATTTTTAAATGTAATTTTCGAATTATTTTAATACTATATGTAGAAATGTTTTGTTTGGGATGATAATATTTATTACGTAGGTAGAAATGTTACTTTACTTGAATATTAGTTGTAGAATATGTCAATTGGGACATTTTATGGTATAGATGAGATTGATTTTAGTTGAAAATAATATTAGGGTTTGAAATAAATATTATAGGCAAAATGAGCAGTGACCCTAATGATTAGGCTAGCGACATCTTGTTGAATAATATGTCAACTAGCAACGACGACAATAGCGATGAAGAAAACAATAACCAAGTTCATGGGAGTAATAAAAATACTCAAAATGATTCCATAAATAATATGGAAGAGGACGATGGAGACGATCCTCGTCCGAATCTTCCATGGCTACCAACCATAAACAAGTAAATTTTTTTATAATCTTATTATCATTAATATTTTTTCATTATTAAAATTTCATTGTAAACTAATTTTGTTAATTATTATAAGATTTCATCCAATATTCGGAAATTTCATTGCTTCAAAAATAAGAGCAACCTTTAACTATAAACAAGATGTTGAAGGTAGTAATTGGAAGGGTGTCACCAAACCCACGAAATATTTTTATTTTAATGAATTTAAGGTATAATTATTATCTAGTTGTTTATTTTCAGACATATTATATAGACATTATTTTAAGTATTTTATTTGATGAAACATACATGTATTTAGAAACAATACAAATGGGACCCTCGCCTCGAACATTTAGTTCGCAGGTCATGGGAGGAAAAAGCCGCAAAGCGCTATGCGGATATGCTTTTCAAATGGCACAGGACGTTGAAAAGCAAGTCTAATTTTAAACCCCCTTTCATCGATAATGAGACTTGGGGGCAATGGAAAGCTGATTGGGAACGTCCAGATAATAAAACTGTTTCGGCTAGAAATTCCTCCAATCGACGTGGAGGAAGAGACAAAGCTGAAGCCATCCATATATGTGGCTCAGTCCCGCACGCCAGAACAATGCATGATTTGGTGAGTGTTTAGTTAATTAAGTAGTATTATATTGTATTGGTTTATAATCTTTTGTTTAATTTTAAATCGTTTTTTTTAAAAATATTTCAGGAACAATCGAAAGGTTAAAGACCCACAGCCTATAAAATATTTACACGAACACGTGAGGTCTTTGACACTGAAACTAGGGATTATTTCCAATGGACTAATATCAAGTCACAAAAAGTAAACGTAATAATTTTTTGAACTTGTTTATTTCTTTTTTTTTTAAGTATGAATTAATACTTTGTTTATTTGTAATTGATTTCTTTGTTTTATTGAATGATGAATATAGTGCTTTAATGGAGGAGCATCCAACCCGCGACCCAAGTGAAATTTGGTTGGAGGCTATAAAAAATGTAGAAAGGGGGTCAAGCACAAAAAAAATAAAAAAACAAAAGAGGTATTTGGGGTTGGGTCCGCCTCCCAAATTATTTATCTACCTGAGCCAACAGATATTCCGTCTTCTCAGCCTGCACAACCTGATTATGATGCCATCATTCAACAAAGGTTTGCGGATTTAGAAGCACGGCAAATGGAGTTCAACAATCGATTATGGGAAGCGGTACGAATGGGAAATGCTCAGACTGCCTATGAGACTCACCAAAGGCTGACTGAACAAATCCAAAGAGAACGAGAATTCTTTTTGAAATTTATTCAATCGCATCTCAATTTGTATTAACCCCCTCTTCCACCTCCTCCTAATCAATGATTAAATATATGTAATTTTTGTGACTTTGTAAATAAACTTTTATTTTATATATAATATGTCCCACTTTTTGACCATTTAGCTGTCAAAAGGCGACGCAGTGTGTTGTCACAATTTGTTATTTCTTTTGCAGTGACCTAAGCAATATCAAAGGCCAAAGAGGAGTAACAAGTGAGAAGGAAAATGAAAAAAGAGGCTAGATTGAAAATCCGAAAGGGCGGTCTGGGCAACATGTGAGAAAGAGAGTAAAAATTCATTTTCACTTGTTGATTTTTGAAAAACCGAATTATTTCTCATGAATTGTTTTGAATTTGAACTTGTAAATTTTGACAAAGCTAAAATTTTTCTTGTAAATCAATTACTTGCATATTAGAAATCTTACTCGAGGACAAGTAAGGTTTCGGTGTGGTAGTATTTAATAGATCTTTACTTTTATATTATTTTATTATCTTTATTTTCTTTTCACTTTAGTTATTATTAGTTAAATATTACTAATATATACTTCTATTACTTTATATGTGAATATTATTATTAGTATTATTATTAGTATTAATAGTATAATAGTAATTATTATTATTATTATTAGTAATACTATTAATATTATTTATATTATTATAATTGTAATTATTAACTTTATTAGTAGTAGTATTAAAAGCAGATGAAAAGAAGAATTGAAGCAGGAAGCTACATAACCCAGCTCGCCGGTCGCAAGTAAAGTCACGGGTGACGACCATTAAATTTAATAAAAAGTTATGCATTCGATGAATAATTTAAAAGAACGCCAACAATTATTTTTTATTTAAAAAAGTCATATATTTGGTCAATTTAATAACATTATATATATCTCCATGTTAATATTTTATCGCATTTGATATGTATTGTTAAATTATTCTAGCATGTTATCCTTCAAGTCAAACATACACAAGGTGTATGTTAGTCACAAATCTCTAATCTATGTTTCTGATTCATGCTTATTACAAAGTTTCTGATTTCTTGATCATCTTCCAACAAAGTCCTTGTGCGACTTTCTAGAACATGAACTGTTTTGTGATTTATTCATTCATTTATTCATCCCACAAATCATAGGAAATTGCTTGTACACCGACAAATTATTATCAGGTCTTTGAGATTCTATCTATCTATCATAATTAAAGTTTGCGTTATTATTCTAAATGATTCTTCTAATACGTGGAGTATAACACGTTTAATGGTAATCAAGTTAATTTAGGACACGAGAACCTACGCCAGTTTGTTAGGCGCGGTAATACAAATGAAAACTAATATAATTTTGATTAAAAAATTTTGTGGCTATTTTAATGGCTATTTTTGTTCAATTTCAATATCTTATTTTCTTCATAAAATTTATTTAAGTGCATTACTAAAGGAAGAGGTGGTATGAGATGGTAATAAAAATTTGTAAAAAAAAAATATTTAGTGACTTATACTCATTATCACCATTTAATAGTAATAATTAAATGGGGCGTTAATGTTCAACCAAATCTGTTTTCGCCATTGATATACCAAAATAATCCCATGTCAAATTAGGGGTTTGATTTCACATTAAAGAAAAACAATAGAAACCCAACAATGTAAAAGGCAAAATAAATAATAATAAAGAATAAATAGTTACCTTTTCGATAGAATAGCAGACATTAACACTAAATTCACTGATCTAATCTCATTTTCTTCTTACAATTCCGAAAACGGGCTTTGGATGTGGAACGAGAAGATAAAGCAGGGGAATTGTTTGGGTTGTTGTTCGTCTCTTCGGCGGAGATTCTTCATACACCAACATCTCTTCTTATAAAATTGGCATCCTTGTATAATACAATCGATATTGACATTATTTTTGTTGTTGGATTTGATTTGAAATTGATGAGTGTACAATATATTCGATGTTGAGGTTGAAATGAAGATTAATTGTATGATGGAATCGGAAAAATGGAGGATTGGGTTTGGTTTGAAATTCAAAATCGGAAAGTTTTTCTGGGTTGTTGTTCGAGGTTGGGTAGGAGACGTTAGAAGGAGAGAGAAAGAAGAGCACTTGTTTGAATTTGAAAAGTTGTTTGAATTGCTGGTAGCATGACAAGTAATGTGCATGGGTATTTGGTGGGTTTTAAGTAGGATCAAAATTCGAACCCTAAGCAAAAATTGTTGAGAAATACCTTAAAAAATGACTCTTTTGTAAAAAACTATCTAAAATATGTTTTTTTGGCCAAAAAATACCTAAAAAATTTGTTGTGTTTGTGAACAAGTACCCGCTAACGAAACTTTAATAATCCCGTTACATTTTCTAATTTAAAAAATAAATTAAAAACATTAGTGAGGCAAGTATGGCACGTGGGTTGGCGTGGGTTGGCAAAACAAAAAACAAAAGCTACTTTTCCCAATTCAATTAAGGCTTCGACACTCCTTCAAAACACTTAGGGCTTCGACACTCCTTCCTTAAAGCTGCTACAATTTTTCATCCTATTATTCTATTAATCTTTTTTTTTCAGGTAAGTTTTAATTTGTCTCAAACTTTTGATTTACTTTAATTAAGTTGGATAATGAAGAGTATTAATGTTAGAATATTTCATGGGGTTTTCTTTGTTACTAAAGAACAAAGTACAATGTATGAAGGGGGTGGGATAAAATTAGTCACCAATGTTGATGAAATTGCTTACTTTGAGATTGTTGATTAGATTAAAAATGATTGTGAATGTCAAGATGTTGGTAGAATTTTTTTTAGAAACACTAATTGTAGTTTGTTCAATGGTAGGAAAGAGATGATTGATGATAGTCAAACCACTAATTTTTTGAAGTCTCTTGAAAAAGATGGATGGTATAATCTTTATGTAGTACATGGAGGAATCGACTTGGGGGAGAAAGAATTGGTCAATATTGAGGTGGACAATGTCTTAGAAAGTGGAGTTTCTAGGACTAATGGACCACATAAGAAGGATAACAGGTCTAAATCGAAGGTGATTTCTTCCAAAAAAAAAATGTTTAGATGAGAAACAAGGAGTTTTAAGGATTGAGTCTAATGTTGAAGAAAATGATAGTGATGTTGATAGTGATATTGATGTCGAGCTAAGTGATGGAGATTAGAAGATGGTAATGTTGATAATCTTTTTGCTGAGAACATTGACATTAGATTGGAAGAAGGAGCTCCAAGAATTGAGTCTGATGTTCTAGATGTATTGAATCGAGAGCTTGCGGATGAGGAAGCTAGGAACAATTAGCAGGATATTGATGATGCATTGTTTGAGTTTGATGTTGAATTAAATAGCTTGGATGGATCTTATGACGAGAAGGAAAAGCATTATCCAGTATTCAACCCAGATGTTGACTTTAAGGGTAAGGTAAACCTTTCTTTAGGCTTAAAATTTCCTTCTAATAATGTGTTTAGAAAGGCTTTAAGGCACCATGCTATTGAAAATGGATACAATTACTATTATTTGCACAATGGTGGTAAAAGGGTGAGTGTTTATTGCTTTAATAAATGTGGTTGTAAAAAAGTGAAAGGAAAGTTTAAAAAATGCTCTTGTACACAAAAAATAAATTTACATTTCAGATTAAAACTTATAGATCTGAGCATACTTGTGGACATCAATATGAAAACAACAAAGTTACTGCTTTGTATTTGGCTGAGAAGTGTTTAGAAGATTAGAGAGAAAATCCGAGTTGGGATTTAAATGCTTTCATAAAAGAAGTAAATAGGGAGTGTGGAAGTGAAGTGAAAAATCACAAGTGCTATAACGCAAAAAGAATTGCTATGAGGATGATTTATGGGGATGCAAATGAGGAGTATAGTAGGTTTTGGGATTATGCAGAAGCAATAAGAAAGTTAAATTCAGGTAGTACAGCAATACTAAAGTGTATTGGGATAGAGTCCCCCCTCCTTTATTTCAAAGGATGTATATTTGTTTAAAAGCTTATAAGGAGGGTTTTGTGACTCGGTGTCGACGTATCATTAGGGTTGATGGAGAACATTTAAAAGGGCCATATCCTGGAATATTGTTGACTGCAGTAGCTAAGGATGGGAATAACAACATATTTCCCATAGCAATATTTCCCATAGCGTGGGCTATGGTTGCAACAGAGAGTGCAAATACTTGGACATGGTTCTTAGCGCTTCTAGTTGACGACATTAACTTAGTGACAGACAAAGATAGTGAAATTACATTCATGAGTGACAGACAAAAGGTATCACCTTTCCTTTTAACATATAAAACTAGATATATATGATCATGGAAACATAGATTTTGACTAAAAAGTGTTTATGTGCAGGGTTTGATAGATGCATTGAAAAATGTTGTCCTACAGTCAGAAGTTAGATTTTGTTGTAGATATATATGGACAAACTTTAAAAAGCAATTCTCCAGAGAGCTATTTAGGCATTTATTATGGAAGGCGGCCAGAGCTACAACTAATGTAAGTTAGTGATACTTGTTTATTTTGTTGTGCTCATATAGTGATATATTTATTTTGTGTGCAGTATCATTTTCAACAACAAATGACTGCAATTAAAGACATATTAGTAGAGGCGTACGAGTACTTAGTTGCCATTCCTAGTGCCCACTGGTCCAAACATGCATTTACAACAAAGAGTAAGTCTGGAATGTTACTCAACAATTGTTGTGAATCCTTTAACAATGTGTTGAGAGATGCTATGGGAAAGCCTATCATTTCATTAATGGAATGGATCAGAAGATATGTCATGCAAAGTTGTGCAGCAAAAAGGGAAGGCCTGAGTAGGTTTGATGAATTGTGATGCCTTCTTTAGTTAAAATGATTCAGAACTTGAGTAGTGATACCGGTTGATGTGTATGAATTTGAAGTGGATGAAGATGATGAAACATACGTGGTTAACCTACAAACTATGAAATGCACTTGCTACAAGTGGAATTTATTGGGAATACCATGTACACATGCAATGGCTTGTAACTCGAGAAGGAAATTAGATTTTGTTCCTTATGTCAAAGAAGCATATTATGTAAGTACATATGTAAGAACATGTTCGCCAATATTTCATGGTATGCCTGGACATAAACAATGGACATCAAGTAAATTAGCTAGGCCTCTTCCTCCACCTTTTCGAAATATGCCAGGGAGGCCGTCAAAGAAGAAAAGAAAGCCAGAAGCTGATGAGGGTAGGGATGGTAAGAAGAAAAAGGAAAGTTTGGTTAGTAGGGGAAAGAAGAATAAATGTGCAAATTGTGGTAACTTTGGGCATTACAAGAAAACTTGCAAGAATCCACTACAAGTGCATCGAAGGCCAAGGTAGGTAGACCAAGTAAAAATGCAAGCATTTCCAATCAATCTAGGCTTTCTCTCATTTTCAGTCAACAATCAAGCATTTCCAATCAAGTTTGCGATTAAGTTAGAAGTTTGTATTATGTTATTTTGTGTGAACAATATGGTATTTTGTATTAAGTTAGAAGTTTCTATGAACATTATATTACGTTATTTTGTATGAACAATATGGTATTTTGTATTAAGTTAGAAGTTTCTATGAACATTGTATTAAGTTATTTTGTATGAACAATGTGGTATTAGATTTCTATTAACATTTCAAATCAACTTTGTATTAAGTTAAAAGCTATGGAATTATAAATGCTAATGAGAAACAAATTTCATTACATAGCTTTCATTAGATGAAGACCCCATATGCAATTTTCCACCTCACCTGTACATGGACGCCACTGACCACGAATTTTCGACCTTTAGAAGAATTTTTAAAGAGACAACAAATTGCTTGTTTGTGCTTAAGAACATGAAAATTTAGAAAGCCTAGATCTTGAAAATTGGGGAAGAAGACTTGAGTTTGGGTTCCTGGGAATGAAAATGTCAATTAGGAAGGTGAGTTATATTGAAGAACCCACGTGCCATACTTGCTTTACTAAAGTTTTTAATTTTTTTTTTTAAATAGGAAAATGTAACGGGGTTAGAAAAGTTCCGTTAGCAGGTACTCCTTCACAAACAAAACAAATTTCTAGGTATTTTTGACAAAAAATAATGTTCTAGGTAGTTTTTCACAAAAGATCTGTTTTTCTAAATATGTTTCAACAATTTTTCCTTTTCTTAATAGGAAATTTCACGGTGGAAATCTTCAAAATTTTGACATTTTTACGTGTTAGACAAGTCTTTTTTTAATCCATTTGATGACTTTTATCTTTCAATTTTCCGCACAAAAGGGAAATTTTTTTAAACTTTACGTTATTATACGCAACATAATGATACTTTTTCAAAAAACAAACGTCGTGATCATTCTAATTGACCACAGATTTAGAAATTCAGTCGAAATAAATACTTAAGTTAACCAAAAACTTAATATTTATTCTACCATATAGAAAAGTTGAAAGCTCAAAGTCACTATGTAGATTAAAGAAAATATTTGTGGAAAAGCCAAAAATTCAGGATTATCACATAGAATTTCTTGAGTAATTTATGTAGAATTAGAAAAAAGAAATTAAAAATTTAAAGTATGTTAAAATAGATATATAAAGTTATTTGTCATATGATTGTTTCCATGTATTGGAAGATAAGTCAACTGTTAAAGTTATTTCTTATGGAGTTCTTTAGCAGCATATTATAGACGTTAAGTGTTGTTTGTTTATTAGAGAAAAGTGAGTTTAAATGTCGACCAATGTTGAACCAAACCATAATAATATTTTCGTTTTTGCTTAAACTCAATTTTTCATTTGAAATCAAATCATTTATCTAACACTTTTTTAACTATTTATGTATTGTGTAGCAAAATCAAAGGCACAACTTCTTAAGTACTTTTTTAACTGTTTATGTATTGTGTAGTAAAATCAAAGGCACAACTTCGTAAGTACTCTACAGCCCCATAAAAAATTAAAGGAACAACAAAGGAAGTAGCCACATCAGCAACAGCCTTCGAAAAGAATGCTGATTGCTTCCTATGTGCCTTGATGGCTTTGATAGCTCATGTACGGATTAGGCATCCATAAAAGTCAGCTCCTTAAAAAACATATGAACATATAAAACCTGACGATAGGCCAAAAAGGATGACACAAAAGGACATATAAATGGGGAGTACTTTAAATCAGAATCAATGTTGTCCTTTCTCAAAAGGCATCAGCATTAGAAGAAACAAACAAATTCACAATGTACACCCAAATTACACCTACACATTACACAATGGCCTAAGCCTTCTCTCCCATCGTAAACTAAATCAAACCAAACCAACACACTAAACACTAGTCACCGCCAATGGGGATTGTCTCAACACATCGTACAAACCTTAACGGAATCCTAATAACACAATGAGGTTACTTTGCTACAAATCAGATCTTTGCTACAAGTTAACACTTAACACTATTCTTTCACTCAGCCTCCTTAGGCTGAAACCCCTTCACCTCCTAGTTGAGGCTTCACCTTTGGGGGCCTACCTCTTGGCCTTCCGGTTTTCGAGTTTGAGCCCATACCGATGCTATCGAAGCTACCTCCAAAATCTTCGGATGGGGACACTTTCTGCTTCTTCACAGGATCGGTTGTTGCAGCAGGGACCTGAATAGGAACATCACCAGCATCATACTCGTCTTTTCTTGGTCGACCCCTGGGCCTAGCTGGGCTACTAGAAGTTTGCATGCCTGGCTCCTTGGGCTTAGGAGGCCTTCCACGTCCACGACGGATAAAGTTGGGATCAGGCTTCATGTAGTTGTTTTTCCAGAAAATAAGCTCTTCGGTTTCTTTCATTCTGTTTAAATGATGTTTCAGCAGCGTTGAGTGTCCAGCAGGCAAGTTCGGGTACTTGGATTCAATGTATTTTGAGATAGAAGTCTTGTTTGAACCCATTTTCTCATTTAAGGCATCTATAGCTTCAATAATCAACTGCCCAAAGGAACTGAAAATAATTAAAATGTCTACTATTATAAACTCCAACTAAATAAGGTTCCACAAATTATTGGTAGAAAACCACAAAAAAATGCCTAGACAAACCACCTCTACAAATTTTCAAGGACAAATGCATAAACGATACTCCCTACGTTCCACAGAGTTCGTTACATTTTTCATTTTGGTCCATCCCAATGGGATTTGCATCCATTTTTGACCATAGCCCACTGTCATTCTTTAAATCTCATCCACATGTTTAATAAATCTTTTCATCTCATCCGCACATCTCTAACACTTACCACATAAATCACACGTTTTTTACCCATTTTTATCCATTTTTTTTAGTTTCCTCAAATTTTATCCTTGTAGCAAATGCTATGGGACAAAAGGAGTACTACTAGAAGCTCATAAAAGACATAGTCTAAAGCAAGGCCTAGAGCGTGGATGCCAAGTTAGCCATCATTCAAGGACTATCAGTAACAACCGATTTGTACTAAGTACTCATAATAGACCTTAATTTTAAAAGGCGAAAGACGCACCAAGCCTCAAAAAGTCCTTTTTTCATATGCGCAAGGTGAAGGCGTGAGCATATTGTATGCGAGGCGCACAATTTCGCTAAAAAGCTCGTAAATCAATTTTGAAACATAATTAATTTTAAAAGCTAAAACAAAATTCACATTATAATAACATATAAGTAAGCTAAACACTACTTTAGCACATAAGGTCGTACGATAACTCAATAAGTCGATAGCATAGTCTTGGTTAACAAAAAAGAAAAACTAAAACAAAGACATAGGAAAAGAAAGAAAACAGTGGTTTTTGATGCTTGAAATGTTTTTTGACACACTTAAAAAAAGACTTAAAATCTAAATATCAAACGTTGACCAGTGAAGATGGCGACACTTTGAGGTTATTTTTGCTCTTCCGTTTCTCACTCCTTATTTTTGCTTTGGGAGTATATTTTTGTTTTCAATTCAATAAACGACTAAGAATTGAGGATTATTTCAAAAATATTAGGCAAAGGCATGTTATTCATCAAATATCATATCAGGCATACATGAGCCACTCGAGGTGCAAAATGGTGCGCCTTTAAAAAGCCTCAAGGAGGCGATTGATTAAGTCGTTGCCTCTTAGCGCCTCACACCTAAGTATGCCTCATGTGCGCTTTTCAAAACACCAAAGTAGACAAATGTAATCAAAAGCATAATTTCACTTTCACACTTTAGCCAATAAAAGCTTCAACCAAAATGGCATTGCAACTGAAAATATACATAGAACAAATCTTACACTCACAACTCACAATTATGAGCAACCCAAAATGGATATTTTGCAAGACGATATTCAAGCTACAATCCAGTATGGGAAGATCAGTTAAACCAGAAAATAAAAGCTCTGTTCTATTGGCTCTTTTTCACTCTTTTGAGAAGTAGGAAAATTAGGAAAAAAATTTTCAGAGGTGAGGGCTCCAATTTTTTAAGGTTTTACAACTTCACTTAAGACTTCAAAATCAAGCAGCCTTTTTAAACTCGGTCAAAATTGAAAAAATTAAATAAAAAGATTTAAATGTGAAACAGAGGATTGCATTGCATTATAATACTGGAGATTGGTAAAGCTGTCTAACCATATTTTCATTTCCAACCAACAAACATAATGAAACAAAAGTAAGCAATAAGAGTGAACAAAAATATGAATTCAAAAGGGGAAAGAATGGGTGAGGATTGTCATGATTAAAAACGAGTGAAAACAATTGAGGAAAATAAACTGAGGCCAAACTTTGAAACTAGGGGTTCAAATGGCTCTTTAAATTCTGGCATACCTTAAACACAATTTCTAAAACAGCTAGTCTCCTAAGAGACGTATCTCAAGCCCAGTCAATTAAAGATTACTACCTACTTACCGTATTCTTAATGCCTACTTACATTATTCTTAATGCTTACTTACCGTGTCCTTAATGTCTACTTTCAATATCTTAAATGTCTACTTACATCTTTCTTAATGCCTACTTACAATATTTTAAAAAATATATAATGGACCGGCCCAATCAGAGATAATCTCTCAAAGAGACAGTCTCTCACAAGAATTCGTGTTTCTAAAAATAAAATGCACTTGCAAACAAATATAAGCCACATTTTCTCATCCCACAACATGAACCCAGAGGCGCAATACAAAATAGTTGGGGTCTGAGACCCAACCTTTATGACCCAATTTCTGGAAGCTTAAGATTGGTGTTGTTCTAGAAGGTTCTAACTTAATCTTGATTACATGGTGGAACTTTGTGACAAGCTCAAATTTTCTTTATGCACTTAACTAACATCTCATTCCTATGATTAGGACTCAGGAGTTAGATTTATTGGAAAGCCATCCAAAAATCAAACTCCATATAAACACCCCAAATTTAAAATTCTGCATTCCTACATTATACTCTACAGTCTACACACAATACTCTCTTATTCTCTTTAATTATATTATTGTGAGTTTGTATTTTCTTTATCCCCCTATTATTTAGGGTTCTTGTTATATACTGATATTCTACCATTTTAAGGCGGATTTTTTTGTGTGTGGGCAGCAATCCTCTAGCTCTTCTCATAAGCTCAATTCCTAACACAAATGATTGGATTACCTTCTAATAGTACAAAAACAAGGTCACCTCACCATATCGTAAAGGTTTATGAGTTTTCAGCAACCGAAATATAAGAAGCTATCGCGAAAACATTTGCAGACCTTGAAATCCATTTCGAGGTTGTAACTGTGACCGTGACTAAAACTGTATTTTGCACTATGAAGTATCAATAATAATCGCTTTCTTGCAGAGGATAAACCATCCCTCTCCTCACATGTTTCTCTCTATCTTTTCACAACACAGTTTTCAAATCTTTTCCTCTCTTCAATAGACCACTTCTCCTCTCAAACTAGTACATTAAATCCCAACTCGGCCTCTAATTACGAATTCAAACATACTAGTACTATCATTTATTTCTTGCAATTCTTTCGTCTGCTCAAGTAAATGGCATACTGTTAACATCCTCCCGATCTTAAAATACCATGTTGTGACAGCCATCGCTTTTCTTAATCATCTTCCTAACCTTTTTATTCTAACAAACATACTGTGAAATCTAATATAAAAAGAAAAAGCAGTTGTGACATTTGAGTTGTCTTACTATCAAACTTAGAACATAAATAGTCTATGGAGAGGTGATCTATGCTTCAAAGGTAGAATTTCATATCAAGTCCTCACAAAATCTGATAAATTCCCAAAATTCACTCACATATCCCATAAATATGATCCATTTTCTCAAAACTACAAGCTAAGTCTATTAAATACGTTATGCATCCCACTCTACCAATCCATAAAACCCATCTTTACATCTAACATGACCACCATGGCCTATTTTGGAAACTACTTGTCACAAGAATCCTTCAATAAAGCAAATATACTTGGATTTCAGTTCTACATAATGAAATGACCACCCCCCCCCCCCCCCCCCTCTTCTCTCTCTCTGTAACTATACCATCTCAAGCTCTATCCGTCTCTTTTCAACAAAAAGTTCACACAATTGTCAATTATATGTGAGCTAAAGAATCATTCGGGTCATTGGGTTGATTTTTGGTTAAATATTTCGTGTCGGTTTAAAATCAAGTTATGTGTCCATATTGTTTTTTACATGATTGTATATCATTTTTAAAGTGATATCAAATCGGGTTTGATTACAAAGTCAGGTATATGTCGAATTATTGGATCTGTTTTAAACACTGGTTTAAGAAAGCAACTACAACCTTCAGCATATTTACATGATCATGTTCATGGAAATTCAACTTTCATGAACACAAGTTAGATATCACATGATTCATGTACCACTAACATATTTCATAAAATCACAGAAAATACACCCAAAAAATACATAACAAAAAGACCCAATTCCTAATTAGCTTAATAAATTCAAAATTAAAAAAAGTAGCTAAATTGCTGGAAAGGGCAATGCAGACACAAAGACAGTTTTAAAAAATTAAAGAACATGAAAGGTCTAGCCTTTTTTGGTTGAATACAGCTGTCACCCACACAAAACAGATAAAATTTTACATTTATAGAATAAAAAATTTAACAGTCACTCACTCTCACACAGAGAAGTAAAATATCATTTGTTAATTACATATAATTAATTATATTTCATTTCATATTCACCCAGAAAGAAAACTAGCTGCATCTACATTATCATCTCCAATTTTCTGCAAATCTTTTAACCTAATTGCGATTTTAATTCATACCCACAATATGAAAACATGATTCAAGATATTTAATTGATACCCACAAAAAGTTACATAAAAATTGGGAATTTTTTGGGAGCTAAATATAAAAAGTTAAATTAAGAAGAAAAAAAAAAGAGAGAATGAGGAAAGAGAAAAGATGAAAACCTCGGGATAGGGAGGAAGTTTATAGACATCTTCAGTAGCCATTGAAGTTGGGATGTTGTGTTGTTTGAGGGAGGAAAAAGAGTCTGAGATGGAGACCCCACCACCAGGCACCAGTGTTTTGTAGGAAGAGGAGAGAAAGACTTTTTTATGTGAGTGGTGTGAATCAAGAAAGTGGAATCATAGGAATGAATGAATGAATGAATGTAATACAAGGTTATAGGAGAAACAAGATTGTGATTTAAAAAATAGGAATATTAAAAGAAATACATATAAAGCCTTATTAAAATAATTACTCCCTCTTTCCCTATATGGTTTGCAATAATCATAAAAATAAAATATTTTTTAAAAGAAATGGGCTAAAATTGCAATTACCATCAACAATATTAAATTTAATTCTATTTTAAGACTACAACAAATTAAAAAATCTCCTCGTAGAAGACTATATCAAACAGTGATGTAGAAGAGGTTATTTAGAATTGTAGATCTCATACTTAGGTTGTACTAAAACGGACATGGACACGGACACGACATGGGTACAAGAAAACGCCAACTTAAAAATGGCGGACACGGGGGACACGAAAATGGTAATATAATAAATATATCAAATTAAAAATAATTTTACAATCTTTATTAATTTAATCCAGACAAAATTATTCAAACCCAAAAAATTCCCAGAAATACCCACATCAAATTTAGAAATCCCAGCTTTGCCAACAATTCATACTAAAATTCTCTTTCTAGAAAAAATTACCTCAAATTCCCCACAAAAATTAAGTGATTCTTATTCTTCCCCAAATTCTGTTCTTCTAACATCAAAATTGCAAACCATTTTTTCTGGGAAAAATCAGAAGATTTTGAAGATTATTCAAAATCAGAAAAGGAAAAAAACCAGAAAAAATAAAATTAAAATTGATTTCTACTCCATTAAAGAGAATAAACCCAGAAATTACCAACAGATCAAGAAGAAAAAAGAAGGGATTAAGTAAGAGTTTATCTGACCTTGAATTTGAAGAACTTAAAGGGTTTATGGATTTGAATTTTGTTTTTTCTGAAGAAGATAGAGATTCAAGGTTGGTTTCAATCATTCTTGGATTGCAAAAATTAGGAAAAAATGATGATAAAATTGAAAATAATGATAATAAATGTGGTAATAATTCATCAATATCAAGACCATATCTATCAGAAACATGGGAAGTAACGGAGAAGAAAAGAAAGGAAAATAGTTTTTTTTTTAAAAACGTGTCATTGACTGCTTGCCATGTCCCTTGCCGTGTCCGCGTGTCCGGAAAAATATTAAAATATTGGACATTTCATTTGGCGTGTCGGACACGGATTTTCGCGTGTCCGTGTCCGACACGGGACACGCCAGTTCAGGGACATGTCCGTGTATTCCAGTCTCATACACAATGATTGTAGTTATTGTTAATTTTAAATTATATTTTGTTAAAGTTGTTATATACTTGCTAATTTTTATCTTTGATGTAAATATCATATGACTCTTTAATAATAAATTAGGTATTATTTAAAAAAAGTGAGAGAAATATCAAAATTAATTAATTAAAGAAATTTAAATGTGTAGATGAGATTTAGAGAAATAGGGTATGTTATGATAAAAAAGAAAATGGTGTATTTCTATGAGATGGAATAAAATAAATATATTAAAAAATCCATGAGAAAGATGGAATATTAATCTATTATTGTTTTTTCTTTAAAGATTAGGCTATCTCAGTAAATTATTTTTTCCCAACTTTTAACTCATTTTTTGGTTTTATTTATAGCTTGTTAGTTGGTCTAAAAAATAGATAATAGAAAAATTGGTAAATGCTTTTAAAGTAGTGAAAAAATCTTTTTAAGTACAAATGAAAATACTACTCTAGAAAGTTTCTTTTAATTAACTTTTGGCTTACTAGTCTATTTTTTATTTTAATTAGGAAAAGTTATGTAAAATAATTCATTCTTTTCATGATTTTTCTATAATAATTTCACCTATAAATTAACAATGAATAATCTCAATTTTAAGGGGTATTTTCCTTGAGTAAATCCAGTAACCAGATGACTTGTTATAGCAAATTTTATTTTTTTAACAAAAAAGATAAATCAAAATAAAAATATCGAAAAAATGTTAAAAAATTTATGATTTTCTTACTACTTAGAATTTTTTATGTCAAATTTTAAATTTTTTCTCTAATTTTAAATTAATTTTCAGTTTACTTTTTTGGTGAATTACCTATTATAATAGGTCATCGAATTACCCAAGTTTACTCTAGACAAATACCTTTAAAGCAGGGATTATTGATGGTAAATCAATAGATGAAATTATTGTAGAAAAATCATAAAAAAGTTAGATTATTATAGGTATTTTTTTCTTTTTAATTATTAGTCAATAATCAATAATAATTTAAACAAACATTACAATAAAAGCATATATAGTTGACTTATCGAGTTAAAGTTAGCTTAAAATTTAACAAAAAAGCTAGTATTATCAGCTCAGTTAAACAAACTAACAACTAACAATCATTTACCAAATATGTTATAGTGTTTTGTCTCTAAGTTTGGTATAAGATAGGTCGTCACTTGTCCTAATCAAGTCTTCCTCCAGCTAAACACCAACCCTTAGATAACATCATACAAAAGCATTCGTAGTCGTTGATTTTCACATCACAATCATAATTTTCTAGTGCAAACATTCAACCACTTAACTAAAATAATACCTTTTGTTCAACATAATTTGCCACAATATTTATTTTAGTTGTCCGGTATATCGTTGGTTAACATTAGAATTTTGGTTCATACTTCATGTTGTGCTTTTTTATCAACCAAAAACAATTTATTATGGCCATTTCCAAAGAGTTTATAATTTTAACTGTCTGTTTGGTTAGTGGTATCAGTTGGTAGTAATGAAAATGATTTATTGTGTAATATTTTATGATATGTATTATATCATTACCATGATAATGAAAGTTTAATCTTAAAAAGGTTGTTTTGTTCATAATTTTTCATTACCACATAATACCACATGTTTAAGTAGTAATGCATTGAAATGAATTTTGTGAAGAAAATGAGCTTGTTGAATGAGAATAAATATGATCATTAATAACATTAAGAGATATTATTATCAAAATTACACTAACATTTCATTACCATTCCCACCATTTAGTATTCGTTACCAACCAGACCGTAAAGGAAATAAAGTACAACGAGACAACCTCTAAGTATTTCCTATAACTGTGTTTTTGTTTATGATTCTACATTTTCCTACCATCTATATTATCTCAACATTTCTATCCATCTCATTGACACAACCAATGTGATATCTATTTTCTTTTGTTTTTTCTATTTATTTTTTTTCTCATTTACTTTACTTTTTTCATATATTCCAATGAAAACAAAATAAAATCACTCTAATTATGGGTTTTTAATAATTATATACAACTTGATATTTAGAATATATTTAGTGTCAAAATTTGATATTAAAATTTAAGATTAAGTAGAATGAGTATTTATAAAGTCTTACTTCATTAAAAATCAACTTAAATCAAAAAATTACAAACCACAACATAGTATAACTACAAATGGCAGTTTGGACAAACTAATTATGTTTAAAAAATGATTTTGGTAGTGGAAAAGGGTTGACTTCATTACTCGTCTTGTTGTCATCACAGGGCATGCATGCTTATGGCGAGGGCCCCTCTACAACAAAGAGATTGTTATTGTCTACTTGAAAAGGAGGAAGGTGGGTTAGAGTTTATAATATATTTTAAAATTTTTGACTATTAATTTAAGTTTTTGGTTGAGGTAATTTATTGACATGATATTAATAGATATGAATGTGAAAAATCTTATATTATATTATATATATATATATATATATATATATATATATATATATATATATATATATATATTATGAGTAGATAATTCGTGTGAGGTTTTTAGTTATTTATACATACTCTATTTGTTGTGTAGATTAGTTAGTTGATTACTATTTATGGTTAACGTGGGTGTAAGTTGCAGGCTTTCGGATAGTTGCAGGTTTTTCTCTCTTTGAAGACCCTTTTTGAGCCGATGGACTCTTGATCGCACTCTCCTACATGGATATGAGCTGTCGTCTCTCTTCCCTCCCCAAACGCTGACTATAGTTGTCTATGAATGAGATACACTGGGTATGATGATGATGAATTGATATAAGGTTTTGTTTGTCACATATACACCTATTCATGATATATTATTAATATATATACTCTTGTATTATTTTTATATATTATTTCATGATTTAGATGAAATTCAAAATACAAATCAATTTATAAAGAATGATAATGGCATATGGTGCATATAACAAGAATAGTGGGTGAATATGAAGTATGTATAAGGTGGGTATAAATGCTATGGGTATGCCCAATTACCTAAGGTGGATGAAAATGAGTTTGAATGAATATAAATTTGGGTAGGCAAGCATGGGTTACGTTGTCAAAAGTTATAGGCGACGGTCAAAGTAATTAAACCTTTTTCCGATCAAACAGTAGAAGGATAATAAGAATCGTATCCGGGAAAAAAATAAATTTTATCCTTATTTAATCAAATAATAATAAAAGGGGTTATAAAAGATGATAAAAATCTCTTGAAAATAGAATAATAAAAAAATAGTAAATAATAGATGAAGACACTTAGTTCAGATACGAACAAGTTCCATTGATTTATTATTTGATCATATTAATTTGGAAAATTCTATATCGTAGCAATCAATCTTAAAAAAAATGCGAGTAGTATCATATTTGAAAGTGTTTTCAGTCATGATATAGCATTAATGTTTTATTTTTTTGAAATCGTACAAAAATCGGTTAAATATTTGTTAAAAATGGATGAAAAGACATAAAAACCATTACTCATCTAGTTTATGTACTAGGTATGGTCATGGGTCGGATTTGGGTCGGATCCAAGTAGGCTTAGATCATGACACTATTTTTTTATTGGACTCAGACCGGGACCCGGATCCTAAGGGTTTGATAAATTTGGACCCAGATCTAAACCCTTAGGTTTGACGGGTCTAGCGTTAGGATTTGAGTCTAAAATAATATTTTATTTTTTCCTGAATATTTTTTGCAAATATATTATACAATTTTCTTCCATTCGTATAAAATTATTAAAACATTATCAATTAACAAGAATCTTCTAATACTTTATATTAATTGAGCGACCAAATATATGAGATTTTTTCAACTTTCAAGTTCTTAAAATGAAATATACATCAATCTTTCGATTTTTAACATATTGAACAACGATCACATTTCAAATTAGTTGAACCGAAAAAGTTCCAAATCACGTAATGTTTCAAAGTATAAAAAAGTTTCAAAGCAAACAAACAAAATACACATGATAGCTAATATATAATTTTGAAAAAAAATGTAAATGGGTCAATGGGTCGAACTGGGTCTCAAACATGTGGTCACGGACCCGGACTCTAACGTCATGAACCCATATTCGACCCGGACTCATGGGGTCCAAATATAAGTGAATCCAAACGCCACCAGCCATTCCGCACTACCACAGACGCCTGCCGCAACCACCGCCGTCCACCCACCAAAGTATTAAGTATATACTTTTTGTTTCTTTCCCTAAAAGTTTTAATTTCAATTGTTATACAATACCTCAAACCATATTTATTAATCAGTTTAGGATTTTTGGTTTAATTGGTGGTAAACTTTTAAATCTAGGGTTTCATAATTAATTTTTAGGAATTTATTAGAGTTTTAATTGATTAGTAATTTAATTAAATTCTACAATTAATTTAGGTGTTATAGTGGGGATTCATTTGAAGATTTTGATTAGTGATTCAAATTAATTCCCTCGATATCTACCCATTCAAAATCCCTTAATTTATCCAAACCCATCTCCAATTTCTCCAATTTGTTTACCATCTTAATCTCTCATTTGAGGTGCTATAGTGGGGATTCATTTAAAGATTTTGACAAGCTAAAGGTAATCGTTGAGATTAACTTAAAATTTGCTAAAGCAAGAGCGGAGATTGAGGTAGCTATGGATTCTAAAGAAAGTGATTACTTCAACGAAGAAGCTGAGTGTGCTAGAGTGGCAGTTAAGGAAGTGCTAGATATGTTTGATAGGTTGTTGCCTTGTTGGGGAAGTTGAAACAGTTATAAAAACGTATTTGTTAAAATTATTATGTTAATAATAAAGTGAGTGTTATTTTAAAAGTAAAATTTTACTATGATTTTCATATATCAGTTTTATTATTTTTTTTTGAGACAAAATAAATTATATGATGAAAAATATAGATATATTTTACACATGCATTTGATATGAATAGAAATCCATCACCCATATTTTGCCACCTAAACCTATTACTCATCTCTAACCTTATGATCATCTAAAAATCATATGACTTATCAAAGCCATATGACTTATCTAAAGAAAACCCACCTTTTTAGTAACGCAATTTCTGTATAAATCAACTCCTATTCATCATCTTCTCTCTTATCTCTCAAAGCAAATTCTAAAACATATTTCTACTATTCTAGTGCATAAGACTTACCCAAATATTGGAATTTTACCTACTTTCCCATCCTAAGTTCATAAATCACCATGAATTAAGTACTATGTGTTTATATTAGAAACCCCCAATTTCAATTTAGGATTCTTAATAATTCAATTAAAGTCTCTACAAAATTAGTGATACTTATGGGAAGCTAATTGGGAGTTGTTTTGGAAATAAGATAATTTTGGGATTGAAGAAATTAAGTAGATCATCATCTCCATGGTTATTAAAATCACGATTATAATCTACGATTCTACAATTTTATGATCCAAAAATAAGTGAACATTTCGAATCGTAGGTAGAATTATAAGTTGGTAGAATCTTACGATTCTAATTAAAATAAAATTTGTAGAGGTATAATCATAACACGATTCTACGATCCTACGATTTAACGATTCGATTCTACAAATTTATAATATTTTTAAAAGTTTTTCTTATGTACCATATTTCATTGATTTTTCATACAATTTAACGATCCATCATCATTATTTTTTTTAAAAAAATTTCTTCATCAGTATGAAGATTTAAACTAATTATTAAATATTTTTAATGTCATTCTTAAAAATAAAGTGAATGAAACTTTAATTAATAAACTTAAATCTTTGAGGTGAATAATTATGACAAGATAGCAAATTTAAGTTTATTGTAAAATCTTACGATTCCACGATTCGATTCTACTGATTCGATTCTAAAGGTCTGAACGCCAAGTAGAATCCCGATTTTAACAACTTTGATCATCTCCATCCTCTTTTGATAATAGTGAGTTCATATCCATCTTCATATTCATTTTAATTATTTGTATGTTAATTAAGCTTAAAAGAACTTTAATTGACATTGATGTGCTTAATTCCTAAGACTTTTTGATAGAATCTTCTTTTGGTGTTTGAAGTTGGATTTTGAATTTTGATTGAAGAAATTTCTCATCAAGGTAACCACAAACTATTCTATTAAGTTAAATATAAATTGTATGTTTTAAAGTGGTTATAAGTTTTTAAGTATAAACAATGGTTGTTGATCCCTGTTCAAAGCTGAGAGTAAAGTTCATTTTATTTGAACAAGTTTCTGTTCGAATCTTTTTGGCTATTTTCGAGGTAGTTAGAGTCATTTCTGAGTTTTGGTTCCTTCATAAAGTTGTAGAGATCGGAGTTATGGTTGCGTGGCCACTTGAATCGCCTCTATATGAGTTCGTATGAAGAACTTATGCCTAAAATACTAATAGGGTGTTCTGAAAATCAAGAATAGCATTTTGAGATTTACTTGTTAATGATTAAAGTTGGGGTTCAAATTGAGTACTCCTTTTATCAAGTGTTTAAGGCTATTATTCATTCTTCAATTGAGTTTCATGAATTGGAATCGTTGAGTTATGGGTTCCTATTTGATTAACTGATATTATTTGGGTTTGAATCAAATTGAGTATTTAGGATTTAAGATTGGTGTAAAAATTTATAAAACTCCATTGATGGTAACTCAAACTATTACATGTGTTGTTGATGATGAGTCAATTGTCATTTAACTAATTATTAATTACTTTGCTTATGTAATAGTGTCATTAGTATTTGTAAAATGATTTTAGTAAACTTAATCATGTTATGGAAATTGTGTTTGATAAAATAAAGTATGTTAATATTGTGTTTAATTAAAAATTACAAAAGAATGTTTTAGATTTACTTAAAACTTTTGTATAAAAAGACATTCTAAATGTCCGTTCTTTGCGATAAAATGGGAATTATAAAATGTATACTATGTATCCGGATATATGTGAAAAATCCTAGAGCTTGATTTTAGGTATATGCTTTTAGAAGCGGCCTTGAGCCCTAAATCCCGTTTAGTTCTTACAAGTGTCGTATTTAGGTGATGACGATCACCCGTTTTACCAGAATGTTAGATCAAGCCTACTTCTAGCGGTCCATGAATATTTCCTATTTTTCACATATTTTACTACTGTTTTAAGCCTTGTTTTAGTGTAAATGTTTGGTAAAAACAAAAATACTATTTTATAAGAGATGACCTCAATTATGTTTAGCTATGAGCTTATAGAGCTCATTAGGCTTATGTCGTTTATTTAAAGAAGTATTTTTTTAAAGTTATACATTACACTGTGATGTAATGTTGTTTAAGTGTTGCCAAAAATAACGTGTGACAATATCTGATTTCAAGGTGCTTGAACGAGCATAATATGTGACAATAATAACTGATGATTATCAGTTAATAATGACGTAAAACATTTGTTCATAACAACACAATGCTCCATGAAACAAAGTTTCGCATCACGAACATATGTTCTGTTTCAAAGTGCTCGAACGAGCATGAGCCAAAACAACTTCTAGAAACTTTCTGATGCGGAATTTCCAAAGCGCTCAAACGAGCACCCAAAGTGCTCGAACGAGCAAAACACCAAAATATCAAACAGAAGGTTTTGGAACAAACTGACAGCACGACACAAGAGCGCTCGAACGAGCAAGGAAGTGCTCGAACGAGCACCCTATTGCTCGAATGAGTAAACAGTCGAGCACCATGTTTTTGGTTCCATTATTAAGTTATCTATGACTTAGTACATGTCTTAAGCCTTTGGATATGGTCGTACATGCTTTAAATCTCAACAATCCTCCCCCATTTAGAGCCTTTAGGACTTCTTTCTCTTTCTAAAAAAACTGATCTTAAAATCACATTCTATGTATCAATGCTAATGTCCCTGCGAATTGAATTAACAACTAGTACAACACATTTGACAAACGATCGTGTTATAATGATATCCCTGCGAATTTGAATCATATAGCACCTTTGATCATTTGAAGATGAATGATAAGTGCACTTATTTGCACTTATTGCGTCTATTTTTATGCTCCTTTGATGAAGTTTAGTGGCAGTTTAGGATTATTTTTAGTCCATTTACTCCAGTTTGTAATATTTTAATCCTTTGGGAGTAATTGGGTCGATTTTGATGATATTGGGATATATTTGTGCAAGAAATGTGGCTCTTACAATTGCAGGGCACTTTGAGAAGGAGATCGATGCTCACGAGTCAAAGAATCAATGAAAGAGGCTTCAAAACAATCCTACATATGAAGTCCCAAGCCCCAAAGGAAATCCTACTCGACTTTGAGAAGCCTTCAAAGTAAAGCCTAGTCGTCTTTAGCATCTGGATACAAGGATCATGGGCAGAGAGTAAAGCCGACTCGACTTCCTAAGAAGACCAAGCCATCGCCGATTCGGCTTAATGTTATGGAAAATTGACGATATTGGCAGTGACAAAAGCCGAGTTGGCTTTTGTGAAAGAAAAGTGACCGCCGACTCGGTGGTAGGTTCTGGAAAAATCATTGTTTTGCTTCAATAAAAGCCGACTCGGTTTTTTGCTGTGGTCCTTGACCGCCAAGTCGGCGTTTTCTTCTGTTGGCCAGTAGTTACGTTTTTTAGTAGATATTATAAATAGAGTTAGTTATTTTTGAGAAGTTAAGTTTGATTCCTGAGTAGTTTTTTGAATTTTTTTATTCTTTTTCACTTTGGCTTTCAAGTTCTTTCATTAGCCCTTATGGAGAAAGACTCCATTGTTACATTTGATTTCTTGGTAATTTTCATTTATGTTATTCCCACTAGTAAGTTCTCTTTGTTAATAACTTTAGTATTCGCTTTTGTGCACTGAATTTATCATTGACCTTCATATTTATAGTTATACTTGAGGATTTATTTATCATTTACTACATGTTCTTCATCGTTATGTCTAGAGAGTAGTTTTCCTCTCTAGGGTTAGGGCATAAATCTTAATTCAAAGCATGGGATGATATTTTATCGATTGATTGTGTGAATTTGAGTCTATAATTGAATCTATGCTTAATGAATCTTACTTTAAATATCTTTATTAACCTTTTCAATAAGACGGAAGTTTGAGATTAGGATTAATTTAGGATTGAGATATATTTAAATTAAATTCCTACTAGTTTAGCCAATAAAACGGAAGTTTGAGGATTAATACTAGTTTGGTCTTAAACCGATATTAATCAATAGAGCGGAAGCTTGAAGTTAATTAGATCACATTTAATTATGCTAACGACTCAGTTTCATACAATCATGAGAGTGATCGACTTCCATGTTAGAATTAGGTGATGCCCGACACCTTAAAGTTTGTTGCATCATTGTTATCTTCATATTTGTTATTGTTTTAGTTTTAGTTCTTGCATCGTAGTAATAGTTTCTCCAACCATATTATTTTCTTGATCCGTGTCTTTTAGTCATAAAACAAACAATTTGATTAACTCGCCTCTTTGTGTTCGACCAGCAGCTACACGTCAACCGTGCGCTTGCGGTTATTAAAATTTTCCCTATCATTTCTGTGAGACATTATAATGGCCGTGCCTATATCTATTCATAAGTTTATCATAGTCTATACGTTAATTTTGACTACTTGAAGCGGCCAAAACTTCAAACTTATATAGGTAGGTTCTCCTTACGTATAAAATATCCCCGCGAATGGATACTTCACCAAGAGCTCTTCAACTCCAGGCCTTGAGAACTTTAATTAACGACCACCTCGCTATTCACGGTCTAAAGCAACTACGGGTTATTAAAACTTGTTGCTTACAAAAATCAAAAAGAATTTCACCACATAGAATTCAGACACAACGTTAATCGTGCATGAATTGGGCTTTCTAATTGAATTTTAGTTAACGTAATCCGATTCCAATTACGCCTGTTCAATTGAATCCCTACTCATGGCTTTAGTAATGAAATCAACCAAATTGAACTTATTGTTTAAATAATCAAGAGTTATGACCCCATTAACAATATATCCTTACACTAGGCTGTGCCTAAGAGCAATATAATGAGATTTACCGTTATACACTTAATTATAAGCCTTCGCCAATGCCACCCTGCAATTTGTATGAATTGCCACCGGTGATATAGGCATTGGTAATATCAGTATCTCAAACATGAGATCCCGTAACCATTCTTCTTCCTTTCCTGCAGATGCTAGCACTATAAACTCAGAAGCCATAGTGGAATCGGCAATGCATGTTTGTTTCTTGGAAGACCATGATATGGCTCCTCCCCCATAAACGAACACCCAACCACTTGTAGAAGAATTATCCTCTTCATTTGTGATTCAACTTGCATCAGAATAACCTTCCAAGATTGGAGTTTCTCCACTATAAGTGATACCACGATCCATAGTACCCTTCAAGTATTTTAATACTCTTTCTAACCACTTTCCAGTGATGCGGCCCTGGATACTTGTAAACCTACTTAACTTTGCCACCTCAAAGGCTATATCAGGTCTCGTACAAGTCATTGCATACATTAGAGATCCAATAACCTTTGAATATGCTAATTGCGAAACTGGTTCCTTATCATGTCTACGAACCTTGGCATGTTGATCCATAGGGGTTGAGATCGGAGTTGTCTCAAATATGTTGAATCTTTTAAGTACTTTCTCTATGTAATGAGCTTGACTTATTTGATTTCTTTTCCATCTCTTATGATCTTGATTTCTAAGATCACATCGGCCTCCCCCATGTCCTTCATTTGGAATGAACTTGACAAAAATTCTTTTATCTCTTGAACCTGTACTAAATCAGTACCAAATATGAACATTTCATCAACATAGAGGCTTATAATGACTCTGTTGCCTTACCTATCGAATTTGCTACAAACACACTTATCGGTATGATTTAATTTGAATCCAAAGGACAAAACCGTCTCATCAATCTTTTGATGCCATGGTTTCGGTGCTTGTTTTAGTCCGTATAATGACTTTACAAGTCTACACACCATATTTTCATGTCCTTTCAAAAAAAACCCTTCGGGTTGCTTCATATAAAATTCTTCGTCTAGTTCTCCATACAAAAAGGCAGTTTTAACGTCTATTTGATGAATCACTAAATTATGAATCAAAGCTAACGCTACCAACAACCGAATGGTGGTTGTTCTTGCAACTGGTGCATATGTATCAAAATGATCGATACCGTGCTTTTGTCGAAAGCCTTGTGCCACTAAACGGACATTAAACTTATCAATAATACCATCAATTCTCATCTTCTTTCGAAAGATCCATTTGCGAGCAATCGGTTTATAAGACGAAGGTAAATCAACTAATACCCACATATTATTTCCCATGATGGAATCCATTTCATCATTGATAGCTTCTTTACAAAAATAATTATCTTGTGATGTCATAGCATCGCTATACGTCAATGGGTCTCCTTCCACATTTAGTAAACATAGAACACTCGAATGAACGTCATTTCTAGTTCCTTCTACTAGATATACATGAAAGTCAGGACCATAAGTCTTTGCTTTTCTTTTTCTTTTACTCCTAGGAATATTTTCTTCATCTAAGGGAGTATCTTGGAAGACAATTTGATGATTTTCATCAACATTATCTTCATGTGGATTTTCTTGTTGAATATTTTCAAGTTCAACATTATCATCGGTACTTATGTGTAGATTTCTTTGTCTACCAATTGATGAGAATCTATTCTCATCAAATATCGCATCTCTAGACTCAATTATTGAATGGATCGATATACAGTCATTTTATTATATAACATAGAACCTATAGGCTTTGCTTTGATTTACATAACCTATAAAGATGCATTCACGACCTCGTTCACCAAGTTTCTTTTTCTTTTGTCCGGGTACCCTTACGATAGCCCTACAACCCCAAACCTTAAGATAACTTAAGTTTTGTTTCTTTTTGTACCATAATTCATAAGGAGTTTCCTTATTGGTTATTGATGGAACCCGGTTTAAAATGTGACATGCGGTCAACATTGCTTCTCCCCAACATCCATCACTCAAATTTGAGTATGACAACATGAAATTAACCATTTCATAAAGAGTTCAATTCTTTCTTTCCGCCACACCATTGGATTGTGGTGTGTAACCGACGGTTGTTTCATGTATAATTCCCATTGATTGAAAATAATGAGGATCATAGTATTCTCCTCCTTTGTCGGTTCTTAATCTCTTAAGTTTACGATTAATTTGATGTTCAACTTCATTCTTGTAAACTTTGAAAGAGTTAAGTGCCTCATCTTTCGAATGTAAAAGATAAACATAACAAAATCTTGAATAATCATCAATAAAAGTAATTACATATCTTTTATTGCCTAATGATGGAGTACTATTGGTATGTGCAAATTTTAAATTACTGCAAGCGCACGGTGTACGTGTAGCAATACGAGTCGAACTCAGGGAAGTGAGTTAATAGATTCGTTCAGTTTATAACTACGAGATACGGACAAACAATATAATCGGTTTGACAATCTAACACTACTATGAACAAAAATCAAAATGATGTAAATGAAACTAATAAATAAAGCTAAGACAATAATTAATATGAAGACGATGATAATAAGGCAAATCTAGGATGTCGAGAATCACCTAATTCTAACTTGGGAGTCAATTACTCTCATAATTGTATGAAATTGAGTCTTTGGCATAATTAAACGTGATCCAATTAATCTCAAGCTTCCCCACTATTGATCAATATCGATTTAAGACCTTACTAGTATTAATTCTCAAACTTTCGTTTTAAAACTGAAAACTAGAGCATTAGGGCATCTAGGGCGCTAAAAGCACAAAAAAATAAAGCTAACTAATGCATATTTATATTCTAAGGTTACTTGGGGAACAATCTCCCCAAAAATAACTGATTTCTCATAATAAAATAAAGATAAAATAAATAAAACCTCTAAAAAAGTGAAAGAAAACCGTCAGCGCGTGGCTTTCAGCAGTTGGAGACGAGTCGTAGCTTTCAGGCGACGACTCGTCGCTTTGCTTCTGACTGGTAAACTTTAAATAGCCGCCATTTCTTGGTTGATTGTTGGAATTAGACATATAATATACCTTTGGAAAGCTCTTGAAGTCTATTTTCCAACGCCATAAACTTTATACTAATGTGATCTTTCTATCAAAAGTTATGACCAAAAGAATAAGTATATATCGAATTTCACTTCAATACTTTTGCATTTTAAACACTTTTAAACTCTTTTGCCCATCTTCATTGTAAAACATCTTCAAAAAAGAAATAATATCCTTAGAGAACTCCGTCATCATTATAACCATAAGAATTATGCTTAAAAAGATCAAAACCACTCAAAATAAATAGGAATAACCAACATGGGTAAAGTAGCATAAATCTTCAAAATAAGCACGAAATTACTAATAATAACCATCATTAAGGAGTTTAAAATGATATAAATAAGTGCAAATAATTTCACTTATCAACTATGAAAGTCACAAAGATCACTATGCATAAGTTCTAAAATTTGAGATTTTCTTTCAACACTTTTGAAAGGCGTTCTTGTGATCTTATGCGTGCACATTTTGCAATTTTCAGACTTTTGTTCACATAAAGGAATTAACTCATGCTTTGACATAAAAGAAACTTTACCAAAGTTAACATGTGCCAATCTAGAAGTGTAACACCCGAATTTCCTCCCGTCCTTTACGGTTTACTCTAAGATTTGTCTTATCGAGATATCATTTGTTACATTCTCCAAAGCTATTAAGAACTATAGTCAAAACAACACGACAATTAACTTTACCAACCATCGACGATAAGTTGACATCATGCTCTTGGCTTACTAATATCATGTATCTATAACTTCAATAACAACCTAATAAGGGTATTTGTAATTCACAACAATCAAACCACAACAATTAGTAGCTATTATTCTCAATTTAATCAATCAAAATCACTTGCATAGTCAACTAACATCATCACCATTACTAATTATTCACAATAATAACCAATCGACCAAATCTTAAAACAACTTTTAAAGTTATTTAATCAATCATCACCAAAATATAGTATAAAACACACATTATTAGTAGTTTCATCTCTAAATCCAAGCCCTAATCGTTTCGTGTTCAAAGATAACATATATAATTACTACCCATACTAAGATTCGAAGAAACTAATACAAAATCAACACACAACCCATAATTTCAAATCACACTTCAAACCCTAAGTCATAAACATGTTTAATTCATCAATCAAATTCTTACCCACCAACAAGATTCAATGAAATTGACACAAAACCAACATTAACTCAATACACTTAATAAAACTCCAATTAAGGCTAGAAAATTAATTACAGAAATAAAGAGATGGCTTACTAAGATGAAACAAGAGAAGGGTGAAGAAGGGAGGAGTTAGTATGGTGGTGTTGCGCTGCTGCTGCCGGGAAAACCACCACGAAGGTGGTTGCTGCTGCTTGGAGACTCACGAGCTGCAGGGGGGAGGAAGAGAACAAAGCAGCCATTGCTGCTGGGTGCCGTGAGGGAGGAAAGCGGGCTGCTGCTACGATGGCTGCTCACCGGTGGAGGAAGAATATGTGGCTGGTGGTGGTGGTGTGCCGCAGTGGAGGGATGAGAGAAGGGAAGAGGAGAGGAGAGGGAAAGGTGAAGGCGTGTTTTGAGTGAGTGAGGAAAGGAGTACTTATAACCCTAACCCATCCTTTTGTATTATTTACACACTTATTTATTTATTTATTTACTTAGGTTCATTTTCTTGCGAGGCCCAACTAAGAAACTCATCTTTGTATGCTCACACATTTTAAATAAAATAATTATTTTGATTCGAACCCCTTTATAGAATCGTAATTGTATTTTTTTTAATATAAATATATGTTATTTAAATTTGTATATGAAAGGAATTCATTAAAACTACTTCAAAAATTAATTTGATATAATTATAAAATACCCAAAAATTATTAAAATATTAAGGGAAATTATCAATGGTGCCCTTGTACTATTGAAAAATTACAATGGTACCGAACTGCATTTCAGTGGTACCCCCCAATTATATGGTAATTACAACCGTGACCTTAATGATGAATTTTCCGTTAAATGTCCGTTAAATTTGGAATTTAACCTAACCATGGTTAGTTTCTTCGTCTTCTTCCCTTTTCTCTTTCATGGCTGCTCTTCTTCCATGGCAGCTCTTCTTCCATGGTTACTATGGAATTACAAATTGCAGGAGCCACATTCTTTGATTTTTCAGCAACCATGACCGAATTTCTTGAAATCCATGAGAGAGAATCTACATTTAAATCAAAGAGCGAATTGTTGAAATATACTAAATTCAAAACAGTAAATTCTTGAAATAAACTTTTTGCAATATCATTCAGAAAAACAATTAGATTCATCAAAACTGAAAACATTTTACGCACAATCATCACTTCAATAGCAATAATCAGAATGAAAATTGAACAAACCACTCTAAAATTAGAAAACTAATATCCATTGCAAAACAGCTCAATTAAGTCGAGTTTTTTTACAAAAGTTTAAACTAAAATCGAACCATAGAAAAATTCCTGCCACTACAAGTTATGACCATTCATAACTTGTACTCTAATCAAACCTTAAGTACTTTATCGACAAATTTACACAACACAAATCCTAATTTCAATTAATGAGAACCCTAATTTCCAACATTTCACTTCTTAGTTTTCTTCGTCGGTGTAGTTTTTTTCACAGCAGTTGCCTTCTTCGCCGGATATTTAAGACTCTTAGGCTTCTTCGCTTTCACCGCGGCAACCTTCTTTGCTGGCGACTTAGTAACTTTAACTGCAACTTTCACGGCTATGGGCAGAACTTTGCAATGCCCTTCCATTCTCCCAACTTTGCTTTAATAACTCCGCCTACTTCAATGGGTGGTGGTGGTGGTGATGGTGGTGGTGGTAACAATGCTGCTGGTGTTTGTAATGGTAACCTTGGTGATAAGCAACAACAACAAGCTCAACAGACTCATACTTTTCCAATGTCCTTTGCTGCTCCCAATGGTGCTACAGCTCCTGGTTTTGATATTTGTTCTATGGCGTACAATCCTGCTATATTACAGAGCATTCCGGAGGCTGCGTCATGGCTCATCTGCTTTGTGTTATTTGATCTGGGTTTTTGGGATTTTGGGTTTTTAATGATATACCAATAACACAAACAAGAATTGGGTTTTTAATGGATGCTGGGTATTTAAACAATTACAAACTAACCATGGTTAAGTTAATTTCAAAAGTTAACGGACATTTAACGGAAATAACATCATTAATGTCACGGTTGTAATTACCATACAATTGGGGGGTACCACTGAAATGCAGTTGGGTACCATTGTAATTTTTCAATAGTACAAGGGCACCATTGATAATTTCCCAAATATTAATTAATGACGTCAGAAAATCTCAGGGTGTTACAAGAAGCCTAGTTATACAAACAATATTTATAATCACCCTGATACTACTACAACGAGTGTAATGGTAAGTCGGGGATCGAACCACAAGAACAAGGGATGCTAGACTAAAGACTTGGTGTGGGAAGGTTATATGGAAGGTTGGTTGGTGGGTGAACTTAACTAATAAAAAGAATAAAAAGCGAAATTCAACAATGAAAGACAAGCGGGGAGTAGACTATGTCCACCCTAGGATGGTCTATTGGAAATAAAGATAAGCTAGGTCAAGGGAGTTCAAACGATAATCAATCAAGACACTCTAGATATCGAGAGGAAGTTGGTGACCCTATAAGCCACACGAACGATCTATAATCGCCCTATGTCTCTCTAGGAGTGGCAGGACAAGATTCGAATCGAATATCTATCAACAACCATCATCAACCTCAACCCTAATCCTAAACATTAAAGACAAGACCAAACCTAGGGTTTCTCTAACCTTAAACCCTAAAGAAACTACTCTAACATACTAGAGATAAAAGCAATAAACAAGGAAAGCATTAGAGGAATTGAAGGACATGAAAGCATTAAATCTAGACTAAGAAAGCATTAAATGAAAGCATTAAAGGAAAGCAATAGAAGAAAGCAATAGGAGAAAGCAATAAAGACATCAAAGCATCAAAGAAATAAACTTACATAAATGAAGTGACATTAAAGTAGGTAGAAGCATAAATGAAGAACAATAAATCTACACTAGGATTTAAAACTAAGAAAAGAAATAAATGTTTGATGTTCTAAAGTGAGGCTTAAGAGCTCTCACACTAGGCATCCGGTTTATTTAGATACAAGGGGGTATTTATAAGCTAAGGAACGAAAGGGGTAAAAAGCCCTAAGAGCCCTCGGGAATAAACGTGCGAAAAAAACAAGTCGTGCAGTCTGGGGGGTCCATTCGGCCGAATGGGACCATGATTCGCCCGAATGGAGGTACATTTAGACTTTCCAGACGTTTTGAGCACGTTTCTTTGATGTTTCAGATCCATTCGCCCGAATTGCTTCTTGGTTCGCCCAAATCTAGCTCCATTTGACCGAATGGTACTTGGATTCGGTCGAATCCTTGTTCTCCTTTGGCCCAATCGAATCTTTGAAGCCTTAGATGGCTTCCGGACTTTGCGAGGACCTTCAGTAGGGCTTGGAAAGCATGTCATGGCTCCGATATGCGCCTCTAATCTTCGATCAAAGTGTCTAAGTCTCGTACGCAACGTAAAATACCTTGAAATCTCCGAAAATACTTGAAATTACCTCAAAACACCATGGAGACAAGAGCAAGGTAAAATCATGCGTAAAGTGTGGAACAAGCATTCTAAAACGCGAGACTCGACACTACAATGAGGAGATAAATATGCTCTAAAAATGAGCACATCAACTCCCTCAAGCCAAACCTTTGTTAGTCTCTAGCAAAAGAACTAGCAGGGCAACATGAAAGCGCGAGGCAAAAATAAAACAAAACTACGGAATGCAATAAAACCTAAGACTCACTTTCGTAGGAATCACGGTCGCACTTAGCACGTACGACAAGCCCTTTAAACCCCTAGGTCTCCTGTAGAGAATGAGTAAGGTCTCGTGAGGGTTTTTAGAAGGAAACCTACAAATCCAATACAAACATACATGGTGAGTGGAAATCAAAGCAACGCTAGCTGTGCACGAGCAATACTCTTCCCTAGCCATAGGTGTGCAAGTACAATGGTCTTAAAAAGAGCGCAATACCAAGAAGAATGACCAATTCCAAGGACTCGGGATCACAAGGTAAGCTACAACACAAGCTATGCCACCCACTACCTAGAGAGGTCACAAGTCTACGCTCCCGGGGTTATTTCTCAAAAGATGTGAGAAATATGCAATGACGCTCATGTGTTTGATTATGGTTCGTGTTTCGCTCATAATCATCCGACTAAAGATGAGTCGGGAATCAAACACCTGATAGGGGTAAATCATGGGGATTGTGTCATATCTAACTCCAGCACAGAACATACTAATCAGACCAAGTCGAACAGGTTTATGAAGGGTTGTAACGTTGGCTTTGGGTTAAGGTGGGATACATTTGGGAATGTGGCGCTAAAGTAAAGGATAACAAGTGACCTAAGACTAAAGATACCACAATCACTTCATGAAAAGCCAATAAACATCGTATCCAATGATGATATCAACCCAAAAATCACAAATAAGTATGAATGAACTCTATCATAAAACACCATGAAAAACAAGAGGAAGGTCTCCTTACTCAATGAATGTATACGTATATAAATGTGATAATCACTATGTGAAGCACAAGAGGAAAAGGGAGAAACAATATGAGCAACAAATGAATGAATAGAGTCATGAAAAACCAACAACCACTGGACTAACCAAAAAGCCCAAAACACAATGTAACTCACACCAACCCCATCATCACTACGCTATCCTCTAGGTCAAAAGAGGGAATATTTGGCTCATGTGGAGTTTAAATAGCATGGCTACAAAAGAAAAGGTAAAGGAAAGAACTTGGCTTAATCTAAAGTCAATTTACGTCCATGGTAGGCTATTTGGCTATTTAGTTCAAATCTAATAAACGTGTTATCATCCATGGCCCTAGGAAAAGCAAACTATGCTGGAGGAGAACAGACACAATACTTAGACCCCCTAATTAGCACTCAAAATGAATGGAACTCGCAAGGAGTCCAAAAAGGCTCAATCCTCACAGGCTAGTCGAAATGTGCCTCAAAAGGTAGTCATCCAAGCCACCAACTAAGCAAACCCAGATCCCCCAAGTCAGGCGGAAAACGGTCTATTATTTGGTCCCAAAACAGGCACAGGACTAAGAAAATATGAGTATGCATAAGGCCACAGATGTACACACCATCATCCTGCACAATAATCACATTAGAATCCATGGAAGATAAACTCAAACAAGAATTTTCATCCAAAATTGTAAGATTAACTTTAGTAGGAGGGTCTTTGCTGTAGAAGCATTACCCTTCCTCTTCTTTAATTTATTCTTAAACACAAAGCAATTTTTCTTGCGATGCTCGGTCTTTCCACATTCCCAACAAGCATTATCATTAACCTTTTTCTTGCCTTTTCTTTTGAGATTTTGTGGTTTCTTTCTCTTGTCTCCACTTGTTGAAGCCTTTTAATCATCTATCACTATGTTGATGGTTGAAAGATTGGGATTGTCCCCCTTTGAACTTTCAATTTCTCTTAAACTTGCTTCAACTTGAAGATGTTGAGCGAGTTCCGAGAGAGTAATCTCTTCCTTTTTATGTTTGAGGGCGTGTTTAACATACCTCCAAGTGTTTGGCAACTTGTCTATGATACTAGAAACTATGTAAATTTCATCCATGGTTATGTCATGCACTTTCATGTTATTATACATGCGTAGTAAATCATGGAATTGATCCATCACCGAACAGGTTGTCTAACATTTTGTAATTATTGAAATTAATAACTAAAAACTTTTTAGAACTTGCATCTTCCGACATATATTTATCTTCTAAACTATCCCATAAAATCTTAGCAGATTCATGAAATTGATAAATATCGAAAAGAGAATCACACATACCATTGAGGATGTGTCCTCTACATATGACATCATCTTTCTCCCACTTTTTGCGCTTCCTTGCCTCTTCCAAAGTGTCATTCTCCTTCTCTTTCGGTTTCGGAGTGCTTATCATATAGACCACATTGAGGGAAGTCAAGAGGATGAGCATTTTCTTTTGCCATCTTCTGAATTCCACACCCAAAAACTTGTCCAATTTCATGAAGTTTGAAGTGAGTTCCTTGACGCTTGCCATGATCACAGAAATTATCACAAAAGATTATTGCAAATAATAATGCAGAAAGTAAACTACAAATACAAGATGATGTTGTAGTGTCTCCTTTGTGTATGGCAATGGACTCCTTGCTTGAATGAACTACGAATTGAACAACACCATAGAGAAGATATGTTTGCAACGCTAAACGTCACTCGAAAATCTTGATATAGATTGAAGGCGACTACAAGCTTTCCTATTGTGATATTTCTCCCACAAAGGTACTTGAGTTATGAGAATGGAAATTCACAATGAGATACAATCAATCACATCAAACGGTTAGTACAAACCGATTGAACTAAATGATTATGTGTTTATGTAGAGATTAAAACCAGAAAAACAATACAAGATCAATTACTCTCTTTTATGTTTCAAGAGATTGAGAGAAAGATTGAGACCAAATTGTATTCCAAGATGTAAATAACTTCCATGCACTAATCTTATTTATAGAGTTGAAGTGACAAGGATTCATCCAAAACGATACATTAATAATAACTGATGATTATCAGTTAATAATGACGTAAAACATTTGTTCATAACAACACAATGTTCTATGAAGCAAAGTTTCGCATCACGAATAGATGTTCTGTTTCCAGGTGCTCGAACGAGTATTAGCCAAAACAACTTCCAGAAACTTTCTGATGCGAAATTTCCAAAGTGTTGGCCTTTTAGGTTTTGATGATGACTTCACTATTAAATAAACAAACATGTTTTAGAGATTGTTTTGTAGGTGAATATCCGATTTTGTTGAAATCGTTGATGAAGCCTATGACTTGGTTCGTGGAAGTTGTACGTGTCTTAAGAATATCCAAGAAGTTAGATAAATGCTTAGGACGTTAAAAGTAGACAGGCGGTCTACTGTTCCCAAAGTTAACAATCTGATAGAAGTTGTAGATGGAGAGAGTACACTGTTCCTACGTAGCAGGTCTGGAGAAAAACATCGATTGGAAAATTGCAGTTATTTTATTATTCTGGTTTTAGTTGATGTAAACGGTTAAATCTTAAATTAGTTGCTTAAATTAATTAGTAAGTTAATTGGCTAAACTATTTTTAGGTTATCTAAAAATAGCCTAAGACTTTTTCTTCTTAAGATTAAGATCTCCTATTATTTAGGATCTTGTGTTTTGATTCCTATGCTATTTTTAGCTTGAGGAACTGTTTTCCTCTTTGAGCAAATAACAGCCGGACGTTTATTTCTTGGCAAGACCACTATCTTTTTCTTTTGAGAACGTGGAGGATAGTGGGAGGTGTGTCTAAAGTAACTGCTGGTTGTTCCCACTATAAATAGGAGGAACTTTGCTCAAACCGAATGAGGATCCAAGAGTGTCCATTAAAGGGAGATCATTTAAGAAAAATATTTTCTGTTTTTAAATGCCAATTGATTTATTATATTTTTCTTAAGTAATTATTTTAATTTTTATCCTCTTGAGAATTGGCCTTGTAAGGGTTATTGAGTGATTTGTTGTAATTAGACTTATGAGAAGTCTAAGGGAATAGAGAAGAGAAGCGTAAAAAGAGAAAGAGAATTAGGACTAGAGTAGAGAAGCTTCAAGTGAAGCAAACTGTTTTATGTAATTGTATTTGATTGCCTAAAACATAGTGAGAATTTTGAAATCCCGGGGGGGTCGTGGTTTTTCTTCTTATTAGGCCAAGAAGGTTTCCACGTAAAATCTTTGTCTCCTTTTTATCTTTTGCTTTTTAAGTTTAAGCTTTATTTTGTTTGTTAAAATTCCGCAAATTAGAAGAAAAACTTAGTAAAGCTTGATACACAACAATTCACCCCCCCCTCTTGTTGCATTCGACCATCTTCGTGTATTTCAACAATTGGTATCAGAGCCCTGTTCCTCATTTAATCAGGAAACCCTGAGAGCAGTATCATGTTCCCTGGTAAGATGTTGAAGATGAACGAACGCATGGAAGAAGGGTACTCTACGTAAAGGCCACCCATGTTCGATGGGAAATTCTATACCTACTGGAAAAATAGGATGGAAATTTTTATAAAGGCCGAAAATTACCAAGTATGGAGAGTAATTGAAATAGGAGATTCTGAGGTGACGACCATCAACTCCAACAATGAATGAATTCCAAAACCAATCACTGAATATGAAAAGGAAGACTTTCAAAAGATGGAGATGAACGCTCTTGCTATCAAGCTGCTTCACTATGGTTTCGGGCCAAATGAACATAATCGTATCATGGGTTGTAAAACGGCAAAGCAGATATGGGACCTGCTGGAAGTTACCCATGAAGGTACCAGTGAAGTGAAGCGATCTAAGATTGACCTCCTAATGTCCAAATATGAAAGGTTTGTTATGGAACCTAAGGAAAACATCCAAGAGATGTTTACCAGGTTCACCAACATTACAAACGAACTTGTCTCTCTTGGCAAGATTACTCCAGTTGATGAACGAGTCAGGAAAATACTGAGAAGTCTTCCACAAGATGAACGCTGGAGAGCTAAGGTCACAGCCATCCAGGAGTCCAAAGATTTCACCAAGTTCAATTTGGAGGAGCTGGCTGGTTCACTCATGACACACGAACTGCATTTGGGAACAGCGGACAGTTCTCGAAACAAAGGACTGGCTCTAGGAGCTGATGATAGTGAAGAATCAGAAGCTGGTGAAGAGGAAGCTGCTATGTTGGCACGCAAATTCAAAAAATTCTTCAGGAACAGCAGATATAGAAACCAAAGAAATAATAAGGAAAGAGGAACTGCTAACTTGAAGACAAATTTTGAATGCCACAAATGTGGAAGTACTGATCACTTCATCAAGGATTGCCCTCTATGGAAGAATGAGAAGGGCAAAGGGAAGACAAGGGAAGCTGGAAGAATGCCAAAGAAGGGAAACTTCAGAACAAATTTTCGTAAAGCAATGATCGCAGCTTGGGGTGACACTAAAAGCGAAGCTGAAACTGAAGTTCCAGTAGAGGAAGAAACTGCAAATCTGTGTCTCATGGCATCTCATGAAGAGACTAAGGAAAGAGAGGTAATGTCTTCTAGTTCTACTCCTAAACATCTATTCAGTTTAAGTAAGGATAAATTAATTAAGTTATTTTTGGAAACACAAGAGAAGTTGGAGGAAAAAATAGCCAAGTGTCTCCAAATTGAGAAAGACCTTAAGTAAAGTAAAGATCACATCTCATACTTAAATACTTTTAGGATTTTTAGGATCGATGTGCAAAGTAGATTTTTTGATTTGTTAGATAAGAACATCATTTTAAAAGAGCAATTGGAGAAAATAAAGCAGGAATTCATCATTCTTAACATTGAAAAGAATCAAAACAAATTGCTAGGATTAAAATGGCATGAAAATGATATATCCACTCATGTGTTTAGCACGGAATTTCAAGAAATGAAATTAAAATTAGAATCATGTAAAAGAGAAAATAAGTATCTACAAGATCAATTTAATTTAAAAGGAAAAGGGAAAATCAATGAAGTTCCCAAATGGATTCTAAATGCTAAACCAAAGAGTAAAGAAGGTCTAGGTTATGTTAAAAACGATAAAAAGAAAAAGGTCTATGTTGATCTCCCTAGTAGTAAGATCTGTTCCTTTTGTGGTAAAGTTGGACACCTAAAATATCATTGTATAAAAAGGGAACAACACCACACAGCAAATAAAATTCATGTCGAACAGTTATGGATCAAGAAATATGATTCATGTATAACCGACAAGGAACCCAAGGATAACTGGGTTCCTAAACCTAACTCTTAATTTGCTGTGCAGGTTCAAGTGAGGGGGAACAACTCATGGTATCTCGACAGTGGGTGTTCCAAGCACATGACGGGTGACAAATCTAAATTTCTCTCACTTGAAGCATATGATGGGGGAACTGTAACCTTCGGTGATAATATGAAGGGTGAGATAATCGCCAAAGGAAAGGTTGGAAGGTCAAGTTCCCATGCCATTGACAATGTATTTTTAGTCGAGAATTTAAAACACAATCTTTTAAGTATTTCTCAATTTTGTGACAAAGGTAACTCTGTTAAGTTTATTTTTGAACGATGCATAATTTCTAGGAACAACACAGGAAACCCTGTGCTTGAGGGAATCAGAAAAGGGAATACGTATGTTGTGGACCTGGACACTGTTCCCAAAACCAGTCTAACGTGTTTAAGCGTTATAGAAGAAGACCCACGGCTTTGGCACAAGCGTCTAGGTCATGCTAGTTATTCATTGATTAATACTTTAAGATCAAAAGACCTAGTAAGAGGATTACCAGAAATAAAATTCCTCAAAAATGAAATTTGTGATCCTTGTTCTAAAGGAAAACAAGTGCGGTCATCCTTTAAATCAAAGTATCTGGTGACTACCTCTAGACCATTAGAATTAATTCATATGGATCTATGTGGACCTATGAGAACACAAAGCCGTAGTGACAAAAGATATGTGTTTGTCATAGTTGATGACTATAGTAGGTTTACTTGGACCCTATTTTTAGTAAGCAAAGATGAAGCTTTTGATGAGTTTGTTTCTTTTGCTAACAAAATACAAAAATCTACCAATAATCAAATTGTTCACATAAGATCAGATCATGGCAAAGAATTTGAAAATTCAAACTTTATGAATTATTGTAATGAACATGGTATAAATCACAATTTTTCCGCTCCAAGAACACCACAACAAAATGGAGTGGTAGAAAGGAAAAATAGAACCCTAGAAGAAATGGCTAGGACTATGTTGATTGCTAGTGGTCTACCTAGAAATTTTTGGGCCGAGGCCGTCAATAATGCATGCTATACTTTGAATCGTGTATTAATAAGACCAATCACTTCTAAAACACCCTATGAATTGCTTAAAGGTGTTAAACCAAATATTTCCTATTTTCGTGTGTTTGGATGCAAATGTTTTGTTCATGTAAATGGAAAACGAAATATAGGTAAATTTGATGAAAGAAGTGATGAAGCAGTATTTCTCGGTTATTCATCACATAGCAAAGCTTACAGAGTTTATAATAAGAGAACAATGTGCGTGGAGGAATCCGTTCACATAATCTTTGATGAAACTAACTTTTCAACAAGTGAACAAGAAATAAACAATGTCAAAATAGGTCTTGCAAATTTAGAAGATGATGAAGAAATAAAGGTGCAAGATCAAGGAACAGCAGGTGAACAGCAAATACAAGAACACGAAGAAGAAACTGACTAAGTTCAGGAACTGCCAGCACAACTGGACCAGCAAATTGTTCCCAATTCAGCTGTTCCCGCAGATGAGCAAAATGATCCAGTAGCTGAACAAAATGCCAATCAAGCTGTTGAGCCAGAACATGCTACTGTTCCCTCAAGAGAGAATTTGTGCCCAAACCTTGGAAATATCAAAGTTATCATCCTCTTGATCTGATTATGAGTGATATGAATAAGGGAACACAAACCATATCCCAACTGAGAAACTTTTGTGCACATTTTGCGTTCCTATCATCACTTGAACCCAAAAATCACGAAGAAGCTCTAAAGGATTCCGAATGGATAGTAGCAATGCGAGATGAATTAAACGAGTTTGAAAGAAATAAGGTATGGCACTTGGAACCCAAACCTAAACACAAGAAGGTAATTGGTTTGAAATGGGTATTTCGGAATAAGCTAGATGAACATGGAATAATTGTAAGAAACAAAGCAAGACTCGTGGTCAAAGGATATAATCAACAAGAAGGTATTGATTACACCGAGACATTTGCTCCGGTAGCAAGGTTAGAGGCTAATAGAATTTTAATTTCTTTTGCTGCATTTATGAAATTTAAATTATATCAAATGGATGTGAAATGTGCTTTCTTAAATGGCTTTCTTGATGAAGAAGCTTTTGTTGAACAACCCCCAGGTTTTGAAAGTACCTCTTGTCCTGATCATGTCTACAAGCTTAACAAAGCTTTATATGGCTTGAAGCAAGCTCCTAGACAGTGGTATGAAAGACTATCAAAGTTTTTGATTCAAAATAACTTTGTAAGAGGAAAAATTGACAAAACCTTATTCTTTAAGAATAAAGGTTATGATATTTTAGTTGTTCAAATTTATGTTGATGATATTATTTTCGGTGCGACCAATGATTTGTTATGTAAAGAATTTGCTAACCTTATGGGCACAGAATTTGAAATGAGCATGATGGGAGAATTAAATTTTTTCCTTGGTTTGCAAATTAAACAAACTGAAAATGGTATTTTTATTCATCAACAAAAATACATAAAAGAACTTCTTAAGAAGTATGGGCTAAACAACGCTAAAATCAACCATAGACCCATGGCTACAAATGTTAGATTAGATGAAGACCTAAAAGGAACTAACGTAGATCAAACAATGTATCTAGGCATGATAGGTTCCTTATTATATCTAACTGCAAGTAGACTCGATATTTCATTTATTGTTGGTTTATGTGCTAGATTTCAGTCCAACCCCAAAGAATCACATCTCACAGCAGTAAAACGGATTTTAAGATATTTGAAGGGAACATACGACTTGTCCCTATTTTATCCTAAAAGTGATGTTTATGATTTAAAAGGCTTTAGTGATGTAGATTATGTAGGTGATCTAGTTAATAGAAAAAGCACGTCAGGTATGGTACAATTTCTTGGCTCATGTTTAGTTTCATGGAGTTCCAAGAAACAAAACACGGTTGCATTATCCACAGCCGAAGCTGAATACGTAGCAGCAGCAGCTTGCTGTTCCCAAATGCTTTGGATAAAACAGCAACTAAGAGATTTTGGTATTAAAATTGAATGCATTCCTATTTATTGTGATAATACCAGTGCCATATGTATATCTAAAGATCCGGTGCATCACTCACGAGCTAAACACATACATATTAGACATCATTTTCTTAAGGATAATGTAGAAAACAAAAATATTGTATCAAAGCATGTTAATACAAATGAACAAGTTGCAGATATTCTGACCAAACCACTTCCAAGGGAACAATATGAAAAGATGAGATTGGAACTTGGTATGATCAAGCTCCACTAAAGTTGATTGCATAAAATTCCCAATGAAGCATCATGAGAATGAAAAAGGTCAGGAATCAACCTCAATATCTTGATTGAGAATCAATTATTGAATGGATCAGGTAAACACTTAATAAAGTTTGTACTATGAATGTCTTCTCATTTGTATGCTGTTAAGTTGATCAGACCAAAGCAGTATGTTCGTTATTCTCTTCATATAATATTTTATAATATCATAATTCATTCTTTTCATAATTTAATATTTCATAATTTTGTTCTTTTTTTATATAGTCAACATAAATCAATAAAAAAATATGGGAAACGGTTTTCATTTATTCAAATACTCCTTCCAAATCACAAGTAATGATGATGGCATTGATGAGATGGGACTTAAGGTAACTGTCATTTCAACCCTTCTCTTACATCACACTACTCACGCTTTCTCAATTCTTCTTCAAGAAACCGTTCTCCTTCTTTTCTCTCAACCTTTTCAAAAGTACAAAATGAAAACCCCAAGATCTTCAAAATCAGGCAAGAAAACCCCTAAATCCCGTACACATACCCAGCCACAACCTCTAAGAGTGGTTCATCCTCTACCATTACTGAATGCTGCACCACCCACAACCACAGAAACCACAAAAGAATCACCCAAACACACTACTAAATCTACCAGTACCAAACGCAAGATTTCATCACCAAAAGGTGGTTCATCTTCCAAAGTAGTCAAACGTTCGAAGCATAGTAACCCTAATAGTGCTGAAGAAGTCTCAAAGGAAATGTCTGTTGGTTTCGAACTCGACAAATACTGGTATGACTCTACCCATTTTCCTCAACTGTATGACGTTTTGCAACATCAAGAATGGGAAATTTTGATGTCAAATTTTAGTTGCAATTCCATGTTTCCAAATCTAATGCGAGAATTTATTTCAAATTTCTCAAATGATTGTGGGATGTGCTCTAGTACTGTCAAAAACATCAAAATAGAATTTAATAGTGCATTGCTGGGGGAATGGTTTAATGTTCCTAATGTTGGGTTTGATATTTACTACGTTGGTTCAAAAATAGTATTTTCTGGGATAAATGAAAAAACGGTTTTAAAATTTTTAGGGATTGAGCAAAGAAAAGGGAAAATAAGCCATAACATTTTGAATCCTCTGCATAAATTACTGTACAATATTGCACAAAGATTTATTTTGCCAAGAAACTCCAAAAGGAGTGAAGTAAGTTTACGTGATGCTACATTGATTTACTGCATGGCTAATCACATAAAGATAAATTTTCCATCTTTGATGATATCTCATTTCTCTGATTGTATTGAGAAGAAAAACTTTGTTGGTTATGGAGGGTTGTTGACCTGGATTTTCAGAAAATTTGATGTCCCTTTGGAAGGGTTGGAGTTCCGAATGGGACCCAACATGAAAATAGGTGCGAAGTGTTTACAAAATTTGCACTTAAAATTAAATGATGAAAGGATGTTAATACATTATTTAGAGGAGGAAGTTGAAGTTGGTTCTGAAGAAGAAGGGATTGAAAAAGAAGAGGAAAAATTGAGGGAGGAAGAACAGGAAGAAAAAGAGGAAAAGGAGCAAGGACTGTTCCCACTGACAATATTGAAACAGAAGAAAAAGGGGAACAGGATGGAGAAGCTAGTAAGGGGGAAGCAGAACAGGAGGAAGCCTTAGAAGAAGATGTTCATCACAATCTCTGTAATGATTCAAGTGATGAAGAGATTGTGATAGCAATGAGGAGAAAGGCTAAATCTATTCAGAGGAAGAGTAGGAGGTTAGCTTCGAAACGTAAGGCTACATTGGTTGATGATACCACATTTGAGACCATGCCTGAGTCTACATCCAATAAACCTCCCTCTCCCAAGCCAACCACATCACCATCACATCACAATCCATCACTACCTCAATCACCTATTCACTTTACACCACCACCATCTCAGTCTTCACCAGGTACTAGTTGTGCTAATCCTGATTCTGTTCCTGCAGCTTCTTCAAACTTCATTCTCTCCAAACTCCTTGACCTACGGTCTCAATTCACTGCTTTTCAAGATGAAATTCGAGTCTCACTTGCTTCAATCGTTGATCAACTTACCCTGATGGAGAACCGTCTTGGTGCAAAGTTGGATATTGTTGAAGTGTAGACCGAATACATAGATGAAGAAGAGACTGCTCCCTGATTCCTCTTCCCATGTTTTTAATGATTTGTTGGCTGTAACACTAATCAAAAAATTTCATTTTGTCTTTGTACCATATGGGGTACAAGTTTGTATTTAAACAACTGCTACATTTCTTTCTTTTGTTTTTATTTCTTGTCTGTGATGACTAACATTATGCAGATTTGATTGCTTTTTATGGTGCTTACTTTTATTATTGTTTCTTGCTTTCATCACTGACAAATCTATATGGTTTGTGCTGAGGTTTGATAACCCCAAATTCTTTTTGATTGATGACAAAAGGGGGAAGATTATGCACAAACTTAAGAGGAGCTGTGAATACACAGTACATATCTTGATTGATTTATATTGCTTTTTATGGAAGTTAATGTGCTGTGTTTATGATAGCTAAGAATCTGATCATCTGTGTTGATATTAAGTTTTTATGGATATTTTGATTAATTGTTTTGATTAATTGTTTTAAAGTTGTTTCTTTGTTTCTTTTGAAAATACTTAATAATTTATGTTTTAGTCTATTTTATTTTAGTTTGTTTTAGTTTAATTATTTTTGAAATTTTTTAAAACATATTTGATATCATGTTTTTATAGAGTAAGTTGGTTTATGTATGCTTGGTAAATTATATTGTAACAAGTTGATTTACAAAGTTTTTTAGAGTTGCTTTAATCTCTAGTATGCTCTAAGAAATTTGTTTTACTCTAGTATACTTAAGTTTGTTTATAAAGTTTGTCATCATCAAAAAGGGGGAATTTGTTGGCCTCTTAGGTTTTGATGATGACTTCACTTTTAAATAAACAAACATGTTTTTAGAGATTGTTTTGTAGGTGAATATCCGATTTTGTTGAAATCGTTGATGAAGCCTATGACTTGGTTCGTGGAATCTGTACGTGTCTTAAGAATATCCAAGAAGTTAGATAAATGCTTAGGACATTAAAAGTAGACAGACGGTCTACTGTTCCCAAAGTTAACAATCTGACAAAAGTTGTAGATGGAGACAGTACACTGTTCCTACGTAGCAGGTCTGGAGAAAAACATCGACTGGAAAATTGCAGTTATTTTATTATTCTGGTTTTAGTTGAAGTAAACGGTTAAATCTTAAATTAGTTGCTTAAATTAATTAGTAAGTTAATTGGCTAAACTATTTTTAGGTTATCTAAAAATAGCCTAAGACTTTTTCTTCTTAAGATTAAGATCTCCTATTATTTAGGATCTTGTGTTTTGATTCCTATGCTATTTTTAGCTTGAGGAACCGTTTTCCTCTTTGAGCAAATAACAGCCGGACGTTTATTTCTTGGCAAGACCACTATCTTTTTCTTTTGAGAACGTGGAGGATAGTGGGAGGTGTGTCTAAAGTAACTGCTGGTTGTTCCCACTATAAATAGGAGGAACTTTGCTCAAACCGAATGAGGATCCAAGAGTGTCCATAAAGGGAGATCATTTAAGAAAAATATTTTCTGTTTTTAAATGCCAATTGATTTATTATATTTTTCTTAAGTAATTATTTTAATTTTTATCCTCTTGAGAATTGGCCTTGTAAGGGTTATTGAGTGATTTGTTGTAATTAGACTTATGAGAAGTCTAAGGGAATAGAGAAGAGAAGCGTAAAAAGAGAAAGAGAAGAAGAAAGTAGAGAAAGAGAATTAGGCCTAGAGTAGAGAAGCTTCAAGTGAAGCAAACTGTTTTATGTAATTGTATTTGATTGCCTAAAACATAGTGAGAATTTTGAAATCCCGGGGGGTCGTGGTTTTCCTTCTTATTAGGCCAAGAAGGTTTCCACGTAAAATCTTTGTCTCCTTTTTATCTTTTGCTTTTTAAGTTTAAGCTTTATTTTGTTTGTTAAAATTCCGCAAATTAGAAGAAAAACGTAGTAAAGCTTGATACACAACAATTCACCCCCCTCTTGTTGCATTCGACCATCTTCGTGTATTTCAACACAAAGCGGTCAAACGTGCACCCAAAGTGCTCGAACGAGCAAAATACCAAAATATCAAACAGAAGATTTTGGAACAAACTAACAGCACAACACAAGATTGCTCGAATGAGCACCCTATTGCTCGAACGAGCAACTAGTCGAGCACCATGTTTTTGGTTTCATTGTTACGTTATTGCTTAGTCTATACCTTAGTACATGTTTTAAACCTTTGGATATAGTCCTATATACTCTAAATCTTAACATTAACCCGTAGTAACATGTATTATTTATTCTATTCCGCTGGATGATTATCTTCATCAATTTTTTGTGCTCCGTAGGATGATAAGTCGGATGATGAATGCCACGGTGGTGATTCTGTTTTTAATGAACCTCGCCGCAGGTATTATGTGAGCAAAGATGAGGCCAAAGCAATTTGAAATTGACGGTGAAAGCCACTAAATAAGTTTATTTTATTATATCCAATTATTTTTCAAAATTTTCCTATAATTTAAGGAGTTATCATGCTCTTCTTTTTGGTGCATTATTCTTAATTCAGGGCGGGTAAAATTTAACAAATTCTATGAAAACCTTGCATAATTTTAAAAGTTATGGCATTTATCTAATAATTTTGTATCTTTAAACACCTAATACTTCCTCCGTTCCATATTAGTTGCAACATTAGCAAAAATGACACTATTCATTCATCAGTCTTAATTTGTGATTAGTTTTTAATTTATAGGTTAAAATATAGTTAAGTGAGATCTTGTTTGATTTGTCTCATTGCAAAGATTATTAATATCAAATTTTTAGAATTTTTTATTATACATAAATAAAAATATTAAGGATTGAATTAGTTCATTGAATTGCGTTAAATTAAAAAAAAAGTATTCATAATTTTCCGGAGTCCTGTGCGATCGAATATATTAAACTCCATACTTGTTATTAACATAACATAGGATATTGATGGCTATATATTACTATTATGCGCAATATGGCAACAACTCCATGATCAAATACCAGCTCAGCAGCAAGAAATAAGTGAGCCACAAATCCGTTTTTATATTTGTTACCGGTATAATTTTTTTTGACCCCATTCTTTTTTATGGATATGGGTTGCCGTTTTATTTTCGCATAACCTGATTATAATTTTATATAAGCAGGATACACTGGGTATAATGATGATTTTATATAAACAGAATACACTGAGTATAATGATGATGATAATATTTTTCATTTGAATATGCACTCAACTTTTGCTAAACTCTTAAAAATGAGCCTCGAAAGCATTCCATGTCTCTTTACTCTTTAGTCGTTACTCTTTCCAACATGTAGTTAAAGAAGCTAATATATTGAAATAGAAACTTAACTCGTGCTTTAAAGTCTTAAATTGAACCTCGAAAGTAATCAACAAATATTGATTACTCAGTTTACATGTATTTTATTTGATCTATCACAAAATCATAACGTTAACTCGCGTTATTTAACTCAAGTTAAATAAGGATTAGAAATATTTTAATTCTAATACCTTTTACATCTTTTATTTTACATCTTAAATGAACCTCGAACGTAATCAACAAATGTATTTTCATAACATAATTAAATGTAAGTAAATACATAAAATCAACACAAAATAAAAATAAGAAAATAAGTTTATATAATTAATAAAACAAAAAAATTTAATAATTATTTTTACATAATTCATTTGAAAAAGAATATTTTGATTAAATTATTAAAAAAAACACATATAATTTTCTCCTCCCTAGCGACTAATCACATAAAAGAACATTAAAACATTTGCTTTAAAAAGCTTCAGAAGGTGAATATTGTGTGATTAAATTGGACCCAACTAGTAACACTTTGTTAGAGCAATATACATAAGCAAACTCAAAAAGTGATGAGTTATCAACTTATCAAGACATGTTTTTCCTCCATTTATCAAAGGTGATTGTAATTATTTTCTAATAAAATGTATGGAAAATATGTGTCTTATCATTATATTAGCTTTTATTAAATTGTTTGAGTGAGATGTATGTGACTTTTTATTGTTCAATACACAATAATAATGGCTAGCTTTCATTCTGGAAAACAAAAAAAATTTGTTCTCTATAATTATAATTTGCTAACTTTCATTTTGGAACAAAAAATAATAATTTATCACTTACAATTTTATAGTGATCAATAAAATTTAAATAATATTAAAAATAATATTATTTAACATCATACATAACTTATAAAAAAGTATTTTAAAATAAAAAATAATTTAAATATTAGCTATTATATGCTATTAATAATTTATTAAAAATCAATAATTAATAATTTACAATTTATTTTCTTTATTTTTTTAAAATAATAAAAAACAATAAAATAATATTATTTAACATCATATCTTTCGTAACGTTGAAGCAATTCAATTGGATTACAAAAATGATGTTATTGATGGATAAATAAATCAAAAAATGATACTTTTTTGTGACATGATACCATGCTTGACGTGACAATCCACGACGCTAATAGTTATAAAAGAGGAACCTTCGTTGGACAACGATTGTTTTGGCGAGTCGTAGATATAATGAGTTAGAATCCAAGCTATGTAACGATATGGGAAAAGTGATGGAGAATGAAAAGGACAATTCTTTTTAAAAAAGGATTTAGATGGGTACTACCCAATAATTACCATAAATAGGTTTAAATTTTTAAGTTTTGTATTTGGTGTAATTTACCATTTAAACGGTCTAATTTGATTATTTTTCAAAAAAAAAATGATTTTCTGTTTGTTTTGAGTTTTTTATTTGTAGTCCGTACTAGATCAAAAATCATATTTTTTTTTATTTTTAAAATTAAATTGCTACCTTGATATTGCGAGATGTTGTTTTTATGATAATATATATTTGAATTATGTTGATGCAATCAGCTGATTATAAATTATTATATTTTGTGATTTTTAGCTTTCAGGTGTGAAATATTTGCACAAATAAATATATTCCCTTTATTCTTTTTTATTTGTTCACTTTACTTTTCGCACGCTTTTCAAAACAAATTTTGAATCTTAATATCTCAAAGTAGGCATCATAAAAAATTGTATAAATTATATATTTAAAAATATTACATCAAGACGAATCTAACAAGATCACATATGAATATATTTTATCTTCAATATATACTTCAATAATCAAATTTAAATTTCTCTCTTCTAAAGTGAAAAAAACTTAAAGTGGACAAATAAAAAGGAACAGAGGAGGTATTAAATTTAGAAAAAATTCAAAACAAAAAATGTTGAGTTGGCCAGACCAAACTGTTGTAGAACTGTTTGATTTCAATCCAGTCTGGTTAGAAAAAATTTTGGACTGAAAATTTTGATCTGATCTGATTTTACTGTCAGACCAGACCAGACCAAACTAATGCATTTTCTTCAATCATCCATGTACATTTTATCTTGTTTTGAATTTACCACACTACTACATTTATAAGTTTTGATGTTCATTATTTCTATGGACTAAAAATTTATAATTGTTTGATTTCAGATTGTAATGAACTAATATAAATGACTTAATAAATTACGCCCACTCATTCACATTTCCTTAAAAAGATAAAAAATTTATTTATATTTTCCTTACTGATTGGCTAATATCTCGTCTTTGCACATGTCCAAACCATTTTAACGCTTTTCTTTTATCTTTTCTTTAATATTTACAACTCATAAACCCTTTCTTATTATATCTTCATTTCAAATTATAATTCAAGGTATGCACACTCATCCATCAAAGATTTCGCATTTTTGTTATTTCCATGTTTCTACTATAATCCTTTATAAAAGTCCAAAATTTTGTTCCATAAAAATTCCCCTTTAACTTCAAGGATACTCCTCCAATCACATAATATTTTAGTAGTTGTTCTATATTTTTTTGCCACCCATACTTAATTCTACGGGTCACATCATATTGGATGTCTCCACCACTCTAAATACGGACCCAAAGTATTTGAATTATGCCCTTAAAATGATTTTTTTTCTTCAAGCGTTCTAATGCCTCTCGTTATCTCTTTTGTCCTAAATTACACTCCATGTACTTAGTGTTGCACTGACTTATCTGAAACCTCGTGACTCTAATTTTTTGTTTAATCGTTTGAATTTAGAATTTACCCCTCCCTTGTCTCACATATCAAAACAATGTCATCAGCAAACAATATTCCATAAAGCACGTCTCTTTGTATTGATATAGTTATCGCATCAAGAACCGCTACAAAAAGAAAGGGACTTAATTAGGGTCGAGCCTTGAAGGTCAATTGTGATTGGAAAATCCTCTAAAATCCCTACACATGTTCTAACATTCATCTTTACTTCTCGATATATATCTTGCACTATATTAATGTATTTCTTGAAAATGCCCTTCTTTATCATTTTCTACCAAAGTTCTTCACTTGGTATCTTGTTATATGATTTTTCCATGTCAATAAAAACCATGTGCAAGTCTCTTGTTCTATCCTTATAGTACTCCATTAGATTTCTTATAAAATGACTTGCTTCCATTATAGATCTCCCTTGCATAAATCCAAATTGGTTCTCTAACATAGACGTACATCTCCTTATACGTGATTCGATCAATCTATCTCAAAACTTCATTGTATGATTTATGAGTTATATACCTTGATAGTTAGAGCAATCTTTGACATCCCTTTTGTTCTTGTAAATAGACGCTAGAGTACTTCTTCTTCGGTCATTGGACATCTTGTTCGCCTCTAAATCTTGTTGAATAGATTAGTTAGCCAAGACATTCCAATTGTCCCTAGGTATCTCTGTCCCGCAATAGGTATAGCAACTAGCCCAACAACTTTCTTTATCTTCATTTCTTAATTGAATGTAGCATCCACCTCTTTTTTTTGTATTTTTTTGCATAGATTCTCTATTTTCATCTAAGAGAGTGATTGTTGTGTCCCTTACAATATTTCCTTGCTCTCCATTAAATATTTTATCAAAATACTTCCTCAATCGTTCCTTGATGTTTTCGTCCTGAATTAGAATGTTCTATCCTTATTCATAATACACTTCACTACACCTATGTCATTAGTTTTTGCTTGCGTCTTCTTTGCCATCCTATATATCTTTTTCTCCTTCTTTAAAATCTAATTGTCAAACACCTTTTTGAAGCTTTTGATTTCACTCAGGAACCGCTACTTTTGTCTTTGTTTTGATTTCTTTATAGTTGGATAAGTTTACCTCATTCCTGCATTTTTCTAACGCAAGATAACATTTTTTTCTTTTCTTTAATAATAGTTTTGACCTCCTTATTTCATCACGTTATATCCTTTTATAACACGAAGCTACTATCTTATAATCCTAAAATCTTTTTAGCTATTTAAATGATGCAAATTTTCATATTTGTCCAATCTGCTTCTTCAATAACATTCTCGGCAAAAATTTTAGCATCATCCAATATTTATTAATCAACATTTAAAGAAATTAATGATGTTGGTTGTTGTTGTACATGATTGGTTTCTTCACATATATTCTTCATGGCAGGGGTGAATTAATTAATGAAGAATAGCAACATAAGGGTGGTCGAATACTCATAATATCTCTACATGTTTTCAAATTGATTTGGCTGACATTCTCTTGTGTTATATGATATACAATATACTACTTCATTTTAATAAAATTAATAATCTATATATAACTTAGGCAGGTTTGGACGTAAATTCTCCTGCTTTATTCATAAACATTAGAAGCTCTTACTCTATGAGAAAACGATATTGAAGTTAAATTTATTTGCATACGATACTTATATTTCTACTAAGACAATCTTCATATCATTAGTTAGTTTGATTAAATGACAATGAAAAATCACTATTCTTGATATTTTTCACACCACGCACATGTGACACAAATGCATCAAATAATACTCTCTGTGTTGGTTCTTTAAAGTTGTTTCTATTGTTATTTTAAGTTGAGTTATTTGTTCTCATAAAGAATGTTTATATTTATATTAGAAATTTTAGATAAAATTAAACTTGTTCATCCTTATTTTAATATTTTAATAATATTTATTGTCTCTACATATCTTACCCTAAATTCAGTTTTAACATTTTTATATTGTTTATGTTAGAGTAAGCACCAAATCATCCTTGTGTAGAGGGTCTTCGGGGTGCCGTGATGAGGGTACGACGAAGAACAAAGGCAAGACTCGAGGTGAAATTACTCGAGCAAGGAAGCAGGAGCCAGAGGCCAATGAAGGGGCACTCGACCAGTCGAGCCAAGTTGCTGCAACTCAACAGAAGGTTTTGGAGCAGCGCTCGATTGGTCGAGCGGGCTCCAGTACACGAGTTCAGCGAGTTTATGTTTTAATTGTGGGATTTGTTCGGGCTTTAAGCCATTGGTCCTAGGGCTTCTAATATGTGCTAGGCTATATAAGGAATCTTAGAACATCACTAGAAGTAAGTGGAGAGGCAAATACACTAGAGAAACTAGGGCATTAGTCATTAAAGTGTTTTCTTTGTATTAGCGCCATTTGTGGAGTTTCAAGTTTCACCATTAAAGGTGAAACCTTTATTAACTATTGTAAGTTGAGTCATTAGTGTAATTGAGATTATATTAATGATAAAATTTTTTTTTTGAAGGGGAGGTATCATTAGATACCTCATAAACACATTGTTGTTGATTGTTTTGTTGTCTCTTGTTTATTGTTCTGTTTTTCCACTCAACTTCTACTCATAGCTCTACCTTTGTTAGGTCCTAGCCCTTCTCTTTCAGTTTATGATCCCCATATTATGTTTCTCATTAACTTTAATAAATATTTTTTAATAGTTGTGGTACTTATATTTTTTTTCCACTAACTTTTTTTTAGTATCTTTTAATGTCAATTATGGCCATCTCTTTACATCCACTAAATTTATTATTTAATAAAATAATACTAACATTTAAAAGATTCTATTTGTTTTCTTAACTCCTGTGAACATTTTCTATGGAAATTTCTTTATGCTATATTTGGAAATGATAATTTCATTTGCAAATATATATTTGATTCAAATTTAATGTTTGGCAAATAACAAAAATTCAAATTTGGATTGAGTCAAATCTAAGATTGTTATAAAAGTGGTGAAAGATAAGGCAAAGAGAATGTCATTCCAAACCTTATCATTGTCAAACTCATTATTATGATTTCATAATTGTAATTTACAATTTAAAATGAAATATTTATTTTCAAATGTATGAGGGAGGGGTATAATTTATTGTCTCCATCTTAGCATTTTTCAACTCTTTTAAGCTATAGTAGCTATCATCAATAATGTGATCGTAATTATTCAGAGTTCAATACTTAAAATTATGTTTGAAGCTTGCTCAAAATACTTTTAATAATGTTAAATGTTATGGAGGGTGAAATTTTATAGTGAACCAATACTCACTCTACATATCATATATGCTAAAACAACTTGGTAACAATTATTTATTATATACTTCCTCCAGTTTTTTAAAGAAATTCTCATTTGTATTTTTAGATTGATCTATTTTTTGTTCTCATGAAGAATTTTTTTATTTATATCATAAATTTTAGTCAAAAATAAAGGTTATTTCTATATACCCTACATATCTTCTAGTAACCTCATTTTAACATTTTTATATTTCTTATGATCTCTATGTGTTTCCTCTTAATTTTATAAAAAAAAATTTATATTAGTTGTGGTTTCCATATTTTTTCCACAAATTTTGTTTTAATATTTTTTTAATGTTTATAATCTACACTTTTCTTCCATAAAATTTATTGTATAATAAAATTATATATCGACTATCTTAAAATTTTCATTTTTCTTAATTTCCTTAACCTTTTTTTATTGGAACTTCATAAAGGAACGGAGGAAGTATTACGCAAATCAATACTAATAAAGTTTCTTAAAATATGAAAATTAAGTCTAATTTCAGTTGTAGTATGTAAAAAGCTTTTTGTTTTAATAATTCTTATCTAGGACTTCTATTTCACATCTTACCCTATAATCAATAAAAAAAAGTGTTTAATTATCAAATGACTCAAGTTATGATCAAGAAGGATCTCGATCTAGCTAGATTGACCGATGGATCATGACTCATGAATATGGTTTCTTGTTGAAAAATGATTTTGTTTCCCTTTTGGTTTTGAATCAAAGGGCACAGACGCACAGTATAGGAAAGTGCGAGTAATCCGATGTGAAGAGCAGGATAAAGCTCGAATTTGCACCTTCCTTAATTGTCGTTTTTCCAAGGAGGAAAATACTGTCACCAACTTTTAGCCTAACTTCAGACATTTTGTGATTTTATCCTGGAAAGTCGAAACTAAAGTATGCAAACATCAGAAACTTTTGCACAGTACTTGTATGTTCACTAATTTTTTAAATTATGGGAGTAACATTTTAAATTTCAAATGATTATTGGCCAATATGAAAAAATAAAAATAAAAAAAAATTAATAAAATGTAGTGAATTATGCATGATTAGATATTAAGACTTGTCTTTTTCGAAACTATCTCATGAAATTAAAACGTTAAAGAGAAAATTAGTATAACCCATGTGCAAGGATATAATTTATAAATCGATATAGTAAGAATTAAATTAGTGTATTGACAAATTTATAAAAACATATTTGTATATTACTCTCTTTGTCCCTTTGATTTAGTTACATATGATTTAAAAATGTGAGATATTTAAGCTATATGTTGCAAAATCAAAAGAGACGAATAAATTATAATCCAATCAGTTTATTTTTCGAGTACATCGTAAATTGAAGAGGGTTGAGGCAAGAAACTACGAAAATCAAACTAAATACTTCTTTCATTTTATTATACTTGTTACATTGGACTTTTTATGGATACATATCTAAAAATTATAAAAAATTTAATATTAGGAAAGTATGCGATTAGACGATTCAAAATCCTACTTAATAATATTTTTTCTTATATATTAACCACAATATATATAATAAATTTAAATCTAAATAATGTCAATAACTATAATATAGTAAATATTTCAAAATAAATGAAGTACCAAAGAAAAAGTGACTCCAATCATATAAAATTTGATTTTTACCAAAATATATGTAGTTTTTAAGTACTTGGCTCGGGACAGTACTTTGAATGATAACATCAAGTTTAAATCGTACTATAATTGATTTCTGTATTCTTTGACCTGTCTTCTGTTTCCTTTTACAGTTTATTTATTCTCACGATACTACCTTGATGTAGTTTATTTATTCATTGGTCAACGTTTTTCAATCATTTATTTCTCTATCCCTAATTAATTGATTTATTTGATTTTTAAAAACTCTTAATTAATAGGGTGAACGTTAGGGTTAACTAGCATGGATACCGTTTTAACCTACAACTTTTATTAGAACAAAATACAATATAATTTTATATTTAAATTGTACAAGCTTATGATAGTTGTAGGGAGCACTTTTACTGAGGATCTTTTTTAAGTCGAAGAAATCTTAAGCCACATCCATTTTTATGAGTGTCGTCTTTCTTTTATTGTGTATAATGATAATTACAAACAAATCGAAGCTCCAAATAATAATTCGTCTGTCTATAATTAGGCGTTGTGTGTTTCAATCAAGCTTCACTTATTCCATCACAATCTAATAGTTGAAACTCCCTCTAATGATGCTCTTGTAAAACCCTTTCGGATTAATCCGTACTTAATTCACTTTGTTCTCTCCTATTCCTTCCTATTGATAGGAGTCCTATTTGACTTTTTCACGAATTTTAAGGAGAGTTAAAAGTGGGACCCCGAAGGTAGGAAAGAGAGTGGTATTATGAGTTTTTTATGTAAGGGAGGAAAATTAGTATGGGTAATGGAGGGTATAATTAAAAATAGGATAAAGCTACTAAGGGCATAAAAGTCAAAAACCCATACCAAAAATAGAAATGGGACAATTAAGATGACTTGACCATAAAGGAAATAAGACACATAAGTTGAATAGGAGGGAGTATTATTTTTTTAAAAATTACCTAGAATAATCCAAGTTATTCGTAATTTTCTTATAATAATCCCACCTATTGATATATCATGAATAATTTCAATTTTGGGGTATTTTCCTAGAGTAAACTCGGTGACCGAATTACTTGCTATAATATGTTTTATTTTAAAAAAAAATAAATAAAAATAAAATATCTAAAAAAATGTTAAAAAAAAGTTCAAAAAAATTTATGACCTTTTTTATTATTTAGAATTTTTTATGTAAAATTTTAAAATTTTTCCCTAATTTTAAATTAATTTTCAGTTTACTTTTTGGTGAATTACCTTCTATAGCAAGTCATCGAGTCAGCCAAGTTTACTCTAGGCAAATAGCTCTTAAAGTTGGGATTATTCATGGTTAATAAATAAGTGGGATTATTGTAGTAAAATCACGAATAGGTTGGATTATTCTAGATAACTTTTCCTTATTTTTTTCTATTTTACTGTTGAACTCATAAATTATAATTAAAATTAGCTTGTATTAATTTAGAAAGAAAAAAGTATTCATTTTGTGAGGAAAAAAAATGACATTTCTTATTTTCTTGTATGCAACTTCATGCTCTTAAATTACAATTACATCAACTAGTTAGTTATTTTGAGATGAAATAATACAACTAGCTATCAAGTTTTTTACAAATCAAAAAAATTCTTTAATAAAAACAATCAACTATAACAATTTATTATAAGAGTTGTTCATGTGTACATATGTTAGCTAGTTGTATGAACTTGTTAATAATACAAGCTATTTACATGAAAACTTTATGTGATGAGCTAACTTCATATACTTTTACATAAAGTCACACTTTAGGTTTTCATATTTTTGCCTATATCTTCATATACTTTTACATATTGTCACACTTTATTAATCAGTCTACAAGGTCCTAAATACATTTGACGTTAAACAATATTTATGTTCTTATTTGTTCTTGTTATTACTTTTTATGCAGTTTTCAATGTAATTTTAAAAGTCAAATACTTTTAATTGCGAGTTTTAAAAAAATGTAAAAAGTTAAGATTTAAAAAATATATATTGAAACGAATCTATTGAAATCTCACATGAATATGTTTTTTTAATATAGATCGATAAGAAATCATAATCAAAATTTGATACTAAAATTCATAAATTCTATTTAAGAAGAAATTAATAAGAACATATGAAACTGAAAAAAGTAATTCAGAAATTAATGAGAATGAATCTTCTTGGTGAAGAATTCTCTCTCACTCCTTGTCATATGGATGATTAATATTCTAAATTGAATTTAAAGCTACTATGTCTTCTTTCTCACATTCCCAACGTTTAGACCTATCAAAATGATTTGTGTCAAATTTGGATTAGCCTAATAGAGTCATCCAATATTCCAATGTATTTCTTTAAAAAAGTTCTTTTATTGTAAAAGGCTTTTTTTAAAAATATTTCATTTATAAAATATTTTCCTATAGAAAGAACAAATGTATCAGATTAAGGTTTCAACAAAGAGATATTAATTCAAAATATAAAAATCAACTAGAAATATAATAGATTCTGACAAAAAAATAATGATGTGAAACTAAAATTTAAAAATCCGTTAAAATAATCAAATTTGAAATATTATCTAATTGATCATTTTTCTAATATTTTTAGATTAAATAAATTTTATGAATTATATGTCAAAATTTTATAATTGTAACTCACTAATTTCCTTTTAAATTTTGCATCAATTTACAAAAAATAAGAGGTCTATGACTATAGTCTTAGACCTATCTATAGATAGTTATCTATGTCAATATTACCACGTAGTTTGTACATTTTTGGTGTAACAAGATTGTGACACACTAGAAAGCATAAAGAAATGAGTGGATCACATTTGTATGGGCAAAATAGTAATTTAGGTCAATTGTTTGGATTAAAAATCAAAAAATCCCTGTGAAGCTGCGGGTCTAACAATAATGATTAGCCTCATTTCTAAGGCTCAGTACCTTTCATTCTCAAATGTAATATTCCTACTCCCTACTCTTTCTCTTCAAACATTCATACCATCACATACTAACCAAAAACCCTAAAATACTGTCACACTATCCCCTCCTTAATTTAATGAGTATGTGCTTGTGTGCGTGTGTATACGATTCAAAATGACGAGCAATCAAGAAATATTACTAGTCTCACGCTTACATCGAACTAGACACGATGATTATGATTTATCTTCTGAGGAAGAATTTAAAGATGAAGAGGAATATGAAGATACAGACATCGAGGAAAACTTTATTCACAAACAAGGTAACAAATCAAGTTCAACTTGTTGGGAAATTGTTTATAATTTATGTGGTGGAAAAGGTAAAAGACGAGGAAAAGAAAATGGAATATTGTTTGCCCTTGGGGATGGTACGTCCCTAGGGGCAGCATGGATACAAGAGTGGAATAGAATATTCCTTCTTGTATGTGTAACGGGTCTTTTTGTGGACCCGTTGTTTTTCTATGCCCTTTCAATCAGTGAGGCATATATATGTCTTTTTGTTGATGGGTGGTTCGCGATCATGGTCACCGCGCTCCGGTGCATGACCGACGTGTTGCACGTATGGAATATGTGGCTGCAGTTCAAGGTGGCTAAAAATCCGGCTAGTGGAGGAAGATTGGGTGATAAGAATGATACTAAAACGGGTCGTTTTGGATTCTTTAAGGCTAGAGATAGTTTCTTCTTTGATCTCTTAGTGATCCTCCCTTTGCCCCAGGTATGGTATAAATCTTGCCTGCTCTTTATATACAATTCTTGTACGTACACGTGCATTAAGTGTAGTTTATTGATACTAAATTCATATATTTAATTACACTTAATGTTAAGCCCATAATTAAGTTAATTATCCATAATTTAGTTTATGAATATAAATGGCTAAAACTTGATTTGAAATAATTAATACTTATATTTTATGAATGAATAGAGTTGGGAATAGTTAATTCTTAGATTTAAAATAAGGATCACATATCTAAAAATCAGGTCATATTTCAATTAGAGCATGTACTACTTCCACCAGAAAAATTAGGTTTGATTCTTATTAATCCCTCCCTTTTTAACTCAACCTACCATCTAATTAACATTTAAAAATATAAAGTTCATGCTATCGAACATCACTTTTGTTAATAATGATATAAATCTAATTAAATAAGTAATTATAAAGTTTTTAAATCTTGAATTACATAAAAATTAATTATTTTATTGCTAAATTACATGCTAAATATATTATATTATTTTAATTTTTTTTTCAAAATATATTATATTATTCTCATTCACAAAGGCTCCAAAAGTAGCCATTAGCATTTTCCTTAACTTAATCACTTTAGATTCACAAAATAAATGTAGTTTGTTGAGTAAAGAATAAAACAACATTTTATAATAATAGGTAATAATAATGAGCTTTATTTTTTGATTTATTAGCAAATTTAATACATGTATGTATATACTAAAAAAATTTGAAACATTTTAAAGATTTTGAAATTTCTTTCAAGAAAAGTTAACAAATTAAGACAAAAGAAAGAAGCACAAGTTAAAGATTGTATGAATTTGAATTTAAAGAAAAAAGACGAAGTAGTTTTTTGAAGAGGGAAAAAGGAAGGTGTCATTGAGAAAATTTGTAGGGTTGTACATTAAGAGACAACACTTGCATGTCGTTGGACTTGTTTTATACATGCAGATCTCAGATTATTACTCTTTCCTTAACTTCGTAGGAAACACGTGACTCATTCCTGTCTTTTACTTTCTTTAAGTAAAAATTTTCATTTTCATCTATCGAATAACTATTAAGGAAATTATTATTAAAAGATAATTATCATTATTTTTCTTAGCTAATAACAAATTTTAAGAATTAATGGGGTATGAAGATGGAATAGAGTAGGTTTAAATAATACTCTACAATTTATGAGTACTTTATGACACATATATAGTAGTGTAATAAGTATTATAAAACGAATGAAAAGACAAAATATAGTAAGTATTATGAAACAAATGATAATTTTGCTAATATAAAACCGAACTAAATTGAAAAGGAAAATGCATAATACTAATTTTAACTATTGTCCTGTCAAAATAATATCAACTATTAGTTATTCCACATAATTAAATCTCAACTATTAGTTATTCCGTTATAATTTCATGTGTCGGATGTACTTTTTACAAATTAATCTCAACTATTGATTTTATGCTCCTTATAAACTCAAATCGGGTGCATTATAAGAGAAAATCAATAGATCTAATTATTTTTAAAAATTACACTACATACTTTAGATTATTATGGGTGCATTATAAGAGAAAATAAATAGATCTAATTATTTTTAAAAATTACACTACATACTTTAGATTATTATGGAATAAGCAATACTTGAGATTATTTTGAGCGATAGATAATAGTTAGGATTCTAAATGCCTTTTTTCAATAAAAAGTAATTAAGGAAAAATTATTGTAAATAATACAACTTTTTGTTACTGTTCTTACAATAATACTAACTATTCATTAATCATGAATAATACTCCCTCCGTTCTTTTTTGATCTTCCACATTACTATAATGGGTAGTTTTAAAAGTTCTTCCACTTTAGAATACTTTCTATTTTTAGAATGTTTTTATCCCACTTTTACCCTTTAAAACCCCCCCTTTCTTTTAATGTACCCCTTTTTTTTTATTTGTAATTATTTTCTCTCTCATACTTTCAATACAATTATTACTTCACACTACTATTTAATTAAAATAATACCCACTACAACCTCATACTTTCAATACAATTATTACTTCACACTACTATTTAATTAAAATAATACCCACTACAACTCAAAGATTCTATCTTCCTTAATATGTGTGAAAAAACCAAAGTGAAAGATCAAAAAAGAACAGAGGGAGTACCAATTTAGGAGTATTTTCTTAGAATAATACCAACTTAAGTTTATTAACGAATTTACCATTTTTTGTCTTATAATCATCTATAGTTTGATTTTTAACATGTTAGGAATTTTCTAGGAAACACCCCTTTAAGTTGGTATTGTTCGTGGTTAATTAATAGTTGATATTATTGTAGGGAATTTAACAAAATGTTGTATTATTCACGGTAATTTTTTCTAAAATTAAAGGGACAACAAAAATTATATAATGCAGCAAAATTTATTAGAAAAAGAGAGTATGTTTGTAAATTGTAATAAATTTGTAGATATTTAATTTTTCAAAGTAAATAATAATAATAATAATAATAATAATAATAATAATAATAATAATAATAATAATAATAATAATAATATGACAGGTTTTTCCTAAACAATTCTAGACTATGAGTTATTTTATAAAATTTACTACTTAAGAGTGCTTTTTCATAATTGATTAAGTTACAAATTCTTTTTTAACCTTTGTGTTTTAATTTCCTTTTTGTTTTACTCCGTATTTTACTCTAAAGAGTCATTATCTAGTTTTTTTATACTCCTATTTGATAAATTTATTTTAAAATATCATTATTTGGCCGGCCAAACTAGCTATTTTGGAATTATTAGAGAAAATAGGATAAACTTAATTTATTTTCACCAATTCTTCATAAAGAAAAGTAATTCAAAGAAGGATGTAAGTAAGCAAGTTTGCAACTCAATCTATCCTATTTACATCAAATTTTTCATTTCTACTTTTGGTATAATCATATTAAATGTTTTTTTATTTAGTAATAACCTTTTTCCCTTAGTTATGCTCCCCTGGTATCTGATTATTTACACAATAGCCATTAAAACCATTTGGTCCACTCCTTTTAATTTAATTTTAAAAAAGTAAATTATCAAGTAAGGCGACATTTAATTAGAATATGAGGATATTTACTAGTTTTGGCCGTGCTCTCTTTTCTGGGTAGGAGTTGGTGTCATCTTTCACTCTTCAGACCCTGCTTATGGTTTTTCTATAAGTGAAATGTACTAGGTATGATGATGATGAGGGTATTTACTAGATTCAAAATGCAAAAAGACAACAATATTATTCTTCATAAAATTATTTGCCCATTAAATATATATATATATATATATATATATATATATATATATATATATATATATATATATATATATATATATATATATATTTGTAGATTTGATGACGCATTATCCGTTTGTCTGTCTTCCTCTAGCTCCATTATTTACCATTTGATATTCTTTCTGTCCATGTATATATACGAACAAACAGAAATATATTTTTATATTGTAACGAAAATAGGTTTTATATATCATGGTTAGGAAGAAAATAGCAAAAATTTGTCCATAACTTTCAATAAATAGATATAAATATACATATATTCGGGCTAAAAGTATCACATTAATTTTTGGTTGAGAAATCAATTCGATAATATGGCATTAAAAGCTAACATAAAATTAAATAAGGTCTTTTTATTTATAGGATTTTATTAGGATAATTTAAATATTTATAACATATTAATTATTTACATAATATTTTATTTCAAAAAAACAATATTTCATTTGATGTTTTATGAGTTAACTAGTTAGATTAAATTTTTAATTGATTTAATTTCTTAACATTAATTATATCAGAGTCCAACATCATAGAAGAGACATGGGTTGAATCTCATCCAATACTTAGCACCATATGTGAAGAAAATATATGTTGTATCCATAGTTTTAATTCAATTATTGACCCTTATATAAGGCAGTGTCTTAAAGTATAAGACATATCTTGAGTAGCAACTAAAAATTTAAACTAATGATAAAAGTCTGTCCATATTTTCTATTCTTTTATTTTGATGAATAAAAAATCATCAGATTTGAATTTTGAATTTAGTCTATACAATAATAATCAAAGTTGTATTTTGAATTAGTGCTTGAGTGACACCATTTGTGACATATAATAATATACACATTCTGTTTTTTATTTTCTTTGTATCTACGTATGCTTGAGACCAAATAATATCTTATTTACTTTAAAAGTTTTCTTATATACGAGCCCTTTGGGCTATAAATGTAGATAACTTGCGTACTCTCTTCACTCTTCATGTTGTATATATTCTACTTTAAATGAAACATGGTTGAAATTCAAACATGTGACATGGCTTTTAATATGTGTCAAGAAAACAACTCAATGAAAATTTTATGCAAATGGTTAAGGCCTCAAAATATATTATATCTTCTAACACATATAAATCATTTTTCAAGCCAGTAGAATTACTATATGCACTAAAAATATGGGCGGATATAGAATGCAACAAGTGTATATATATATATATATATATATATATATATATATATATATATATATATATATATATATATATATATATATATATATATATATATATATATAGAGAGAGAGAGAGAGAGAGAGTAGATTGAATGTTCATCTATACATGATTAATACAAATTAACTTTGTAATAAAATGACCCAAATCATCGCTTAGTGAGATCCAAGTTTAAACTGTTGCTCCTTTGATCAAAACTACAAAGAATATCTTTGACTAATACGTCAATAAATAATATATAGAAGTAATTATTATGTTACAAATGCAGATAGTATTATGGGTGGTAATACCAATATTGCTGAAAAGAGGATCAACAGATGCAGTAACGACAGTGTTCTTAATAATGTTTCTGTTTCAATACCTTCCAAAGCTATACCATTCAGTATGCCTCCTACGTCGTATGCAGAAGTTCTCTGGCTATGTTTTTGGTACTGTTTGGTGGGGTTTTGCTCTGAATATGATTGTCTATTTTGTCGCTTCTCACGTAAGTTTTTCTCCTTCTACTTTCATAATTCATACCACTTCAGTTCTTGTCCATAACACGCTAGTATTTATTATATGAGTCCGTTTTATGGTGAAATGATTTCATACAAGACTTGTCGATGTCTATTAATTAACTTAGACTACTAAAATTGAAGAATAATATTGTTACAAGCCTCAACGAGAAGTGAAAGCTTGAGTCTCAACACTTTTTAGCTGAGCTAGTCCAACCTAAACAAACTTAGACTTTTTCCGTGTCATTTGAGTAAGAATAATTGTCAATGAACCAACTTAGCCAAAAGCTTAAGCTGATGGTTGAAGCCCCAGGATCTGTTATATACTCTAACACGCCCTCTCACATAAAAGTCCATTGGGCTAGAAGTGTGGATGCGTATAGGCTCTGAATATTTTACTTTAAATGAGGGGTGATTGAGATTCGAATCCGTGACCTCTTGTCACGTTGACTTGTGATACCATGTCAAGAAACCAACTCAACCAAAAGTTTAAGCTGATAGTTGAGGCCTTAGGATTTATTATATACTCTAACAATAATATTATTATTGAATTGTTTAAAATATTCTAAGAAAAAATAACAGTCTAATTAGAATTGTACACTGCACACATAGAAATCAGTGTTCAGTCCACCTTATACTAACAATATTCTAGATTCGTTCACAAGCACTTGTTTGATCTAATTGTTACCAACGCATAAATATATTTCAGGCAGCAGGAGCATGCTGGTACTTGCTAGGGATTGAGAGGGTAACCAAGTGCTTAAAAGAACAATGCAATGTTATGCATGGATGCAGCTCAAGATTATTAGCCTCACAAGAACCAATCTATTATGGTGGTAAAACTTTCATAAAAGATCATGATCGTCTTATGTGGGCATCAAATCGAGCAGCAAGACATAATTGCTTGGACAGTTACAATAACTATGAATATGGAGCTTATAAATGGGTCATTTATCTTGTTAGTAACAACAATCGTTTCGAAAAGATACTCATGCCTATTTTTTGGGGACTTATGACTCTCAGGTATGTACTCTAACTATTCGTTTGATCATTAATACTCTCCCTCCGTTGCTTTTATTTGTCCACTTTACCTTTTCATGTATTTCAATGCAATTTTTGAGTCTCGATATCTCATAGTACGCATAATAAAAAATTGTACAAATTATATATTAAATCTTTATTCTAAGATGAATCTAACAAGATCTCACATGAACATAGTGCCTTGAATATATACTTCAAAAATCAAATTTAAATTTATCTTCCATAAAGTAAAAAAAATTTAAAGTGAACAAACATAAAGAAATGGAGGGAGTATTAAACAGTAGTAATTAAAATGACTTATAATGTAAATTTTTAAGATATGTGTCATTTCTTTAGTGTCATTTCTTTAGTAATGAAATTTTGATCATAAAAATGTTTTTTTTTCTATACAACTTTTTGTTACCACCTAGTGCCGTGTTTACAAATGATAATGTACTAAAATGAAGGTTTTGAAGAAAATGAGATTTTTGAAGGACAACAATTATATGGCCACCATTAAACTTTTAAGAAATATACTTACTAAAATTACACTAGTTTTTCATTACAAATTTTCATTATTTAATACTGACTAATAAATATGAACGGTAATCACAAAGTAATATAGTAGTATATGTTTGAAAATTTTTATGTAATATTGATGATTTTTGTAAGTATTGTCACTATTATTCTAGTTCATGACAGTGAAAAAGCAAAAAGCCATGTCGTCATAAAACTACAGACAAACAATATTGCACCATAATATTTGATGGGTCACTTTTTTAAAATAAAAAGTGATGTAGAATTATTAGATTTGAGAATTTATTTATTTATTTATTTATTTATTTTTTTTTACGTTGTAATTGGCTTTAATCAGATTTACATGAGGATAAGCCTTTTCCCACTGCATTCATTTAGTTGATTTCATACTTGTGAGTAGAGGTTAATCCATATATACACCAACATAAGAAGGATCTAACATTTATCCATAATTATATGTATGTTTGAACTGACTAGAATCTCATTCTATCTATGTATGTATGTTTGAACTAATTAGGATGTTATTCTATGTTTAAACCGATTAAAAAGTTATTTTTTTATGTTACATGTTATGTAATTGATGTTGATAGGAGTTTTAACTAATAATTTAATTTAATGTTCATATAAGTACACTGGAATTCAGATATATAGCAAAATAAATTGGGGTAAGATTGTGTACATCTGAACCCCCAAATCACATCTTACGTGGGAGCTGCTTAATTTTTTTGGGATAATGAAATGGATTAAAATAAAAGCTCGAATGCAATAAGACAATAATTTTGAATTAAGAGGATAGAATAAGAATTTAGATAAAATGTATGGATCGTACAAGGAAGAGCTAAAATGTGAGAATTAGAATTGATAATAGAGTAAGGAATCATTTTCTAAATAAGAATTTACGCAAGAAGCTCAAATATTTAACTTTCAAACTCTTTGATCAATAATGTATGAAATGCTGTATTTCCTTCAATAAGATCTAATAAGCTAAAGCATCTTGTGGGGCCATAAATGTTGTCTCCATGCTTGCACTCTCTGTGTGTATAATACGTACATGCTTCCTTCAAAGAACGCCAGCTTTGGACCAGTGTAATTAAGAGTGAAGTTGGACATGTTCAACGGGCTCAAACATGTAGAATTATTTGAATATTAGTTTAGACCAGCCTGATTTTGACCTTTTTGGGCTTTGGGTGCAAGGCCACATTCTATAAGACGGCAAGAGGGCGGTGGTCCGGCCAATTCAAAAAATTATAAAAAGACATGTTGATATTTGATAATCAATAGTTAAGAGCTTATAATTAATTTCTGCGTAATGTCTTTAATTCTCGGGGCCAACGCCGTCTAGGTGAAATAGTAAGTTGAGACTAATCATATATAAAAAAATAGTACTTTTTTTAAATTTTAACCAAATATCTCATTTTCTATTTCAGCATATTCACAATAAATGTCGAATTTCTTTATTTGGTAGCTTTTTTCGAGCTCTCATGAGATTCAACATTTTACATAATTGCTATTAAATTATCACTTCTAGTTTTAGCTTACTTTTTTGGAGATTTTCTACATCTACCCACAATGTAAATGATACTAATCGACATCAATATAATTAATCACAATGTAAAGAGATCACAAAAATTATAATGTATTGTTTTAATTACAGCTACTTGACTAAATTGGTACTTACTTAGTTAGTTTGTTTATGGAACAGTACATTTGGGAACTTAGAAAGCACAGCTGAATGGGTGGAATCTCTGTTTGTCATCATTGTTCTAACATCTGGCCTGCTTCTAGTCACCATGTTGATTGGTAATATTAAGGTAATATATAATATATTTTGAGAACTCAACCATCAATTTAAACTTTTTGTTGAGTTGATTACTTGACAGTAAGTCAAATATGTGTTGAACCTCTAGCTAAGTTGTCAACTTATCGTAGGCTTGAATATTAATGTGAAAAATAAAATGTAGGTGTTTCTACATGCAACAACATCAAAGAAGCAAGCAATGCAACTAAGAATGAGAAATATAGAATGGTGGATGAAAAAGAGAAAATTGCCGATAAAGTTGAAGCAAAGAGTACGAAATTATGAATGGCAGCGTTGGGCTGCAATGCGAGGTGTCGATGAATGTGAGATGATCCGAAATCTTCCTGAAGGTCTTAGAAGGGACATCAAGTACCATCTTTGCCTTGATTTAGTTAAACAGGTACCTACTATCTTGTATCTCTACTAGGCCCTACAAAATTTTACTCCTACTACTAATTCAACTTACCTAATCTGAAATAATTAGCGGTTGAGATTTTTAACATAATTAATTAAATGAGTTTATGCAAGTTAATTTTGAGTCAAATCAATCTGTATAACCTAATTTAATTTATTCTATATTATCCTATTTTTCATAATAAATGTAGTACAATATAAACTCAAACAAAAATTTTACAATTGATACCTGATGAATAAAATGTGATCAATATTAAAAATTTTGAACCAGAAACAAAATCTCTAATCAGGTTAAGTAGGTCAAAATCATATTGATCAGAAATATTACAAATGAGGTCAGAATTGTGATTTTCAATTCAATTAACTAAAAAGATTAGATACGGGTCAAGAGATTTCTAACCCATTTATATATGAATGCGAATACCAACTCCAACCCTACAACCTAATCTCTACTAAGTCATTACTTATTTTGTTGGATCATGAGTTTAATTGATTTATGATAGATTAGAAAATTTTATAGTGGTTGGATTTAAATTTTAGTTCTTTAGTTACTCAATCTCAATCATTGTATCAAACCTGAAACGTTGCATTGTAGGTGCCCTTGTTTCAACATATGGACGAGCTTGTTTTAGAAAACATATGTGACCGTGTAAAGTCCCTCGTATTCACTAAGGGAGAAACGGTAAGAGTTTGTTTACTTTTTTCTTTTGTATGTTACATATATTTTTTTCTCGAAACTACTCCCTTCCAAATCCCTCTGCTCCCCTTTTGTTATCCAAACAATAGATCATGCATCCTTTCAAATTTCTCCCCTTCTTTTCGATCCCTCCGTTAATCTCTATCTAAACATAATGTTAAAGTTAAATGTAGAAATATTAATGATATAATTATAGTACTATTTACTATCCTTAAAAGCTATCATTCTAATTTACTACTATAGATAACAAAAGAAGGAGACCCAGTTCAAAGAATGCTATTTATAGTAAGAGGACATCTTCAAAGCAGTCAATTTCTTAGAGATGGAGTAAAAAGCTGTTGCATGTTAGGCCCAGGAAACTTCAGTGGTGATGAATTATTATCATGGTGTTTAAGAAGACCATTTATTGAAAGATTACCACCTTCATCATCCACATTAATAACCCTTGAAACAACCGAAGCATTTGGGTTAGAAGCTGAAGATGTTAAGTACGTGACCCAACATTTTCGGTACACTTTTGTCAATGAAAAGGTTAAGAGAAGCGCCAGATATTATTCCCCTGGTTGGCGGACTTGGGCTGCCGTAGCTATTCAATTAGCTTGGCGTCGATATAAACACCGATTAACGCTTACTTCGCTCTCGTTTATTAGGCCAAGGAGACCGTTGTCGAGAAGCTCTTCCCTTGGGGAGGATAGATTGAGGCTTTACACTGCACTTTTGACGTCTCCTAAGCCAAATCAAGATGATTTTGAGTTCTAAGGATGCAAATCACAATAAAAATGTTGCATAAATAATGGAATAAGTTGCAAATTACGCTTTAAAATTTAAGATTTTTACGAATTACACCTTTAATGTTTATTTTTTTTTGCTATTCACAGCCACCAAAGTATTAAAATCTACTGCATTCAAGCCAAATCATTCAATTCTGATCACCAAAATGGTCGGAATTATGTGCTTTGGCCTGAACGCTGTAGAATTTGATACTTTAGTGTCTTTAATTTACAAAAAAATAAACATTAAAACTGTAATTCGCAAAAGTCGTAACTTTAAGGTTGTAATTTACAAATTATTCTAAAGAATATGAACATATGTTGTATATCAATTTGATGAAGATTTTTGTGGTTGATATGATGTAAATAATGTTATTTCATGTTATTAATTCTAAGGATGATGAATAAAACCTAGTTTGAACGATCTGAATGAACTTGCAATGCAAGAGTCAAAACTAAACTTTAATTTATACCTCCATTTGTTTAAAGGGATGAGGAAATTTCTTTTGTTGGATCTTCATGATTTTCAATGCATTTGCTTTATTATGCTTGCATTTTCATTTCATTGATAAGGTTGATTTTCGGAAATTTTTTCATATGTTGATGAGATTATATTAATGTAATTGATCATTTTGAGGGGTGTTTGTATAGGTTTAAAAATGCTTGGTAATGGACCGGCTTAACCCAATTCCTTAAAATTTGTTTGGTATAAAATTTTGAAAATCCAATCTATTAACTTCAAGTAACCGAATTCCCTCAAATGTTTCAGCCAATTTTAATGAGATTAAACACTTTATTTTTCTTTACTATTTACTCTTTACTCTTTACTACCCAGACCAAGGCTCAGGACCAAGTGATTAGAAAGAGAAACACACTAAAATCGCATGGACCAAGCAACAATAAACCATAACCACAACATAAACACAGAAAAAGAGCCCCCGCCATGCTGACCCTAATAGCTACTAGGAGGCAGCAAGGCAAAATATATCCAAACACAAATAATGAAAACAAGAGCCATACAAAACCATGATAATGTCCCTTATTTCGAGAAGGCCAAGGATTTATAGTTCTTTCATTTTGGATTATAATGAAACAGCTCACAAAATCATGTGCATTTCTTTTTGAAGTTCTGCCAAAGGTCAATCTAACTTCTTCTTTATCACTAAGTTGGACCGAAATCCGAGTACCTTTATTAATTGGACCGGGACACAGGCCGTTAAAAAGATACCCGACTAACCGAGTATCCAAGTTTTCGGGTACCCGAAATGCCGGATACCCGCTAATAAACACCTAATAGTGAACAACTCTAGATTTAAACATTTGAAAACACAATTTTTAGCACACACAACTATTTATGAGAAAACTAAGAATGTGTGCATCATCTCATTGGCTATTCTAAAAAACTAGGGTCACATAATTAACAAGAAAATTTGAACAAAATAAGCAAAGTTCTACAAAAAAAAATCTCAAAATAAGCATTGAGAAAACTTATTTCCCAAGCTAAATACTTTTAGCCCAATGCTAAGGTATGGAGTTTGTTCACTGTTAGTAACAACAGACGATTTTTAGGCTGATTTTTTAATTCAGTTTAAGTAATCGGCCCGGCCGCTATTCGTGACAGTGAACAAAACTTCATACCTTAGCATTGAGTTAAAAGTGTTTATTTTTTAGAAATAAGTTTTCCTAATGCTTATTTTGAGATTTTTTTTATATGATTTTGCTTATTTACTTCAAATTTTCAAATTAACAAACTCCTTAATGTTGGTCAGCCGGTCTTATATGAGACCGTATCACCATGAGACGAGTCCATATAAATAAACCCATTTCTCTTACTGATCACTTTAAAATTGTAAATGATCACTTTAAGATTATAAGTGATAACTTTAAGACTATAAAAAGTCATCACTTTAAAAATAAATGTCAATTGGGCCAACCCAATTAAAATAGTCTCACCGTGAGACCGTCTCATATGAGAATTTGTGATCAGCAAGTCTTGTATGAGACCGTCTCACCATGAGACAGACCAATACAAGCAGCCCAAAGTTAAACTTACATAGTAGTTACCTAAATAAAAGCAGCAAGTCTTGTATGAAACCGTCTCACCGTGAGACGAGCCCATACAAGCATCCCATTAGTGATATTGTTGACAAAGGGTCTTATTTTACCAAACACCAGACAGTAAATAGAGTCTTTATACTTTTTGCTCCGTCTCATATGAGAATTTGTGAATGTTGGTTATGTGCGTTGTGATATTGTTGACGAAGGGTCTCATTTTACCAAACACCAGACAATAAATAGAGTCTTTATACTTTTTACACCACCCAGCTGATCATCTTTATACTCATTTTGAACAAACTCTATATACTCTATCTCTAGGAGACTATGATAATTAAATTAGACTATGACAAATATATTGCAATAACCCAAAAAAAATGCCTTTATTTTCTTAGTGTTGAGTCACAGAATTACAAAAATAGAAGTACCAAATTACTAAATTAAATAAAAATTTCCTCTTTTTTATATCAAAAATCCAATTGACAATACATATTAAAATTATGCTATGTCAATCAATATAACTCGAATTAAACCATTATATAGCCAAAAAAATTTTAAAATTTCCAAATTGTCAAGAGTAATTCGACCTAATTTGAGAGAAGAATTGAATACCTATGGCCGTGTCTGTTGACTTCTTGTGCGAGGTTCCAATCAAGTTTGCGGTGCTTCTAAGAATTTACGGTTGAGGAGTAATCAAGTCTACATGTTTGATTATTCGGGTTTGTGACGCTTTCACATTTTATGAATTCATATTACTTCCTTTAATATTTTAAGTCAATTTAACAAAATTTTTATTAAATATTACTCCCTTCTATTCACTTTAAGAGTACCATTTGACTTTTCATAGATTTTAAGGAGAGTCAAAAGTGAGACCCTAAGAGTAGAAAAGAGAGTGATATTATGGGTTTTTAATGTAAGGGAGGAAAATTAGTATGGATAATGGATGGCATAATTGAAAATACGATAAAGCTATTAAGGGCATAAAAGTCAAAAACCCATACCAAAAATAGAAATGGGACAATTATGGTGACTTGACCATAAAAGAAAATGGGACACATAAGCTGAATAGGAGGGAGTATTTTATTAAAGCTTTAAAACCGAATTTGGTCTTTTTATTTTGAAAAAACAATTAATGATACGAAAAAAATTGTAAAAGCCCTTGACCCGCAAATCAACCTAACCCGACTCTACATGAAATTGACCTGATCGAAAATGACCGGACTAAAAATCAGATCCGCCTGCCCGACTGTTTTGAAATGTCTAAATGGGTGATAATTATAACATTTTTAGTTAAGTATTTATTTTTATTTTGCAAGCATACTTGATAATTGAGGTGTTCATTCAGGACATAGGATCGCTTTTGGACGGGTGTCTTTCAGTTCAGTTGGATTTTCAAATCAGTTAGTTTTGCATAGGTAATTCGTGATATTGGGTTTGCACCGGTTCTTCTCCAATTGAAGTATGAGTCCAGTGTCAATCAGGCTAGGGTTGTCATCGGTCTATAATTAATTCAGTTTTCCCGAGCAAAAATCGGGTTTGGGTTGTATTTTTTCGTGTAGTTATCGATTATGAACTACTATCAATTAGATCAACGTTAGGTTAATTGATTGTTGGTTTTTAATTGATGTATGTTCATTTACATACAAGAAAATAACTGTCAATGGTACCGAATACAGAGAGTAATTTATTTCAATGATTAAAAATAGTTTAATAACAATTGACTATTGATTTTGATAACTCTAAATATATACTATTAGACTAACTATAAGATAATAAAATAGAATATAAATCAATTAGATTTCTAAGTTCAATAATCGATACATGATCTATTAGAGTGAAAATAACTAATGTAAATCGTCTATAGATCGCACTCAATGTCTATCATTTTTATAATCCATGACTTATATTTATGCTTAAAATTTAATGTTATGTTTTACAATAGATAAATTTAATAAAAAGGATTCAATATAAGACTCTACAAGACATCAACTACTACAATTTTTCTTTGATCGTTTAAAATTTTTTTTTTAATTAGATTTATAATTTTAGACATATAAGTATGCATGTTAAGTTTTCAAATTAACAACTTTAAATCCTTAAACTTAAAACTTTGAAATAGACATTTTAAGTTATGGAGTTTGAGCCGTTGGTGAAGGAAGGTTAATTCTCAGAGTAGAGATTTTAAGCCTGGAAATTGACATTTTAACGATTAAAATAGTTAGTAAAAAATAAACTTAAGCCTTGGAAAAGAAAGATTAAGACTTAGAGCATGAGTTTTAAGCCTTAAATACACATTTTAAGTTTTGAAATTGGTGTTTTAAGGCTTTGAGTTAGTAGGTAAATTTTTTTATGGGCTAAACCAGTGGTTGCACGGGTGTGATGGTCTCACCAGAGAATTTGTGTGTATATGTACACACTCAAGGGTGTTTGGAGTGAAGAATGGAAATAAAATGAAAGGAAATAGATTAGAAAGGGTAACGCTAACAATACGTGTTATTGTTATGAATTATTTAGTAAAGCCATGCAAATAAAATACTAGTTTTTTGGTTTCCCTTTGTTATTGTTTGGTATATAGATAAGAAATTCTTCACTTCAACAATTTTTTAATAGTTAATTTTTTATTAAATATATACGTGTCCGAAATTATATTTTTCACATAAGACTCCAATCATTGTACTCTGCAACTTTCATCAAATACCTTTAAGAGCATTAAATCAAACAACTAAACTCTATGAACATGTCCCTTTACTAGTGCCCACAGTGATTAATATACAATAATATGAAATAACGTAGTTAAATTCTACTTAATTTATATTTTCTTGTTATAATTTGAAGATAATCTTAAAAATGAACTACTCCTAGTAAAAGCAAACTAGTGCTCTTGAGAAGCTATGTCATCTTTTAATGAACTGAAATTTTACACCAAAATTTTTTTACATTTTCTACAATATTTGTAGTAAAAAAAAGTAAAATTCAAGCTAGTCTTATTTTGCACCAAAATGAATAGATGAAGCATTAGGTCCTACGGAACCCTTAAACAACAAAAATGCTAAGGTTTCAATTGAAAAGTGTATGAAGCAGCCATGGCGAAGGTGTTATAAATGAACCAAAATCTGTTCCCACAATGCATTGCCAACCTCTTCCATATGCCTTGTCAAAATTCCTGCATAAACCAACAAGAAAAACTTAAAAAATCAATTTTGAGTAAACAATTATCGTCACGCTATTGAGACCTATTATGTTTAGAAAATCACAAATTTGAAGAATTTCAGAATGTGAAAATTAGGGTTTAAAAATACTGTTTGTATTGATTATAATGAACATTATAGACCTTAATTTATACAAGGATTCAAGACACTAAAATAGGAAACAAAAAATAATGTCATAAACCTATACAGTAATAAAGGAAATAAGAATAGTCTAAGATTATCAAAATATCCTGGGAATATACATTTCTACACTCCCCTACAAGTTAGGTTGTAGGATCACAAACACCTAACTTGCATAGAACAATATGGAACTCTTATGACGTTACCGTTTTCGTGAGGATGTCAGCAAGTTGATCTTTCGATCTGATAAAGGGAAGATTGACGATTTTCTTCTCTAGTTTCTCTTTGATAAAGTTTCTATCATTTTCGACATGCTTTGTCCGATCATGATGACTGGATTTTCCGAAATACTGATGGCTACTTTATTATTACAGTGTAGGTTGCAGGCTCCTTTTTGTTGGTAGTTCAATTCATCCAACAATTTTCTAATCCATAGAATTTATGTGATCCCTTTTGCTATTCCTCTGAACTCTGCTTGTGCACTAGATAAGGCGACCACCCTTTGCTTTTTACTCCTCCAAGTAACCAGCTCCGGGGAGGTAACTTATATCTCCTGGTTGCATCATCACTAGGCATATTATTATTGTTAGCAATCTCAATAGAAGGATCAAGAGTTACCTCTTTGTCAGCATGGTGCTTAAGGACTAGGGCTGGAGTGATCTGAGGATATGGTGGTACAACGATTTCAGTGGCAATATTTGTGGTGATACCTACTTGCTCTGTTGGGTCTCGACCGTCTAAAGGATAAATCAACCAGCTTAGATCGTCACTCACGCTCTCCCCCTGAGGACTAGCCTAGGTGAAGTAGTAGGACTGTTCAAGGAAATCACAGTCCATGGAAGTGTCAACTTATTGTGAGTTGGATCATAACACCGATATTCCTTTTGATCTATGCCATACCCAATAAAGATACACTTAGTGGCCCGAGCTTCTAGTTTCGACGTTGCTCTGTTGGGAAGGTGGACGTACACTATGCACCCAAATATACAAGGAGGAAGGGAATGGGAGGGAGGTATGGTGGTGCTTAAAGTAGCAAGAGGGGTCTTAAATTGGAGAGATTTTGTTGGGAGGCGGTTAGTGAGATAGTCAGCAGTAGCAATAGCCTTTGGCCAATATAGGCTGGAACATGAAATTCAAACATAAGGGCACGAGACATTTTGAGTAAGGTTCTATTTTTTCTTTCGGCCACCCCATTTTGTTTTGGAGTGTTGGGACAAGTGGTCTGACGAATCATGCCATGCTCATGAATAAATTGTTTCATAGTAAGGGAAACATATTCACCACCATTATCATAACGGAGAATTTGTATATGAGTATAAAATTGAGCAAGAATCATATTGCAAAATTTAACAAACACATCAAAAACTTCAGATTTATGCTTAAGAAAATAAACCCAGCTCATACATGTACAATCATCCACAAATAAGACAAAGTAAGAAAAGCCATGAGAATTGACATCGAGAGCAGGACCCCAGACATCAGAGTGTATTAAGACAAAATGTTTATCAGTTTGAGTCACACTAGGGGAATATGAGTGTTTGTGGCTCTTAGCCAAAATACAAGCTTCACAATCCAAAGATAAATTACAACTATGAAGAGATGGAAAAAGTCATTTTAGATACCCTAGGGATGGATGACTTAAACGACGATACCACATCCACAGTTATTGATCGGGAGACCCTTGACCAAGCATTGTATGACCTTTTCGAATCACCTCATCCACGTTTTACATGCCATTTCGTTCAGTAGCACGACCAACAATCTTCCCCGTCCTAGCATCCTGCACAGTGCAACCACTAGATGTCAAGAGAATAGTATAATCAAGTTCTTTCGTTAGCTGACTCACAGACAATAATTTATGAGAAAGACTAGGAATAAACAGGCAATTTTTAATATGTAAAGAGGAAGAAATATCAACTGGCCCAGATTGACAAAACGAAATGTACTCAAATTGGTTGTTTGGATATGAGTTCGGGGTGTGGGATGAACGGATTACAAATCTTTTGTGTCAAAGGTCATAGTATCTGTGGCCCCGCAGTCAAATATCCATTTAGAACGGGTTTGGGGACTGACATTGAGCATAGCAATTTGGGTTTGATTTTTATTTTTATTTATTTGTGTAAGGGGTAGGATTTTTGGTGAGCTTGGGTATTCTGGGTCGTGGGATTGGGAGGGAATTTGGTTTTTTTATTTGATTTGTATTTATTTGGGTAAGGGGTAGGATTTTGGGTGGGCTTGGGTATTCTGGGCCGTGGAATTAGAGGGAATTTGGGTTTTAATTGTATTTTTATTTATTTGGGTAAGGGATAGGGTTTTGGGTGGGTTAGTATAAAAAGCAAATTTAGGAAAGTTTTTACTCCCTCCTTCCCCATTGTGGACGACGGTCTCTCTCTCCTCTATCGGCCTTCTTCTTGCTTTTGTTTCATGAATGGCTCTTAGTTCTCCTTCTTCCTCACAGCCCTCCACCATACCTGATTTTTCATATGATGATGCGACTTCTCTAGGGTGATGTGCAGAGTCAAGTTAGCCTTGCCGCCGATTTGGTGACCCGGTGCCTTGGTCGCGACTTTCCTCTTCTGTAGGTCATCCCACCATTCGGGGCACCCCATTAGCTTAAAACCCCTCCTTGGTATGCCGTGACCACCACAATGACTACACTAGAGTTTGCGCCGGTCGTCTTCCACTAGTAGAAAAAACATCGTTTGATGCGGTTTTTTTACCCTTATTTGCTGCGGTTTTGGCCCCCAGCAATAGTGATAGCAGCGAATGTCCTACTTTAAATGTTGCGGTTCAAAACCGCAGCAAATAAGGGCATTATTTGCTGCGGTCAGGGGCAAAAATCGCAGCAAATATGGTGGGTTATTTGCTGCGGTCAGGGGCAAAAAACCCAGCAAATACTTCAATTTTTTTTTCTTTTATCCGTTTTATCCTTATAATAATCCAATAATAATACAATGTAATAACAACAATTAATCCAATGATAATCACAGATAATCAACAATAATCTCTTTGTAATAATAAACTCTCGCTCGTATATATAATATGATATTATGTACGTACATATATATATATATATATATATATATATATATATATATATATATATATATATATATATATATATATATATATATATATATACATATATATATATATATATATATATACATATATATATATATATATATATATATATATATATATATATATATATATATATATATATACATATATATATATATATATATATATATATATATATATATATATATACATATATATATATATATATATATACATATATATATATATATATATATATATATATATATATATATATATATATATATATATATATATATACATATATATATATATATATATACATATACATATATATATATATATATATATATATATATATATATATATATATATATACATATATATATATATATATATATACATATACATATATATATATATATATATATATATATATATATATATATATATATATATATATATATATATATATAAATATATATATATATACACATTAAAGTATAAAAAATAATCTATACTAATTACAATTTATCAAGGACAAATATTAGCAAGATACGCGGCAATCTTGTCTTTTAATTCGCGCATCTCTTCACTTCTCAAAGGGCGTGTTTCCCTCGGAATGTCGTTTAAAACCTATATATAATATATAAATAAAAGATTAATATAGAAACATTAGATTTTACCAATAATATATCTAATTAAGAACGTAACAAATACTTACGGCATCTATATTTTCGACTCCAAAGTCCTTCACGAATTTTATAATATCGTCCATATACTTCAGCGCGTAGTAGCCGCAGTCAACGGAAGAAGAAGGTTGTTGAAAGCACTAAGAGAAAATAGATGTTAGTGTCAAAAACGGTTAAAAATGCATAAAATCGCAACTTAACACGTAAATTCTAGAATATGACTATGATTTTCAATTCTAGCAACTTCTACACAATAATATATACCAAATAGTGTTGTGTGCCAAGTTTCGTGCAAAACAAACCAAGTTTGAGCTACTTTACGCGCAAATTGACAAAAACGCTTAAAAACCCTTAAAATCGCAACTTAACACCTAATTTCTAGGATATGACTATTATTTTCAATTCTAACCATTTCAACAAAATAATATATGCCAAATAGTGTTGTGTGCCATGTTTCGTGCATAACAAACAAGGTTTGACCTACTTTACGCGCGAAATTGACAAAAACGCTTAAAAACCCTTAAAATCGCAACTTAACACCTAATTTCTAGCATATGACTATTATTTTCAATTCTAACCATTTCAACACAATAATATATGCCAAATGGTGTTGTGTGCCAAGTTTCGTGCATAACAAACCATGTTTGACCTACTTTACGCGCGAAATTGACACAGCAGCAAACTAGTGACCAGACCACCGTGCACGACACGTGGAGACCAAACCTATGCATCCAGGACCTAGGCTAAAGTGGAAATGGAATCTTGGTACTTGGATCTAGCTATCAAGGTCCTAAAACCATTCTAACAATCCCCGTGGACTCCTAGAAGCTGAGCTGAAGGAGGGCTGCTCGACAGTTTGCTAGATCAGAATTGTTTAAGTGTTTGTAGTTGTTTCGTGTTCTTTTCATGATCATTTGTAGTTTTTGTCTGTGTCATTAATCAAATTCATGACTTTGCACCTTTACGAAATGTTAAATCACAATTTTAATTCTACGATGATCACAAGTGGGTAGTTCTCTAACACAACTATAACCAAATCACAATACATGCCATAGTCTATCTAGTAAGTAGTATCTATCATCATGTACTACAATAAACGTGATTCACCATGAAGCAAGACAGAAGCAAGCAGCGACAGCCAACAAAATTTTGGTTGAATAACAATTAAAAGGTCACAACAACAGCAAAATTAGAAAAACTTCAAAAAACAAATCAGTGAATAAACGAATAAAGAAGATGAACAATCGACATAAGTTTTGAAGATGAACAATCATATAAAAAAGAGAAATAATACCTTAATTTGTGAGTTTTGAAGATGAACAAGCAAATGCCTTTGGTTTCAAACGGTTTTGAAGAATGCACACACACGCAGATGAACAAGCAAATGCACGACACAGCAAGCAAACGTTTGTGAACAACGGTTTTTGAATGAACACAGTAGATCAACGGTTTTGAATGAACAACGGTTTGTGAACAACAGTTTGATTTCTGGGTTTGTGAATGAAAATGAAGATGAACACAGAAGAACAAGCAAATGCACGAACGGTTTTTCAATGGGTTTGAGAAGAGGAAACGTTGTGTATGTAGTCGAGTTTTGTGAAAAGAAATGGCGGGCTATGATGAAGAACCGTGTTGTATACAATACAACGGTTATTTGCTGCGGTCACTAGCCAACCGCAGCAATAAATGCTTTGTTTTTTAATTGTGCTGAATTTGAACGGTTATTTTGGCTTATTTGCTGCGGTCCTACAGATAACCGCAGCAATTAGTTGTTTTTTTTTCAAATCTTTTTCCTATTTATTGCTGCGAATATACAAAAATCGCAGCAAATGATGAGCAGCAAATACGTTTTTTTCCACTAGTGTTCTTCTCGGTTTCTAGGGATGGGTTTATTTTTCATGGCTAGCCCCGTTCCAATTTCTGTGGGATTAGATCCCTATGATGAGACATTAGTCATAATCTTCCGGGGTGCTATTTCCCGGCGGATGGTGGCATACGCCATATCAACGTCGGTAATGGATCCATGTGAAGCAAATCGCTTTTCTCCTTGTCAAGGTTGCTATAAATTCTAGTGAGGAATTGATACAACCGTTGTCTCTGAATGAACTTGTTGAATGCTATAATGTCACTTGAACATGTCATGGGATTTGGCATACACCTGTCAATTTCTTTCCATAACATACTTAGTTTACCAAAATACTCCTCTATCGTATCATTTACCCGTGTCAGTGTAGCTGCTTTAGAACTCAGATCATAGATATGGAGTGCATTTCGACCACTACTGAAGAGATTTTCAATTCCTTGCCACAAATCTCGAGCAGTGTTGTAGTCTATGAACTGGTTAACAATATCGGCATCAATATTTTCAATAATCCATGATGTTACTATTGAGTCTCATTGGGCCCATTGTGGGTAATCTGGATCTGTTGATGATGGTGGTGCGGCAGTGATATGTTTAGGCCGCCCACGACTACTGATTGCTATGTGCATTAATCGACACCATTTGGTATAGTTGTGGTAATTTAATTTTTCAGAAAGTTGGACAGTGGACAGGTTTCGGTTGGGTTTGTTGGTTTATTGAGTTTCTGAAACATTAGGAACATTTGTTCCATTTGTTCCATGGTAAATAGTTGTGTCTGTGTTTGTGGTGTTATTTCGATTGAGTTAGCCATTGCAGGTAAGGGTAGATGATGAGTAACAGAAAGGCTTATCGGGTTTTTCCAAATCTAAATCTTTGGCTTTGATACCATGAAGAATTTTAGAATGTGGAAATTAGGGTTTAAGAATACTGTTTTTATTGATTATAATGAACATTACAGACCTTAATTTATACAAGGATTCAAGACACTAAAAAGAAAACAAAAAATAATGCCATAAACCTATAAAATAATGCCTAGGAATATACATTCCTACAAAGTTTAAATCTCCATTTGTAGACATAGACTATACTAAATTAAATATATAATTTTCAAAATCAAGTAGCATAAATTTAGAAAGTTTTTTTTTAAGTAAGTAGTAAAAAACCAAAACTAATTTTTGAAGTTAAATTGTATAGATTAGTAAAAATTTTAAAATAAAGTTTATTTCCTAATTCACGAAATATTCCCCATTGGTTCATTCGAAATTAATTACAACATACTTTTTGGCTCATCCCAAACTAAGTATTTTTTTATATAATAATTCTTACTTGTCTATCCTTAGATGTTAGCTTATGACTTAATATGATTCATAAAAGTCCACTTTATTGCATTCTATTTAAATGGTGTATTTGATTTAATTATTTCTACAGCATTTGAATGTCCAATCTTACTCTATCCTTGAAATCTACAATTACTGTAACGATATTGAGACCTATTATGTCTTAAAAGTCGCATGTTTAAATCTCATCAACTTTAAATTTTTATTTGAAGACTAGACTATATAGAAATAAATAAAATTTTAAATATCAAGTAGTATAAATTTAAAAATTTTCGTAACTAAGCACTTTAAAAAGTTTTTACTACATACGAACAAAATTAAAGGAGGTATGGTATAGTTTATGTCCTGTGTTAATAAACACTTTCAATATATATTAGCTTTTGAATATACTTCTACATAATATAAATGGAATATATACTAATTAAACAGAATAATTTATTATTCCCTAAATATAATACTTTCCTACACTCCCCCGTCAAGTTAGATCTTCGAATTACCAATACCTAACTTGTATAATCTCTGTTCAAAAGTTTCTGATGTTATTGCCTTTGTAAGAACATCAACTACCTAATCTTTTGATTTTACAAATAGAAGACTTATGATCTTGTTCTCTAATTTCTCCTTTATGACGTGCCTATCAAATCTCTACATATTTGGTGCGATCGATCATGCTGAACTGGATTTCCCGAAATACTAATTGCTGCTTTGTTATCACAGAACAACTAGCACAACTTTCTGTGAGAAATGTAGTTCATTTAGAAGTTTCCTTAGCCATATGACTTTAGTTATACCTTTAGCAATTTCCTGAAACTCTACTTCTGCACTAAATAAGGCAACGACCTTCTGTTTTTTATTTCTCAATGTAACAAGGTTTCCTCCAACCAAAGTATAGTACCCTGAAGTTGACCTCCTATCATCTCGGTCTCTTGCCCAGTCTGCATATGTATAGGCCAGAAGGTCCAAGTGATCATTTTTCCTTAATAGAATACCTCTATCGCTTGTACCTTTTAGATACCTTAGGATTCTCATCACTGCCATCATATGTTGTATTTTTGGTCGATGCATAAATCTGCTCACAACTCCAACTGCCTAAGTAATGTCTGGTCATGTGTGAGATAAATAGATTAGTTTGCTAACCATTCTCTGATATTGTTCTCTGTCATCCAACTTCTCTCCTTTCATCATTTGAAGACCATGATTAGCAATAATAGGTATTTCTGCATATTTATAGTCTAGCATGCCTATTGCTGCTAGTAAGTCAAGAATATACTTTCTTTGGCTAATGAAGATGCCTCCTTTTGATATCAAAACCTTAATGCCAAGAAAATACTTTAGATGTCCTAGGCCTTTCATTTCAAACTCTTGTGACAGTTGCTCCTTGAGAACAAAAATTTCCTCCGTATCATCTCCGGCAATGATCATATCATCCACATAGATGATTAGACATGTCATATGATCATTCTTCCTGTTGAGAAATAAAGTATGGTGTGAATTGCTTTGTTTATACCTATTCTTTTTCATTGCTGCAGTGAATCTTCCAAACTATGCTCTTGGAGACTACTTCAAACCATAAGGAGCTTTCTTCAACTTACATCCTTCTCTTGGATTATAACCACTTGAGAAACCTATGGGAGCTTTCATATACACCTCTTCTTCTATTGTTCCATGTAGGAACGCATTCTTCACGTCAAATTGATGAAGTGGCCAATCTTTATTAGCAACAATAGAGAATAAGACTCGAATAGTATCAATTTTGGCCATTTGAGAGAAGGTCTCGGAGTAATCTACCCCATATGTCTGAGTGTACCCTTGTGCTACTAGTCGAGGTTTGTATCTTTCAATAGTCCCATCTAGGTATTTGATTGAGTACACCCCCACCTGCACCCTACTATTTTCTTCCCTTTTGGCAAGTCACATTTCTCCCATGTTTTATTCTTATCAAGGGTAGAGATTTTGTTTTCCATTTACTTTTTCCACTTTGGGTCCCAAAGAGCTTCTTCTACATTTCTAGGCACATCATTTGAGTAAAGAGTAGTATTGAAAGCCATAGATGAATGTGAGAGATTTGGATTACTCTATTTGCTAACTGGATATCTCGATCTCTATGCCTCAAATTCGGGATCCTATCTTTTTTGGTAGGATTCCTCTGGTACTTCTGGGTGGTAACTCATACCTGTTTGGTATTTCTACATCGATAGAATTATTAGAGTTAGTATCAATCAATTGAGGGACATTAGAATTTACCTCCTCTAGCTCAGGATGCTTAATAGATAGGACTGGAGTGATCAGGAGAGAAGAGACTATGTCTTCAGAAACAACATCGATTGTCTCGCCTACTTACTCTTTTGGTTTCGGATTAATCACAACCAGACATATAAGCCAACTTAGGTCATTACTAGCTCTCTCCCCTTGAGGACCAAGCTGGGAATAATAATAGGATTGTTCAAAGAAATCACAGTCCATAGTTGTATAAATCTGATTATGTAGAGGGTCAAAACACCTATATCCCTTTTAATTTACCTCATAGCCAATAAAAACACACTTCATAGCCTGTGGTTTAAGTTTTGTCTTTGTCTATTTTGGAAGATGAACATAAGCTATGCACCCAAAAACACTAGGAGGTAAGGAATGAGAGGAGAAAAGAGAAACAAAAGACCCCAAGGTTGCAAGCGGAGTTTTGTAATTGAGAGGTTTAGAAGGAAGACGGTTGGTGAGATAGGTAGCTATAGCAAGGGCTTTAGGCCAGAAAGAGGCGGGGGAATTGGATTCTATTAAAGGACTCGGGTGATTTCAAGTAAGCTCCAATTTTTGCGTTCAGCAACCCTATTTTGTTGTGGAGTGTCGGGACAAGAAGTTTGATAAATCATCCCATGGTCAGAAATTAATTGCTTTATGGGTAGATTAATGTACTCCCCCCAATTGTCAGACGCAATATCTGTGGTAGGAACAGTGGATTAAATGTCAGATGAATTAAACGTCAATGTATCCGCAACCCCATAATAAAAAAAAATCCACGAGGAAGAATTTGGCTTGCAAAGGAAGTCTACAATTGGAGAAGAAACAATGGGCTACTGAGTTTTTTCGGCGGCTATATGGCCCACAAATTTGTTTCTCCTAATATTCACTTAAAAAACTGTCTTTTAATCCCCAGTTTCTCTCATAAATTGTTATCAGTTAGTTAATTGACTAAAGAGCTTAAATGCATTGTTATTCTGTCTTCCACTGATTGTGTTGTGCAGGATGCTTAGACTGAGAAAATCATTGGACGTGGTACTAAACAAGGAGGTTTGTACTGTGTGGATAAAACAATTCACAACGGTTAAGCTATACTTACTCGTGGCTGCCCTAATTATCACCTCTGGATGTGACATCGACATCCGGGTCACCTCTCTTTAACTTATCTCAAACATTTATTTCCATTATTTATAAATACTACTCTGTCTCTTGATTGCAAAGCTTGTGTTTTAGAAAAGAGTCATAAACATTCATATTTACCTAGTGTAGCCCATTCTACTAGACCCTTCTCTTTAATAATTCTGATGTGTGGGGGCCAACTCCAGATTTTGGTACTCATAAGCTTTCGTACTATGTCTTATTTATGGATGATTGAACTCGTATGAGTTAGTTGTATTTTTTTGAAACACAAATTTGAGGCTTTTTCACTTTTTGTTACCTTTTATAATATGCTTCGAACTCAATTTCATACTACACCACAGATATTGCGTTCTGACAATGGGGGGAGTACATTAATCTACCCATGAAGCAATTAATTTCTGACCGTGGGATGATTCATCAAACTTCTTATCCCGACACTCCACAACAAAATAGGGTTGCTGAACGCAAAAATTGGACCTTACTTGAAATCACCCGAGTCCTTTAATAGAATCCAATTCCCCCGCCTCTTTCTGGCCTAAATCCCTTGCCATAGCTACCTATCTCACCAACAGTCTTCCTTCTAAACCTCTCAATTACAAAACTCCGCTTGCAACCTTGGGGTCTTTTGTTTCTCTTTTCTCCTCTCATTCCTTACCTCCTAGTGTTTTTGGGTGCATAGCTTATGTTCATCTTCCAAAATAGACAAAGACAAAACTTAAACCACAGGCTATGAAGTGTGTTTTTCTTTGCTATGAGGTAAATTAAAAGGGATATAGGTGTTTTGACCCTCTACATAATCAGATTTATACAACTATGGACTGTGATTTCTTTGAACAATCCTATTATTATTCCCAGCCTGATCCTCAAGGGGAGAGAGCTAGTAATGACCTAAGTTGGCTTATATGTCTAGTTGTGACTGGGTTCCGTAGGACCTAATGCTTCATACACTATATAAGCATGAAATTTCAAATTAATTTTTGCGCTTTTTTTTCCTCTATTTAGTTTCTCATTGTTGTAAACATGCATGTGTAGGATTGTTGCATGCTTTCTTTTTTAAAAAAAAAAATTCATTGTAATATTTGTCATACTAATTTGTAACTTATTTTTGGATTATAATATAGACCGAGGGAAAAGAAAACTTTCAAGTAGAAAATTTAAAAGATATTTATTTTGCTCAATATAAGTTTTTTGATTAATAACAGATTCAGTTACTTGAAAACATTACCTATAGTATGTTTTCAAAAATAGGGTAAAAGTTACCCTTACTTAGGGGTAACACATGCCCCTTATTTGTTACTTATAGAAAAGGTGTAGAAATAAATATCGCTTCTGAATGATTCTCCCTAAAAGTATTCAGCCTTCTTCTCATGGCTCGCTAATTCTAAGTCTCTATGGGCTCCCATGTACCAAGTTCCTCAAAGCCAATCTGTTTGCTTGTTTGAAGGTTTTATTTATTTATTTATTCAATATTTTCAATTTTTGTCATGTTTTTGAAATAAAATTAAGCTAAATTCTTTTTTTTTAATGCAAAATTCGTCATTTCATATTCATCTTTTCATTTTGGTGCAAAATAAGACTAGCTTGAATTTTACTTTTTTTTTACTACAAATATTAGTAGTTTATTTTTAAAATTTACCTTCAAATTATTGTAGAAAATGTAAAAAGTTTTTGGTGTAAAATTTCAGTTCATTAAAAGATGACATAGCTTCTCAAGAGCACTAGTTTGCTTTTACTAGGAGTAGTTCATTTTTAAGATTATCTTCAAATTATAACAAGAAAATATAAATTAAGTAGAATTTAACTACGTTATTTCATATTATTGTATATTTTAATCACTGTGGGCACTAGTAAAGGGACATGTTCATAGAGTTTAGTTGTTTGATTTAATGCTCTTAAAGGTATTTGATGAAAGTTGCAGAGTACAATGATTGGAGTCTTATGTGAAAAATATAATTTCGGACACGTATATATTTAATAAAAAATTAACTATTAAAAAATTGTTGAAGTGAAGAATTTCTTATCTATATACCAAACAATAACAAAGGGAAACCAAAAAACTAGTATTTTATTTGCATGGCTTTACTAAATAATTCATAACAATAACACGTATTGTTAGCGTTACCCTTTCTAATCTATTTCCTTTCATTTTATTTCCATTCTTCACTCTAAACACCCTTGAGTGTGTACATATACACACAAATTCTCTGGTGAGACCATCACACCCGTGCAACCACTGGTTTAGCCCATAAAAAAATTTACCTACTAACTCAAAGCCTTAAAACACCAATTTTAAAACTTAAAATGTGTATTTAAGGCTTAAAACTCATGCTCTAAGTCTTAATCTTTCTTTTCCAAGGCTTAAGTTTATTTTTTACTAACTATTTTAATCGTTAAAATGTCAATTTCCAGGCTTAAAATCTCTACTCTGAGAATTAACCTTCCTTCACCAACGGCTCAAACTCCATAACTTAAAATGTCTATTTCAAAGTTTTAAGTTTATGTCTAAAATTATAAATCTAATTAAAAAAAAAATTTAAAACGATCAAAGAAAAATTGTAGTAGTTGATGTCTTGTAGAGTCTTATATTGAATCCTTTTTATCAAATTTATCTATTGTAAAACATAACATTAAATTTTAAGCATAAATACAAGTCATGGATTATAAAAATGATAGACATTGAGTGCGATCTATAGACGATTTACATTAGTTATTTTCACTCTAATAGATCATGTATCGATTATTGAACTTAGAAATCTAATTGATTTATATTCTATTTTATTATCTTATAGTTAGTCTAATAGTATATATTTAGAGTTATCAAAATCAATAGTCAATTGTTATTAAACTATTTTTAATCATTGAAATAAATTACTCTCTGTATTCGGTACCATTGACAGTTATTTTCTTGTATGTAAATGAACATACATCAATTAAAAACCAACAATCAATTAACCTAACGTTGATCTAATTGATAGTAGTTCATAATCGATAACTACACGAAAAAATACAACCCAAACCCGATTTTTGCTCGAGAAAACTGAATTAATTATAGACCGATGACAACCCTAGCCTGATTGACACTGGACTCATACTTCAATTGGAGAAGAACCGGTGCAAACCCAATATCACGAATTACCTATGCAAAACTAACTGATTTGAAAATCCAACTGAACTGAAAGACACCCGTCCAAAAGCGATCCTATGTCCTGAATGAACATCTCAATTATCAAGTATGCTTGCAAAATAAAAATAAATACTTAACTAAAAATGTTATAATTATCACCCATTTAGACATTTCAAAACAGTCGGGCAGGCGGATCTGATTTTTAGTCCGGTCATTTTCGATCAGGTCAATTTCATGTAGAGTCGGGTTAGGTTGATTTGCGGGTCAAGGGCTTTTACAATTTTTTTCGTATCATTAATTGTTTTTTCAAAATAAAAAGACCAAATTCGGTTTTAAAGCTTTAATAAAATACTCCCTCCTATTCAGCTTATGTGTCCCATTTTCTTTTATGGTCAAGTCACCATAATTGTCCCATTTCTATTTTTGGTATGGGTTTTTGACTTTTATGCCCTTAATAGCTTTATCGTATTTTCAATTATGCCATCCATTATCCATACTAATTTTCCTCCCTTACATTAAAAACCCATAATATCACTCTCTTTTCTACTCTTAGGGTCTCACTTTTGACTCTCCTTAAAATCTATGAAAAGTCAAATGGTACTCTTAAAGTGAATAGAAGGGAGTAATATTTAATAAAAATTTTGTTAAATTGACTTAAAATATTAAAGGAAGTAATATGAATTCATAAAATGTGAAAGCGTCACAAACCCGAATAATCAAACATGTAGACTTGATTACTCCTCAACCGTAAATTCTTAGAAGCACCGCAAACTTGATTGGAAACTCGCACAAGAAGTCAACAGACACGGCCATAGGTATTCAATTCTTCTCTCAAATTAGGTCGAATTACTCTTGACAATTTGGAAATTTTAAAATTTTTTTGGCTATATAATGGTTTAATTCGAGTTATATTGATTGACATAGCATAATTTTAATATGTATTATCAATTGGATTTTTGATATAAAAAAGAGGAAATTTTAATTTAATTTAGTAATTTGGTACTTCTATTTTTGTAATTCTGTGACTCAACACTAAGAAAATAAAGGCATTTTTTTTGGGTTATTGCAATATATTTGTCATAGTCTAATTTAATTATCATAGTCTCCTAGAGATAGAGTATATAGAGTTTGTTCAAAATGAGTATAAAGATGATCAGCTGGGTGGTGTAAAAAGTATAAAGACTCTATTTATTGTCTGGTGTTTGGTAAAATGAGACCCTTCGTCAACAATATCACAACGCACATAACCAACATTCACAAATTCTCATATGAGACGGAGCAAAAAGTATAAAGACTCTATTTACTGTCTGGTGTTTGGTAAAATAAGACCCTTTGTCAACAATATCACTAATGGGATGCTTGTATGGGCTCGTCTCACGGTGAGACGGTTTCATACAAGACTTGCTGCTTTTATTTAGGTAACTACTATGTAAGTTTAACTTTGGGCTGCTTGTATTGGTCTGTCTCACGGTGAGACGGTCTCATACAAGACTTGCTGATCACAAATTCTCATATGAGACGGTCTCACGGTGAGACTATTTTAATTGGGTTGGCCCAATTGACATTTATTTTTAAAGTGATGACTTTTTATAGTCTTAAAGTTATCACTTATAATCTTAAAGTGATCATTTACAATTTTAAAGTGATCAGTAAGAGAAATGGGTTTATTTATATGGACTCGTCTCATGGTGATACGGTCTCATATAAGACCGGCTGACCAACATTAAGGAGTTTGTTAATTTGAAAATTTGAAGTAAATAAGCAAAATCATAAAAAAGAAAAATCTCAAAATAAGCATTAGGAAAACTTATTTCTAAAAAATAAACACTTTTAACTCAATGCTAAGGTATGAAGTTTTGTTCACTGTCACGAATAGCGGCCGGGCCGATTACTTAAACTAAGTTAAAAAATCAGCCTAAAAATCGTCTGTTGTTACTAACAGTGAACAAACTCCATACCTTAGCATTGGGCTAAAAGTATTTAGCTTGGGAAATAAGTTTTCTCAATGCTTATTTTGAGATTTTTTTTTGTAGAACTTTGCTTATTTTGTTCAAATTTTCTTGTTAATTATGTGACCCTAGTTTTTTAGAATAGCCAATGAGATGATGCACACATTCTTAGTTTTCTCATAAATAGTTGTGTGTGCTAAAAATTGTGTTTTCAAATGTTTAAATCTAGAGTTGTTCACTATTAGGTGTTTATTAGCGGGTATCCGGCATTTCGGGTACCCGAAAACTTGGATACTCGGTTAGTCGGGTATCTTTTTAACGGCCTGTGTCCCGGTCCAATTAATAAAGGTACTCGTATTTCGGTCCAACTTAGTGATAAAGAAGAAGTTAGATTGACCTTTGGCAGGACTTCAAAAAGAAATGCACATGATTTTGTGAGCTGTTTCATTATAATCCAAAATGAAAGAACTATAAATCCTTGGCCTTCTCGAAATAAGGGACATTATCATGGTTTTGTATGGCTCTTGTTTTCATTATTTGTGTTTGGATATATTTTGCCTTGCTGCCTCCTAGTAGCTATTAGGGTCAGCATGGCGGGGGCTCTTTTTCTGTGTTTATGTTGTGGTTATGGTTTATTATTGCTTGGTCCATGCGATTTTAGTGTGTTTCTCTTTCTAATCACTTGGTCCTGAGCCTTGGTCTGGGTAGTAAAGAGTAAAGAGTAAAGAGTAAATAGTAAAGAAAAATAAAGTGTTTAATCTCATTAAAATTGGCTGAAACATTTGAGGGAATTCGGTTACTTGAAGTTAATAGATTGGATTTTCAAAATTTTATACCAAACAAATTTTAAGGAATTGGGTTAAGCCGGTCCATTACCAAGCATTTTTAAACCTATACAAACACCCCTCAAAATGATCAATTACATTAATATAATCTCATCAACATATGAAAAAATTTCCGAAAATCAACCTTATCAATGAAATGAAAATGCAAGCATAATAAAACAAATGCATTGAAAATCATGAAGATCCAACAAAAGAAATTTCCTCATCCTTTTAAACAAATGGAGGTATAAATTAAAGTTTAGTTTTGACTCTTGCATTGCAAGTTCATTCAGATCGTTCAAACTAGGTTTTATTCATCATCCTTAGAATTAATAACATGAAATAACATTATTTACATCATATCAACCACAAAAATCTTCATCAAATTGATATACAACATATGTTCATATTCTTTAGAATAATTTGTAAATTACAACCTTAAAGTTACGACTTTTGCGAATTACAGTTTTAATATTTATTTTTTTGTAAATTAATGACACTAAAGTATCAAATTCTACAGGGTTCAGGCCAAAGCACATAATTCCGACCATTTTGATGATCAGAATTGAATGATTTGGCTTGAATGCAGTAGATTTTAATACTTTGGTGGCTTTGAATAGCAAAAAAAAATAAACATTAAAGCTGTAATTCGTAAAAATCTTAAATTTTAAAGATGTAATTTGCAACTTATTCCATTCTTTATGCAACATTTTTATTGTGATTTGCATTCTTAGAACTCAAAATCATCTTGATTTGGCTTAGGAGACGTCAAAAGTGCAGTGTAAAGCCTCAATCTATCCTCCCCAAGGGAAGAGCTTCTCGACAACGGTATCGTTGGCCTAATAAACGAGAGCGAAGTAAGCGTTAATCGGTGTTTATATCGACGCCAAGCTAATTGAATAGCTACGGCAGCCCAAGTCCGCCAACCAGGGGAATAATATATGGTTGAAATGTTGTTTATGTTGTTTATGTAATTGAATAGTTGTTAATGTTAAATTGTTAATGTGTTTGTTAATGTGTTTGTATTTTGAATAGTTGAAATGTTTTTCTTGATTTTTTTTATATCCTCTTTGAATAAGAAATATTGAATATTTGTTAATGTGTTCTATGTATATTAATCTTCTTACAAGAATTCAAAAATCAAAATAATGAAGCGAAAACAAGAGAATATTGCTTCTATTTTTGCAAAACATTTGAGAAAAGAAAGTGGAGATAAGTCTAATCCAACTCAACAAAGTCAAGCACAATCAAATAATCCTACTCCTACTCTATCATCTATTTCTTCTTCTCAAGATGAAGAGAAAGAAAGTGAAACTAATACAAATTTCAAAACCCCAACCCTAACATATGAGAAAGATTAGCTTCTATTGATGTTTTGAATCTTCCTCAAGACCCCGGAAAAAGGAGAAGAATGCCTCAATTTCACCCAAGTGACCGAGATATTGTTAGAAGAGAATATTGTTCAAGAGATCTTTGTCAACCTTATAAACATGAATTTAAATTGACAAAGTTTGGGATACAAAAAACTGTAGATTTAATCCAAAATGGTTTGATAAATACAAAACATGGCTTGAATATAGTGTTGAGAAAGATGCAGCTTTTTGTTTGGCTTGTTATTTATTCAAGGATGATAATGTTGGACAAGATTCCTTTGTGATGGATGGATTTCATAATTGGAAAAGGTCAGAGTCTTTTGATGCACATGTTGGTGCAAATATGAGTGCTCATCGAATAGCAATGAAAAGACTTGAAGATTTTAAGAATCAAAATAGTTCAGTCTCAACTACTTTGTTTAGCAAGATAAAGATATTATCATAGAACTTTTAAAATTTCATGCGAAAGGTAGATCTGATGTTGAAGATGTTGTGTTGGATAATGCCCCTAAAAATTGTCAAATGATAGCTCCTTTGATTCTAAAAGATATTATCATTGCTTGTGCAAAAGAGACCACTAAAGCAATTATCGCAGAAATTGGTGACGAGTGTTTTGCTATTCTTGCTGATGAGTCTACAGATATATCTGATAAAGAGGAGTTGTCGGTTTGTTTGCGTTATGTTAGCAAGAGTGGTGGAGTGGTGGAGCGCTTTCTTGGAATTGTACATGTTTTGCTATTGAAAATGCAATTGAATCCTTGCTTATGGAACATTCTTTAACACTTTTTAAAGTTTGGGGTCAAGCCTATGATGGTGCTAGCAATATGTGAGGCTCAATTGGTGGCCTCAAAACTTTAATCTTGATGAATGTTCATCTGCGCATTATGTTCATTGTTTTGCTCATCAACTTCAATTGACATTGGTAGCAACTTCCAAAAAGAGTGATGAGTGTCGATGGTTATTTGATGAAGTTCTCCCACATCTATTGAATTTTGTTGGTGGCTCACCTAAATGAAAAGAGTTTCTTCGTGAAAAAAAATTATCACGTATTGCTGAGGCATTGTCATTAGGTGAACTTGAGTCAGGAAGTGGTTTGAATAAAGAGCTTGGTTTAATCCGACTAGGTGATACTCGTTGGAGCACTTACTTTAAATGCATTAAAAATGTGCTTGGTTTGTTTCGACCAATCTTGGAGTCCTTTGAAGCCATTGCAGATCCTCATAAAGCTGATTGGACAAAGGCATATTCAATCATAAGTATGTTGATGTCATTTGATTTCATTTTTATAGCACATTTGATGGGGTCTATATTTGGATTGACGAATTCATTGAATATGAGCTTGCAAAAAAAGTATCAAGATATAGATCATGCAATGAGTTTGGTTCATCAAACAAAAAAGGATCCGTAAGAACTACGAGATAATGGTTGGGAAGATCACTTGAATAAAGTTATTTCATTCATGACTGAGTATGATTGTGATACTCCAAATATGGAAGACTTGTAATTCTAGTCACATTGGAGGTGGAAGGAGGATGGTTCTTGGTAAAGCTCCTCAGGTGACAAATCTTCATCATTATCGAGTTGAAATTTTTCTAAGTGTGATTGATCTACAATTACAAGAACTTGACAATCGATTCAGTGAGAAAACCAAAGATATGCTTATTTGTATGGCTTGTTTTAGTCCTAGTGATGGATTCTCATCTTTTAATACAAAACAATTGTTGAACCTTGCTAAATTTTGTCCAAATGAGTTTCCAAATGAAGATTTGATATTTTTTGAGGCATCGCTTAAAAGTTTCATTGGTGATGTGAGAAATGACGAGTGATTCTTGGATGTGAAGACTCTTAACGAACTTTATTTAAAATTTGTTGAGACAAGGAAGCATGAAACTAATTTAGATTCTTACAAGCTATTGAAGCTTGTATTTCTTCTTCCAATGACGATAGCAAGTGTCGAAAGATCATTTTTCGGGATAAATCATATAAAAAGTAAAGTGCGAAACAACATGAGAGAACAGTTGTTGAATGATTGCTTAGTTACCTTTTTAGAGAAGGATTTTGTTTCTCAATGTTAGTAATGATGCTATTGTACATCGATTCCAAAATATAAAAACTAGGCGAGAACAATTGTAGATTGTTCGTTACTTTATAATTCATTTTGTTGGTCTACGTTTTCATTTTAAATTTGAACATTTGTAGTTTGTTCGTAGTCTTTTTATATTAATTTGGATTTGTCTTGAACTCTTGGTATTATTGTGCTTCTACAACTCATTTTGTCGAGATAAAAAATTTTTTAGTTGTTAATTATACAAATGAAACTCTGTCGAAATTTCGTCCATTCGTTGGTGCCCCAGAGGACTTTAAACTCTGGATTCGCCACTGCTAATATATCATAATCATATACCCAGTGTATCCAGTCCATTGAAAATTATGGTTAGGGTCTGAGGAGGAAAGAATGGTTGTAACTCATACCGGTAAAGGAGAGCGCGACCAAAGAGTCTCTCGACTCGAGAAGGAATATGAGAATTTGTTTCTAATATAATAAACACCAAATGAAAACACAAATTCATATAAAGATGATGAATTTCCTATTTCCAAACCAGCAAACTTTCAAAATGGACATATAATTGTGATATGCAATAACAAAAGTGTTGGGATTACATGGGTAGTGCCCATTGGCTATTGGAAATCATGTTAAATTTGACGAACACTGGTTCATTGCAAATTTGCAATACAACAAATTTGGAACATAGGACATTTGTCAATCGTTCAACAACTTTAAAATGCACTATTTTTTTAGTTTGATCTTCTTTTAAGTGATCGCTGCCTCAAAAAATTCTATTTTCCTTAAAAAATCAGCTTAAAAGCGAAAGTATTTACTATGCATTTTATATTGGTGACGTGAGTTGATGATGAGATTTTAAATAGTTTTACTTGATGATGTTATTAAAGGTACATAATATAGGTCTAAAAGAAATTGCTAATATACTAACAAGTAAATAGAAGTACTAAGTACTTATATTAAAAGTTTTTAAGTTTGAGTTTGATATGACGTGAGAAGGAAATTTATGGATTGATGCAACATCTATTGCGTATTATGCGGATTCTTGTTTAGCATTTGAATCAGTAAAGTTATAGTTATTCTAAAATGTGTGTACGGCATGCATTTTGTTTTTTCTAAAATTAAGAGTACAGACAAAGTTTGAACGTAGTTAATTAAAGCCTCGTAACTAAAAAGAATTAAATTTAATTATCTTTTTTATCATACATATAAAAAACTTATATAAGTTATTTAGTATTGCAATAAAAAAAACTATTGGAATTATGATTGTGAAAAATTGATTATAATGCTACAGGATATCGTCTTACTTTGCTATCCATTATAGGTCGTTCTCGAGCCAATATACTAATTAATCACATTTTTAATTATGAGTATAATTTGATGTCTATTATCACTTTTCAGACCATGTTCATAATTTTTATCTTGATAATGAGTATGATGATCAAGAATGGAAAGTTGTACTCCACCATGTCTATAACCACTATCCCACACCATCATTACATAAAGCCAGCAACACTAAAACCAGCCGGAATTAGAGCAATATAATTGTTCACTAAAATTGAAACAGTTAAACCCTAATAAATCAATCACATAATTGAAATTAAATTTATCAAGGAACTAAGTCAACCAAATATTTAGATTGTTAGTTAAAATCCCAAAATATATTATATACTCTAACAAGTGTGGATTCAGCATAGTTTCTCCTGATACCTAATGCTGAAGATTCAACTTTAAATGAGGGGTGGTTAAATTTTAAACTCGAAATCCTTTATAACATTGGCTCTTGATCCCATATCAAGGAACTACATATATGGCATTAAAACTTAAATTATTTCATATAATATATTAATTTTTCACTCCATAAAGCGTAGCATAATGATGGTATTATGGTTAAGCATACTGTAGGAAAATTTAGATGGTAAAATAGTGAATGGATTTATTTGGAGAGGAAGATGAGTGAATATGTAGAATGAATATTGTTCTTCATTGCACAAAAAATTGATTACATCAATGGGTATTTATAGTGCAAGTTTACTAAAATATCTTAGATATTTTTAATTTTTTAATTACTTTTCTAGGATCTTCCATTATATTATCTTAGATATTTTTATTTTTTAATTCTTTAGTTTAGATATTTTTATATTTAATTAAAATCCTAGATTTTTCTAGATTATTTTAACATTCCCCCTAATCTGAAAAATCTTGAACTCTAAGTCGTCTTCTGAAATCGATAAATCTATCAGTTGATATGGGTTTTGTGAAAATGTCTGCGAGCTACTCCCCCGTCTTGCAGAATTGTAGTTCGATCTCTTTCTTGTCTACTAACTCACGAATGTAGTGATGTCGTATCTCGATGTGTTTTGATCTACTATGAAACACTGAATTCTTCGTCATTGCTATTGTTGACATGTTGTCGCAGAACATTGTAGTTGGTGTCTCTTGCTTATGTTGTAGATCGATTAATATCCTTCTCAGCCAGACTGCTTCACGTGCTGCACTTGTTGCTGCAATGTACTCTGCTTCTGCTGATGATAAAGCTACTGTCGCCTGTTTTTTTGATGACCATGAGACCACCTTGTTTCCAAGCTGAAATACGTACCCGCTTGTACTTTTTCTATCATCCACGCTTCCAGCCCAGTCGCTATCGGTGTATCCTGTGAGCTTGAAATCTTTTTCAGTTTCGTACATGATCCCATAGCTTTTTGTTCCCTTAATGTATCTAAGAATCCTCTTTGCTGCTGTTAGATGATCCTTGCTCGGTTCACTCATGAACCTAGATACGATGCTGACAGCGTTGACTATATCTGGTCTTGTATGTGTGAGATAGATAAGAGAGCCGACCAAGCTTCGATACATTGCTCCGTCGACTTTTGGTTTGCCATCGTACTTTGATAACTTCTCATTGATTGCCATTGGTGTAGCCAGCGGTTTACATTCACCCATGTTGAATTTCTTGAGAAGGTCTTCTGCATATTTCTCTTGTGATAGAAATATTTTTCCTGGACTTTGTTTGATTTGTATGCCAAGGAAGTATTTCATTGTACCAAGGTCTGTCATCTCGTACTCCTTCATCATAGCCTTTTTAAATTCTTCGATCATCGTTGGGTGTGTGCCTGTATAGATTAGATCATCCACGTACAAGCATAAAATGAGAAAGTTGTTACCTTGTGTCTTGATGTATAGTGAAGGTTCACTGGGACTCTTGATGAAACCATGCTGGAGAAGATAATTGTCGATGTTGCTGTTCCATGCTCGGGGTGCTTGTTTGAGTCCGTACAGAGCTTTTCGAAGGCGATATACTTTGTCTTCTTGGCCTTTGATGACGTATCCCTGCGGTTGCTCGACATACACTTCTTCTTTGAGTTCTCCATTTAGAAATGCTGATTTGACATCGAGTTGAAAGACTGGTAGCTGATGCTGTGCTGCTAATGCCAGGACTGTTCTGATTGTCTCCATGCGGACAACTGGTGCATATGTTTCGTTGAAGTCGATTCCTGGTTGTTGCGCATATCCCTTTGCTACGAGCCTTGCTTTGTACTTGTTGATGGAGCCATCATCACTATGTTTCACCTTGTAGACCCACTTGAGTCCGATGACTTCCTTGTCTTGTGGTTTGTCTACAAGTTTCCATGTGTGATTCTTCTCGATCATTTTGATTTCTTCGTTCATAGCCTCAATCCAGGTTTCTTCTTGTGATGCTTCTTGAAATGTTTGTGGCTCACTAGAGAAGAGAGCCATCATTGCTTGGTCACAATGGTAATCTTGTAGCCATGATGGCGGTTGCCGATCACGTGTTGATCTTCGGGCTTCTTGAGGTTGAGGAGTTGAACGTGATGTTTGGCTTCTTGAGCTTGGGAATGATCTTGTACTTTCAGGTGTACTTGGACTCGGAGATGATGGGTTTGTTGGTTGGTCTGCTCCGTCTTCTTCACTTGGATCTCTTAGGAGAGTATCTCCTTCGCGAGCTTCAGTTTCTTTTTCTTTCCACGTCCATTCGGCTGCTTCGTCGAAAATTACGTCTCTAGAGATGATTAATTGTTTAGATTCAGGCTTGTAAAGGCGATATCCTTTTGTTTCGTGACTGTATCCAATGAATATGCATTTTTCTCCCTTCTCGTCGAGCTTTTCTCGATTCTCCTTTGGGATGTGGGCATAAGCTACGCATCCGAACACTTTGAGGTGTTCTACTCTTGGCTTTCTCTTGTGCCAGGCTTCATATGGCGTTAAATCCCTAACTGCTTTTGTGGGAGATCTATTGAGGATATATACTGCCGTGTGAACAGCTTCGGCCCAGTATCCTTTGGGTAGATGTTTACCCTGCATCATGCTGCGGGTCATCTCTGCTATAGTGCGGTTTTTCCTTTCCGCGACACCATTTTGTTGTGGTGTACGCCTTGCTGTAAGTTCTCTTTTAATGCCATGCTTCTTACAGAAGTTGTTGAATTCGTTGCTTGTAAATTCTCCGCCACGATCCGTTCTAAGAATCTTAAGAGAATGCCCACTTTGATTTTCTGTGAGGGCTTTGAATTCCATGAAGTGGGAAAAAGCTTTTGATTTTTTCTCCAGGAAATATACCCACATCATGCGGGAGTAGTCATCTACGAACAGAAGAAAATATCTTTTTCCGCCAAGAGACGGATTCTTGGTAGGACCCCAGATATCTGCATGAACAAGCTCTAGAGGAGCCTTGGCCCTCCAAGGTGCGGTAGGAAATGGCAATCTGTGCATCTTGCCATATATACAGCCTTCACAAATTTTTCTTTCATTTTTTATTGATGGTAGTCCAATTACCATTTCTTTTTGTTTTAATAGTTTTAGACTGTTAAAATTTAGATGCCCGAATCTCAAATGCCATAAGGTGGATTCATCATTTATTGAGCTTAAAGCCAATTTTTCTTCAAATGGCAATTTTAATGGGAATATTTTGTTATGAGCCATTTCAACAGTTGTTATTATCTGACCCTTATTTTTATCATAGATTTGACATTTTTTATTCTCAAATTTAACCATATATCCTTTTTTAATTAATTGGCCTACGCTTAATAAATTTTGTGCAAGTCCGGGAACATAAAAAACTTCATGAATTAATTTTGATGATCCATTTTTTGTTTTAGCGGCAATTGTTCCTTTTCCGGCGACATTTCTTTTTTACCGTCGCCAAGTGTGATGTGTGTTTTAACATTTTCGTCAAGAGTGACAAAATAATTTTTATTGCCGGTCATGTGGTTTAAACAACCACTATCAATATACCATATGTCACTTACTTTTTCTTGTGCATTTAATCCAGTGTAAAATATTTGCTCTCCGGAATTATTATTTTCGGAATAGTTTGCTTCTTTTTGTCGATACCAACAATCTTTTTCGAGGTGAGAGTGTTTTTTACACCTCTTACATTTGTACCGACAATCATTAGTATTGTGGTCAGTTTTCTTACATAATTTACAATAAAGGTCAGTTTGATTATTTAATCGACTCCTTTGATTTTTAAAATTTCCTCTCCCCTTGCTACAATTAGTTGATGTTTGTCCTTTTTCATAATTTTTACAATGACTATTTTTATTTTCACCATTAGAAAATTTTAATTTAGCTTGAAATGCTTGTTCTAGTGATTCTTCGTTAAATCTTTTTAATCTATCTTCATGTGCAAGTAGTGATCCCATTAATTCGGGCATACTTAATTGAGATAAATTTTTCTTGTTAACTTCTTCTATTGTTGTTGCAATAATGTTATATTTTTGTGAAAGACTCCTTAATATTTTTCGAATCACATTTTCATCTTCTATTTTACCACCATTTGATCTTATTTGATAAACTATATTAGTGACTCGGTCAAAAAATGAATGTATTGTTTCATTTTCTGCCATTAATAGATTATCAAATTCTCTCCATAGTGATTGGAGTTTAAAAAGAATTACCTCTTCGGAACCTCTGTATTTTGTCTCCAGGATCCTCCAAGCCTCCGTAGCTGTTTTTGCAGGCATGATCGTTGTAAGTATTGCCTCGTCGACTCCACGATATAATAGGGATAGGGCATAGTTATCCCTTATCCTATTTTGTTTATATTGTTTTATTTTTGTTTCATCCCAAGATGACTCTTTAGTGTCATCTTTGGGTGGTTGCTCGTAACTTTCTTGTACTAATTCCCATAAATCTTGGGAGATAAATATTGACCTCATTTGCATAGCCCATTGTTCATATTTTTCTCCCTTAAATGTGGGAACCCAATTAACTTGGGGGTAATTAGTGGTTGAGGTCATTTTTTATTTTGTGGTTAGAGGTTTATTTTATTGTGGAGTATGTTGGTTAATGTGTTTAGGTTGTTTGGAGGTCTTGGTTTTAATTAGCTCTTGATACTAAATGTAGGAAAATTTAGATGGTAAAATAGTGAATGGATTTATTTGGAGAGGAAGATGAGTGAATATGTAGAATGAATATTGTTCTTCATTGCACAAAAAATTGATTACATCAATGGGTATTTATAGTGCAAGTTTACTAAAATATTTTAGATATTTTTAATTTTTTAATTACTTTTCTAGGATCTTTCATTATATTATCTTAGATATTTTTATTTTTTAATTCTTTAGTTTAGATATTTTTATATTTAATTAAAATCCTAGATTTTTCTAGATTATTTTAACAACATGAATTAACTTTAAAATGACAATGACTTGTTGGCATGTAGTTAATCAAAAGTCATCTTCATGCATCTCATGTGGATGAAACATTAAAAATGGAACAACTCTGGAGCCATCAAAAATATTCAGTACTACCGAAAAGGTCTCGTCCTAAAAATCCTTGAATTAATAGCCGGATAACTCAATTACAGAGACATCGATCTCAAGACAGATGCTTTTATTCAATGCTTGTATATTATCAATAGTCTGACCCACTGATCTGCCTTCACTCTCATCACAACGAAGGTACTGCATCGAACCATGCTGTAACTTAAGCCCAATACTAAGGCCTTCAATTGCTGCCCTCCTTTTTTCGATTATCCATCTTTTTCAAACATTTTTACGTTAAGTGCTTAATCACAGGCGTGCTCATTTTACCTGCTCCAATCATCAACATTATTAGCACTCGGATAGGAAGTTGTAGGAAGTTTCATCAAGGAATTCAAGAGTATAACATCATAATGTTAAAGAGTATAACATCATAATGTTAAAATAATCTAGGATTTTAATTAAACATTAAAATATCTAAACTAAAGAATTAACAAATAAAAATATCGAAGATAATATAATAAAAGATCCTTGATAAGTAATTAAAAAATAAAAATATCTAAGATATTTTAGAAAACTTATAACCAAACTCATCAATATAAATACCCATTGATGTAATTAATTTTTGGCAATGAAAAAGAATATTCATTCTACATATTTATTCATCTTCCTCTCCAAATAAATCAATTTACTATTTTACCATCTAAATTTTCCTACATTTGGTATCAAAAGCTAATTAAAACCAAAACCTCCAAACAACCTAAACACATTAACCAATACACAAATTTTCCTACATTTGGTATCAAGAGCTAATTAAAACCAAGACCTCCAAACAACCTAAACACATTAACCAATACACAAATTTTCCTACATTTGGTATCAAGAGCTAATTAAAACCAAGACCTCCAAACAACCTAAACACATTAACCAATACACAATAAAATTAACCTCTAACCAATAAATAAAAAAATGACCTTAAGAGAGAAAAATTGGGTTCCCACATTTAAGAGAGAAAAATATGAACAATGGGCTATACAAATGAGGTTAATATTTATCTCCCAAGATTTATGGGAATTAGTACAAGAAAGTTATAAGCAACCACCTAAAGATGACACTAAAGAGTCATCTTGAGATGAAACAAAAATAAAACAATATAAACAAAATAGGATAAGGAATAACTATGCCATATCCCTATTATATCGTAGAGTCGACGAGGCAATACTTACAACGATCATGCCCGCAAAATCAGCTACGGAGGCTTAGAGAATCCTGGAGACAAAATACAGAGGTTCCGAAGAGGTAATTCTTTTTAAACTCCAATCACTATGGAGAGAATTTGATAATTTATGGCAGAAAATGAAATAATACATTCTTTTTTTGACCGAGTCACTAATATAGTTTATCAAACAAGATCAAATGGTGGTAAAATAGAAGATAAAAATGTGATTCGAAAAATATTAAGGAGTCTCTCACAAAAATATAACATTATTGCCACGACAATAGGAGAAGATAACAAGAAAAATTTATCTAAATTAAGTATACCCGAACTAATGGAATCACTACTTGCACATGAAGATAGATTAAAAAGATTTAACGAAGAACCACTAGAACAAGCTTTTCAAGCTAAATTAAAATTTTCTAATGGTGAAAATAAAAATAGTCATTGTAAAAATTAAGAAAAAAGGACAAACACCAACAAATCGTAGCAAGGGGAGAGGAAGTTTTAAAAATCAAGGGAGTCTATTAAATAATCAAATTGTAAGAAAACTAACCACAATACTAATGATTGTCAGTATAAATTTAAGAGGTGTAAAAAACACACTCACCTCGAAAAAGATGATGGTTGGTATCGACAAAAGGAAGAAGCAAATTATTCCGAAAACAATAATTCCGGAGGACAAAAAATATTTTACACTGGATTGAATGCACAATAAAAAGTAAGTGACATATGGTATATTGATAGTGGTTGTTCAAATCACATGACTCGCAATAAAAATTATTTTGTCACTCTTGACGAAAATGTTAAAACACGCATCACACTTGGCGACGGTAAAAAAGAAGATGTCGTCGGAAAAGGGACAATCGCCGTTAAAACAAAAAATGGCTCATCAAAATTAAGTCATGAAGTTTTCTATTTTCCCGAACTTGTACAGAATTTATTAAGTGTAGGCCGATTAAGTAAAAAAGGATATATGGTTAAATTTGAGAATAACAAATATCAAATTTATGATAAAAATAAGGGTCAGATAATAACAACTGTCGAAATAGCTCCCAACAAAATATTCCCATTAAAAATGCCATTTGAAGAAAACTTGGCTTTAAGCTTAATAAATGAAGAATTCACCTTATGACATTTGAGATTTGTGCATCTAACAGTCTAAAACTATTAAAACAAAAAGAAATGGTAATTGGACTACCATCAATAAAAAATGAAAGAAAAATTTGCGAAGGCTGTATATACATATGCCAAGATGCACAGATTGTCATTTCCTACCGCATCTTGGAGGGCCAAGGCTCCTTTAGCGCTTGTTCATGCAAATATCTGGGATCCTACTAAGAATCCGTCTCTTGGCGGAAAAAGATGTTTTCTTTTGTTTGTAGATGACTATTCCCGCATGATGTGGGTATATTTCCTGGAGAAAGAATCAGAAGCTTTTTCCCACTTCATTCAATTCAAAGCCCTCACAGAAAATCAAAGTGGGCATTATCTTAATATTCTTAGAACGGAAGTGGCAGAGAATTTACAAGCAACAAATTCAACAGCTTCTGTAAGAAGCATGGAATCAAAAGAGAACTTACAGCAAGGCGTACACCTCAACAAAATGGTGTCGCAGAAAGAAAAAACCGCACTATAACAAAGATGGCCCGCAGCATGATGCAAAGTAAACATCTACCCAAACGATACTAGGCCGAAGCTGTTCACACAGTAGTATATATCCTCAACAGATCTCCCACAAAAGCAGTTAAGGATTTAACACCATATGAATCTTGGCACAAGAGAAAGCCAAGAGTAGAGCACCTCAAAGTGTTCGAATGCGTAGCTTATGCCCACATCCCGAAGGAGAATCGGGAAAAGTTCGATGAGAAGGGAGAAAAATGCATATTCATTGGATACAGTCACGAAACAAAAGGATATCGCCTCTACAAGCCTGAATCTAAAGAATTAATCATCTCTAGAGACGTAATTTTCGACGAAGCAGCCGAATGGATGTGGAAAGAAAAAGAAATTGGAGCTCGCGAAGGACATACTCTCCCAAGAGATACAAGTGAGGAAGACGGAGCAGACCAACCAACAAACCCATCATCTCCGAGTCCAAGCACACCTGGAAGTACAAAATCATCCCCAAGCTCAAGAAGCCAAACATCACGTTCAACCCCTCAACATCAAGAAGCCCAAAGATCAACACGTGATCGGCAACCGCCATCATGGCTACAAGATTACCATTCTGACCAAGCAATGATGGCTCTCTTCTCTAGTGAGCCACAAACATTTCAAGAAGCAGCACAAGAAGAAACATGGATTGAGGCTATGAACGAAGAAATCAAAATGATCCAGAAGAATCACACATGGAAACTTATAGACAAACCACAAGACAAGGAAGTCATCGGACTCAAGTGGGTCTACAAGGTGAAACATAACGATGATGGTTCCATCAACAAGTACAAAGGAAGGCTTATAGCTAAGGGATATGCGCAACAACCAGGAATCGACTTCAACGAAACATATGCACCAGTTGTCCGCATTGAGACAATCAGAACAGTTCTACCATTAGCATCATAACATCAGCTACCAGTCTTTCAGCTTGATGTCAAATCAGCATTTCTAAATGGAGAACTTGAAGAAGAAATGTACGTCGAGCAACCGCAGGGATACGTCATAAAAGGCCAAGAAGACAAAGTATACCGCCTTCGAAAAGCTCTGTACGAACTCAAACAAGCACCCCGAGCGTGGAACAGCAACATCGACAATTATCTTCTAAAACATGGTTTCATCAAGAGTCCGAGTGAACCTTCACTATCAAGACACAAGGTAACAACTTTCTCATTTTATCCTGTACGTGGATGATCTAATCTATTTAGGCACACATCCAACGATGATCGAAGAATTTAAAAAGGCTATGATGAAGGAGTACGAGATGACAGACCTTGGTACAATGAAATACTTCTTTGGCATATTTCTATCACAAGAGAAATATGTAGAAGACCTTCTCAAGAAATTCAACATGGGTGAATGTAAACTGCTGGCTACACCAATGGCAATCAATGAGAAGTTATCAAAGTACGATGGCAAACTAAAATTCGATGGAGCAATGTATCGAAGCTTGGTCAGCTCTCTCATTTATCTCACACATACAAGACCAGATATAGTCAACGTTGTCAGCATCGTATCCAGGTTCATGAGTGAACCGAGCAAGGATCATCTAACAGCAGCAAAGAGGATTCTCAGATACATTAAAGGAACGAAAAGCTATAGGATCATGTACGAAACTGAAAAGATTTCAAGCTCACAGGATACACTAATAGCGACTGGGCTGGAAGCGTGGATGATAGAAAAAGTACAAGCGGGTACGTATTTCAGCTTGGAAACAAAGTGGTCTCATAGTCATCAAAAAAAACAGGCGACAGTAGCTTTATCATCAGCGAGTACATTGCGGTAACAAGTGCAGCATGTGAAGCAGTCTGGCTCAGAAGGATATTAATCGATCTACAACATAAGCAAGAGACACCAACTATAATGTTCTGCGACAACATGTCAACAATAACAATGACGAAGAATCCAATGTTTCATAGCAGATCAAAACACATCGAGATACGACATCATTACATTCGTGAGTTAGTAGACAAGAATGAGATCGAACTACAATTTTGCAAGACACACGAGAGCAACTCGCAGACATTTTCACAAAGCCCATATCAACTGATAGATTTATCGAGTTCAGAAAACAATTCAGAGTTTAAGATTTTTCAGATTAGGAGGAGTGTTAAAATAATCTAGAAAAATCTAGGATTTTAATTAAAATATAAAAATATCTAAGATAATATAATAGAAGATCCTAGAAAAAGTAATTAAAAAATAAAAATATCTAAGATATTTTAGTAAACTTGTAATCAAACTCATCAATATAAATACCCATTGATGTAATAATTTTTGGCAATGAATAAGAATATCCATTCTACATATTTACTTATCTTTCTCTCCAAATAAATCAATTCACTATTTTAGCATCTAAATTTTTCCAACAATAACATCATAAATCAAATTGATCAGAATCAGTAGCAGATGAAGAAACTAAATTGATCAGAACTAAATTGGTCAGAACTAAATTGATGCAAGAAGTTCATTCAAGAATCAACTGATTAAAACCATATTGATGCAAGAAGTTTATCTAAGAACCAAACTGAGTAGACTTTAAACTGATGCAATGAGTTTTTTTAAGAAGTTTATGCAAGGGAATCTCATCTGTGTACGCATAGTGACTCATGACAGCGTTGACTACATTAGTAAAACCAACTTGCCACATGTTTCAAAGGGAAAAATATATCATTGAACACCACCAAGCATTGAATGTAGATCAGGTTATTGACCTACTCGCTCTACTTTCACTCTATTTATCTACAACACAAGGCCTCCATATCCCACTACTATAGACTCACGTTTTCTCAATCACATCAGTTTTCTTTGTGTCAACGTAATTTCCTATTGTTTTATGCACAAAAACTGGTGGTGCTGATTTTCAATGACAAACAAAGGTAGCTACTCCTCAAACATAAAGACAAAAGTTACTGATTGACTCACGTTTTCTCAATCACTGATACACGTGGCACGATCTCAGGTAAAGTAGAAAACACTATTCATTTGAGCAAATGTGAATAGTGTTGTTTGCTTACCCTCTTTTTATTTATAGACTAGTTGTAGGGCGGGCCGTATGCCACGCACGCGGTTCCTTAAGTTATACTTTCGAATTTTATAATGCTATTTTATATTTCTTTTGTTTTTATTTGTTCTATTCATTTACTTTTTATACAATTTTCAACGTAAATTTTGAATTTTAATATCTCTAAATATACATTATAAAAAATCATAAAAAATATATAATAAAAAGTATACATTAAGATAAATCTAACGAAATCTCACATGGATATATTTTATCATCTATATATGTCATAAAATCTTAATTAAATTTTTCTCTCCAAAATAAAATATTCCAAACGGAAAGAACATTAGGAAATGGAGGGAGTATATTTCTATTAACAATTATACGAATAAAAATATTAGAATGCAACGATTGCAGGTGTATGTTGGGGGTGTAGATGTGTAGTTGATGTGTCATTGGTGCATGGAGCAGGTATGATGGGTTGGATTGATTGTGATATGTTGATGATTGTTTGTGTTGTTTAACCCAGAGATGTGAACAACCATTGTTGATGAGTAGCATAACTATTTAAAGGGGTAGTGACTGAGCAGTTACGTTATCGACATTGTTTGTGATGTTGTATCGAGGCCTAATGTCAAGGGCACATCAATGCTTATTGAGAGCTGGAATTACTACCTTAATTATTTCAGGAGTTAACGGATATATTAAACAAAATTGAGCATAAATAGGAAATAGTAGCCAACTAAGTAGTTCAAGAAATCAACCAATTCAAATATAAATGTAAAAGCTATAATATTACTTCAATTGCTTGTTTCGATGATGTTAATTTTACAATAATAATGTAAATTAGTTGAATATTAAGTCAATACATCCTCGATATTTGTTTGTAGTGAATTTTAGAGAAAATATCTCTCATATCAGCATAACAAATTCTAATTCACAAATTTTTGTGAGAGACGATGTTTTTAAGAGACAATTTCTAATTGGACTGACCCAAAAAGGAAAATATAAAATAAGTTTCTAGTAGGTACTTAGAAAATTATAAGTACTTAAGTACTTACTCGGTGGACATTAACTATATTGTAAGTAGACATTAAAGATATTGTATGAAGATATTGTAAGTAGGCATTAAGAATATAGTAAGTAGACTAGTAGACTAAGTTTCTCAGTAGGCATTAAGAATATTATAAGTAAGCATTTAAAGTACTTTTTCGAAGGACATTAAAGATAATATAAGTAAACATTAATAATACAGCAAGTGGACATTAAAATTTAATGGGCTGAGCCTAAGAGACGTCTGTCAGGAGATTGACTTATTCTAATTTGTTCATAGAATGTTAGGTTTTAATGTTGGCACAACATAAGATGATGTAGAGCTAGTGTTCTTAACAAGTAAGAAAATTGCAAGTTAAAATTTATGTCAAAAGTGTTTATGGCATCAATTTAGTATACATCTTGTCAATGTATTAAGGTGAAAGAAGATTCAAGAAATTATGTAACAAAATGCAGTAATGCATTCAAGCTAAGTACAAAATCCAAAGACATCACAAATGATGAAGAACTTGGAGCTCCTGTGAGATGTATAAGTTCTAAATTCAGACAGACATATGCTTCACCGAATAAGAAACTTAAAACTAGCGAACCAGCAACATATTTTAACTACAGAAACTAATAGAATAGCTCCCCCACTCTTCGACAACATCGTGGAACATAATGCAGAAGAAAGAGCCACATAAACACTAGAGAACACCCACATCCAAACTGAAACTGAAATATAACTATCACAAGACTGAGGGAATAATAGACATTCTGCTTAGTACACAGTCGAGGCATTCCTCGTTCACAGCTCACATCTCATCAACGTCTAGTTGTTGAAGATTAATGACCCAGCTTCATACCATCATAGCATTGGCAATGACTTGTTCTTTTGCTACCAGCATATGGTTAGCTGCACAACAAAAAAAGAAACCAAGAGATATGATTATAATCCATCATTCACCGACAAACATAAAAGCTATGATCGGGTTTGGAGAGGGTTGGATGACGGCAAACCATATCCTTATCAAACGAGATACGAAAGTTATGGCCAGTGAGACCCTCAACTCGAGAAAAGAATCAATATCATCAAATACTATTGTCTAATAATAGAAAATAATCCTGCATCCAGCCAGTCTATTTACCCGAGACTCCCTTAAAAGCAAGCGCAACATGATTTTTACTACAGTCAATATAATAAGGTTCTGCATGCATATAAAGCAGCTCGGAGTGACAGTCACACAAAATTCTAACACGTAATGTATCTGTCATAGAACAATCAAGCAAGCCCCTTCCTGGAAAAATTTCAAGAACAATCTAGACTGAGGCACATCATATGTGTATTAATGTATAGCTAAAAACAGAGAGGAGGATAAGAGAAGAAATTCAGTATTGAGTTTCTTAACTCTACTAAGAAATAACAGGCTTATCAAAATGCTTTTAGCTATTTACTATTTCAGCAAATAATATTATTTACTTCTACCTGTTTTCCACCGACGTGCATCCTTACTTCAAAGCACACAATGGACATTATTGCAGGCAGAAACCTGAATTAAGGGAACGTTTTCTTGAAGTATATCGTCAAGAAGACATCATGATTCCCTCTTTAAATGTCAGACGCTCGTTACTCGAAAGCACAAATTTAAAGAGGCATACAAACATCGGGTAAACTACTGTTACAAATATCATTTCAAGAACAAAACACAAAAACAAAGAAATTTCAGAGGGAAAAATCCATTAGTATTAGTTAAGTGGAGAAGAAACATTGTGAGAGTTATATCAATATCATACTTTAATAAACAGTAACTCTTTTACACTCATCATGAATAAGCTAAGTAGTCATCCATGCGAAGCTTACTGTAACCATATAAATCTTACTGGAGAAAAGAAAATTTAAACATCTAAAAGCTCCATAATCCAAAGTATAACTTTTTGAAGTGAGCTAAGTAGTCATCTATAGCTCATGCTTGAACCAACTAAAATTATCCCAAGACAGGTTCATCTAAGTGAAACCTTAGCTAAGGCTAGGTAGAGGCTAAGCTACAAAAATTTTCAATTGAAGAAAAAGATCTCGGTAAACACCTCCTGTTTCTGAAACCAAGTTGACATCATCGTTAAACACTCTAATTTCCTTTATCAGATTAAAAAGATCCACTTCCATTCAGTTAGCCAGTATGATTCTAATGCCTCAACTTAAGAAAATGCAAGTTCTTAAGAGGTAAAATCAAACCCTTTGTAATACGAAAAACTATTGCCTATGGCATAATCAACCAACAAATCAAAGACAATTGACTTATCAATACATACATATAAAAGTCTCAATTACTATTTTCGTTCTTAATAGGTATCAACCACTTGCAGCAAAAAATTCTAATATTTTAGGCGTCCTAAAATTCTTGAAGCTTCTAATTACAAGTTAAAAAGTACATGAAAACATTCTCACCCAAAAGTATCAATGATCAAATTACATCACAAAATATTCCATCAAAGTGCATCCAAAGCAAATTCATACATGATCAGCCAAATTCACACACAAAAGAATCTTCCTTTAAAAAGAATCCATACAAAAAACGAATAAAATGATAAAACCTTCCCAAAAGCAATAAAAGCCTCAAAAAAGTTTACTCACAGCCTACAACCACCCATACAAAACACAATGCATATTTTGTAGTCATTATCATATTACATACAGAAAACTGGAAGACAAAAAGAAAAAAAACAAGTTATTAGAAGTGCTCACATAATGATAAGTAGCATTCTCACCAATCTGAAACATGAGAGCAACAGAAGGGCATTTGTTATTATTGCTGCATTTGTTATTATTTCTCTAAACAGAATTAAACACTGAGCTTACCTTCGACAATGGCGGCTTACCTTCGACAATGGGGGACAGACCCGATTCCGAGAAAAACCTCATCTTCATGTGAAAAGTTAATGAAAATCCCTTTTTTTATTCAAAACTGAACGAAGACTTTCATTTTAAATCGAACGAATACCGTAAAAAAAATGCTAAATCTAAAACTTAAACCTCATCTTCATAAGGATCGTACCGTGTTTATTTTGGTGACCTGAAATTGATGCTTCGTGAAAGAACTGATGCTTCGTTAAAGAGGATAAAAATGGTTAGATGAATTTGAGCTTCATGAAAGAGAAAATTAAAGGGAAGATGAAGGGAGTGGGAGTGTAGCAGCAGGAGAGGTGAAACAAGTACACCTTCTACATATGACCAGCGTAAGGGTAATACCGGAAACAGTATAGAGGAACAGCGTGCTGAACCTAAATCAACCCAAGTTAAGGAAGCTGATAAACAAAGAACGGAGGTACAGCTACTCAATAATATGAACGTACATGGCCCAGCATGGAGAAAAGCGTACACAGTTCTATATATAAAAGAGGAAGGATAAGGAACAGCTGGAGAAGGAACAGTTAGGTGTTCCTAAAACCCGACAGAAGAACTAGCGCATTCTGTTGTAAGCCTTCTGTTAGAGCCGTTAGAACTTAGGCGCCTTTTTCTTGATTTTTAGCCGTTAAGAGGAGAAAGCCAAATCTATAAATAATTCAGTTTGTAAGACACATTCAATAATTCAGATTTGATAATTCATATTCAGTTGTAATCATTCAGAAGACAAGTGTCTGTTTCTGTTTGTTCTTCATTTTTTGTTGGAGAGTTTGAGTGTGTTCAAGCCTTCACGGATTCATACTTCTCCAAGATCACGTTGATCTTTGTGAGAATTGTGAGGATTAAGGCCTTGTATTCCTTAGGGGAATCGGTGTCTTCTTCCTGGATAAGTAGTCCTTCAAGATTACTTAGAATTCGCCTTAAAACAACCATTTGATCGAGAAAACCTTTAATCAAAGAAATCATAACAAATCTTCCGCTGTAAACTTGTTCCAAGAGGAGGGCAAGCTTGTTAGAGACTACTACACACGTGGAACAATCTCAAAGAAATCAAGCCTCAGCAATTGAAATCAAACTGTTCATTAGATGAAAATGTGAACAGCGTTAAATTTTGCTCTCTTTTTACAATTTATAATAATATAATGTATAGAGTATGGATATAGATATAGATATATTTTCTCCGTTCCGTTTTAGTTGCAACATAAGAATTTTTCACGCGGTTCAATATACTAATTTTATCTTTAATATCTCTAATTATGTATAATAAAAAATTATAAAAACTTGATATTAATAATCTTTACACCGAGATGAATCAAACAAAATCCCACTTAACTATGTTTTAACTTATAGTTTAAAAATTAATCACAGATTAAAGGAGCTACGTGAATAATGTATATACTTCAAATATTGCAACTAAATTGAAACGGAGGTAGTAGATAGATATAGATATAGATATAAATATAGATAATGGATGGATAATGACATAAGTGGCAATGGTTCACAAGTTATTTGTGACAATATCATGGAACTTTCTCTTCTTTTTAATCTTCTTGTCTAACATGTCTCTCTTACATACTTGCTAATTTTTATCATCATATGTTAATAAATCCTCTTCAATCATTGTTGTTTAGATATTATAGCTAGTTTGTATTCCATTTGCACACAAGTAATGTTTTTAATTACATGCATGAAAATTTTTTGATTGGTATACCCAATTAGTTTTCCTTTGAAAAACGAAGTATATATTTTGTTAATGTTCTAATTATTATCTATCTTATCTTATAGTTTATGAAAAAGATAAAATAATTTACTTTTTATATATGTGTAACACTTAAAAATATGACTTTTAACATAATATTCTAATAGTGAAGATAAAATCACACATGAAATTTTAATAAAATTTAAAAATAAAATATCAAAATTAGAAATTCATACGATACATTAATTATTATAATATTGTGCTTTATGGAAATTTTTTAAATGATTATGATTTTTTAATGTGAGACTTATTATAATTTTAAAAATATAGCATTGTTAATTGTTTTATATACTTAGATACTTTTGTATTTTTGAATTGGTTGTCATTTTATAATAATTTTTTTATTTTTTAATGAGCCTAACTATTATAAAAGAAATACACTAGTCATATACAATATATTATTGTTATCAAGATCAGTATTTTCCATTAGTTATTAAAATTGTACTTGATTTGCTAATTGTATATATAATGTATGATATTATACTAAAAAGCTTGGAAAATTTCAAGTGTCACAACTTAAGAAAATTTGCCAAATGAAATTCATTTATTAGCCAAAGAAAAATGATATGACATTTGATTTTGACAAGTATTTCTACCAATAAAATATCTTTGACTAGTATTTATTAAAGTAGAGAATATAATATATTGGATAATATATTTTTGACAATTTCCAAATTGCGGAGTTATAACTGTCAAATAGAGTGTTTCTACTGTATAAGATCTCTAGCTTTATTTTTTTAATATCATATAATATTATATGTTGATGCTAAAATAAATTGTGCATTGTGCGAATTCTACACCTAGTACTTAATAATGATACTAATAATATCTTGATTGATTTTTTAAGTCATGATATTATGTCATAAAAATGGTTGTTGATAAACTAATAGAATAAAATATTAAATAAAATATTAATCACGTACAATTTAGTATTAGTAAAGAATATAAAATTGTAGGAATGTGAATATTTAGGAGAATATTTAGAAGATTATTTTATTTCATTTTTGATTCTTGATTGTAGAGTATTATTTGTTACCTTTATTAGCATTCTGTAATTAGTATATATAGGAGTCTATGTATAAAACCTTTTCTTTAAACCCTAATTTCCGCATTATTAATCCTTTCATAGTATCGGAGCTGTATGGTTAGGGACCTTTCTCAGCCTTCATCATCTACCATTTATCATACTTGTCATGGCAGAATCCAACCCAAACCAAAACACAGACAACCAAATCATAACTATGGCACAAATCGAACATATGTTTCAATTGTTCCAAAAAATGAACAAACAAAACAAAACAACCGAATCTTTGGCACCAGAATTAAAGATAGCCGAAAAATTAAACTACCATAATTACACAAAATGGTGTAAATTTATGCACATATCCATTAATGTTAGAGGACGACTTGAGCACATTAATTCCAAACCCCCAAATTCCACAGATCCAAAATATGAACAATGGAAACAAAAAGATGTGGTGGTCCTTTCATGGATTATTACAAACATTGAACCGGACTATAATACAGCTTGGGAATTGTGGAGGGGCATTGAAACACTCCTTGGTAGCGGACGAGATGAACTCCAGATCAAAGATCTGCGTTCGAAGGCTTCATCCTTGAAGCAAAATAATGACTCTATTGAGATTTATTTCGGTAAACTCAATACCCTTTGGAAAGAAATTGATCGAAGGAGGCCAAATCCCATGAAGCATGATGAAGATATTACTATCTTCAACACCTTCATTCAAACACAATGTTAGTATCAATTTTTGGCCGGTATTAATGACACGTTTGACAAAGACAGATAGGATTTGTTAAATCAAACACCACTGCCGACTTTAGACATGGCATATGCCACAATTCGTCGGGAAATTGCTAGACGTGGAATTATGAGCCACGTTTCATCATTGGGGCAAAACCCCTCAGAAATTGGTAGTGGTCTTGCTGCACACCGGTCAGAAAAATCATCAAGATCTAGACATACCAAATATGGGTGTTTCAAACTCATAGGCTATCTGGACTGGTGGTACGATCTACAAAAGAGGAAGGCTGCGTCCAAGGTACCAGCAAGCCGGACCGGTGGCAAAGCCCTCCTCATGGCAGCCGAACCCATCGGCAACGAAGACCACATTGGAGGTGAGACAAACTGTACAAAAGAGAATAAAGCACAGTCGAAAAAAATAAACATAGAAGAGAGAGAAAGGCCGGGTATGGGAGAAAGGTAAGAGGAAGGGATTATGGCACACTTTCCTAATTTGACTCTTTATAAAGGAACTCCCACAAAAAACCCTAACCCTAACCCTTTGTCCACTGCCGGCCCACAAAACACGGTCCTTTATTTTGGGTCTAATAATTCCAAATCCCCTATCTCTACCACATAAAAAATTAATCCAACTCCACACCATGGATTTTTTTATTGTGGTGCTACTGATACTATGTCTTTTGACCTAAATGATTTTTAAATCATCAACCCACATCCCGTTCTCATATACAAACAGCTAATGGAGAGTAAGTTCAGGTTCTTGGTGCTGGCTCGGTTGATCTTCGTCTATTCATCTCAAAAATTGTTTATTAATTCCCACTTTGTCTCATAAATTATTATCAGTTAGTCAGCTGACTAAGGAGCTTAATTGTACTATTCTTGTGACTTCTTTTGGTTGTGTTGTGCAGGATGGTCTGACCGGGACAATCATTGGACGTGGTACTGAACGAGGAGGCTTATAATATGTGGATGAGACAACTCAAAAAGGTCAAGCTTTGCTTTCTCGTAGGTCACCTGATCATAACATCTGGCTATGACATCGACGTTTGGGTCACCCTTCTTTAGCCTATTTGAAACATCTTTTTCCTTCTTTTAAGCGTATTATGTCTTTGGATTGTGACTCGTGTGTCTTGGCAAAAAGCCATAAACACTCGTATTTACCTAGTTTATCTCATGCTACTAAACCTTTTGTTTTGATACATTCTGATGTATGGGGGCATGCTCCTAATTTTGGTACTCATAACTATTCATATTATGTTTTATTTGTGGACGATTGTACTCGTATGAGTTGGATTTATTTTTTGAAACACAAATCTGAAGTTTTTTCTGTGTTTTTCACTTTGTAACACCCCGAGATTTTCTGACGTCATTAATTAATATTTTAATGACTTTTAGGGATTTTATAATTATATTAAATCAATTTAGAAGTAGTTTTAATAAATCCCTTTTATATACGAATTTAAATATTAACATATAATTATATTAAAAATATGATTGCGACCTCTAAAATAAAGAGGTTCGAATCAAAATTATTATTTTATTTATACGTGTAAGTACACAAAGGTGAGTCTCTTAGTTGAGCCTCGCAAGAAATTTAATCTAGATTAAATAAATAATAATAATAGTAATAATAATAATAATAATAATAATAATAATAATAATAATAATAACCATGATAAAAGGGTATGAAACCCTTGATGCCCAAAACTAGCCGTCACTTCCATCCCTTCTCTTCCCTCTCCTCTTCTCTAAATCCCCTCTCCCTCAAGGCTCACAAAACCACCAGCTGCCGCCTCTTCCGTGACCACCAGCACCAGCAGCAGGCCACGTTTCCCTTCCCCTGCAGCAGCCAGACACGCCTTCCCTTCTCCTTCACTCCATACGGTAGCAGCAGCGCCGCTTCCCCACTAGCTGCTAGGCTGCGTCGTGCAGCCCGTGATCAGCAGCTAGGCTGCGTTTGGACCCTTCAATCACCACAACCTTCATCCACCTCTTCACCATTTTTTTTACTAGTTTGAACTTTGTAAGCCATCTCCTCTTCTCCCATTTGATTCTTCTTATTTTCAATTAAAAGTTTTATGAAGTTTATGAGTGTGATGTTGATTTATGTGTTATTTTCATTGAATCTTTTTGTGGGTAAGAGTGTGATTGATGAATGGAACATATTTATGACTTAGGGTTTGAATTATGATTGGAAATTATGAGTTGTATGTTGGTTGTGTGTTAGTTTCTTTGAATCTTACTATGAGTAATAATTAAAGGTGTTATCTTTGAAATTAGAAATAGTGTGGGCTTTCATGTTACATTTTGGTGGTGTATTAGTTTTATTGATTCTTGCTATGAATAATGGTTAAAAGTGTCATCTTTGAACATGGAAGGACTAGGGTTTGAATATAGAGATGAAATCACTAATAATGTGTGTTTATACTATATTTTGGTGGTGTGATGATTGATTAAATAACCTTAAAAGTTGTTTTAAGACCGAGTCGATTGGTTATTGTTGTGATAATTAGTAATGGTGATGATTTTAGTTGACTATGAAAGTGATTTTGATTGATTAAATTGGGAATAATAGTTACTAATTATTGTGGTTTGATTGTTGTGAATTACAAATACCTTTATTAGGTTGTTATTGAAGTTATAGATACATGATATTAGTAAGCCAAGAGCATAATGTCAACTTATCGTTGATGGTTGCTAAAGTAATTTGTCGTGTGGTTTTGACTATATTTCTTAATAGCTTTGGAGAATGTAACAAATGATATCCCGATACGATAACTCTAAGATTTGCCTTATCGTTATATTAATGGTATATTAAAATTGTAAGATTTAGTTGTGATTAGTTATTTTTGGGTAACGCGAGCCGATATGCTCAAAATTAGTTAATGTAAAGAAACGATTCACACATACTTCTACTTTAAATTGATGGAAACACTTATGTTGTGTTGAGTTGATGATTTTGACTTGTATTGAATGAGTTGTGTGCGTGCTAGAGTCATCGGAAACTCATGTTGAATGGGTGATAGCGGTTACTTTGGTATTTAGTTTGGTATGTCAAAGTAGTTAAGGGAACTTATTAGTTCTACTCATAACTTATATAGGTGTCCATTTCGTAAGGGGAAAGTAGAGCCTTAGTTGGGGTGATTTTGTGACTTTTGATCGTGCAGTGACGCTTACAGGTATGTACACGTGGTAACTAACCCTTATATGCAATTTGCTTTAAGACATTATTGTTTATTGTGATAGTATGCATTGTATCGAAACTATGAGGTACTAGTGAGTACACTTTATATGAAGAGCTATCGAATATGAAATCCTTGCGCTTAGAATAGTTTAGAGAATGTGAGTGTTAATAGAAGGCGGGAACCACCCCCTTATTTATTTAAGAATTAGATTATGCCTTTATTGGAGTTAGAATGACTCCTTTATAGGTGAATTTCATATTTTGTTGAGTGGCTCAGTGGGTTTTGGCATGCTGCTATCACAGGACGCTCATTAATAGTCGAAAGTGGAAGTTATTCCCATCTGATAAAGTATTAGATTATGATTAGCTGGTGTGGCTCAACTGGATTATGTCCGGTTGATTTAGTAGTCCTCTAGGTGAGGTTCGACGGAACCACCATAAGGGGGGTATGAGCATGCTTGGGTCATTGGTTTCACTGGTTTAGTACCCCAGTGTGTTAGTTTTTCCCGAAGGTAGGACCCGAGAGGGTCAGCTGGAGGGGGCATGAGCTCATACTTTGCCATGGGCGCCGGATGGCTGATAACGCCCTTGGTCGTGTCACTATGCCAGGAAGTAGAGAAAGATCTACTGATAGAAAGTTATTCAGTGATAGAAAGTTTATTCATTGATCGAAAATTATTTAATGATAGAAGGTTCATTCTTTGATAGAAAGCTTACACATTGATAGAACGTTTACTCTTTGAAAGAATATTTACTCATTGAAAGAACATCTACTTATTGATAGAATAGTTTATGCTAGTGAGAAATGTGCCTAAGTTAAGTTACCTCAAGGGTATTACAGTCTATGATCACACTTACCTTAAGATAGACAAGCTCTATAAAGTCATGTGTTAGGTATTCTGTTAATGCCTTGGTCGCGTTGAACTATACGTGTTTTGCAAGAGTTTATTTTTGAAAAGAGGAGCGTGAAGACCTGCATTCTACCCAAGAACACATGGTTCGGGTTGGAAAGCACGTAATGAAATTAAGAAGTATAAGTGGCCGATAAACGGTTACTATCTGTGCTTGCGTCTTATGAAATCATCTTATGTTGTTTTATAATATAATGTTATCTAGTAGTTGGTCTTATTATATTGGATGCTAGTTACTGACGTGTACGTGTTTGTGTTTATGTTTGATTGTTGATGACTTTCTATGATTGTCCTGCTATGACACATTGACCTTTGGTCTAATGTTGAGTAGCAGGAGGATCATAGACAAGCGTAGCAGGTATTGGAGCTTCTTTTGCATTGCATTGCATTAGGGGAGAGTGATGAGGGCGAATCATAACCTGTGTCATACCATTATCTTTCGATTTTGTAGCTCTTGTTATCTTTTGTAAGCTTTGGTTGTATATGTTTTGTTATGAGGCCTTGTGTCCTCCCTTGTATATTTGTATTTCCGCTGCGTAGTTTATAACTCTGTATGGTTTTAAGGAATTAAGTCTTTTTTTTAAATGCAAACGTCGACACTGGAACCACGATCCATGCTTGGCATGTTGATTTGAGAAGCCGGCGACGAATCATTCCGCCGTGGAGATTTTAAAGGCAATGATGCCTTAGATTAGTTTAATGTTTTTATATTGCTAATTGCTCTACCACATGTTCGATTTTTAGAAGAGATGCTGCCGAAATTTCCACGCACCTTTTTAAAGATAATATTTAACATTTATCCAAATTCTTTTCCTTTTCTTTTATGTAACACCCGAATTTCCTCCCATCTTTTACGGTTTTGGTTTCGTTTAGGGGTCGGAAATTCAGGGGTGTTACACACTTTCTATAATATGCTTAAAACTCAATATCATGCTACACCACAAATTCTTCGTTCAGATAATTGGGAGGGGGGGGGGGGGGAATTTATCAATTCCGCTATGAGAACCTTTTTATCTAACTATGGGATGATTCATCAAACCTCTTATCCTAACACACCACAACAGAATAGGGTTGCTGAGCGTAAGAATCGTATTCTTCTTGAAATAACTCGATCCCTCTTGATTGAATCTCGCTCCCCTTCCTACTTATGGCCTGAGGCAATTGCTACAGCTACTTATCTCACTAATCGTCTTCCCTCTAAACCTCTAAACTATAAAACTCCTCTTGAAACTCTAGGCTCGTTTGTCTCCCTTCCATCGTTTCATTCCTTGTCTCCTCGTATTTTTGGGTGTGTTATCTTTTTTCATCTTCCTAAACAATCCTGAACTAACTTGAGGCTCGGGCTATACGATGTGTTTTTGTAGGCTATGAGGTAAATCAAAAAGACTATCGCTGTTTTGACCCAGTTCATAATCGGATGTATACCACCATGGATTGTGATTTCTTCAAACAAACTTACTACTATAACCAGCCTGGTCCTCAGGGGGAGATAAGTAGTCATGATGACCTAAGCTGGCTTATTTATCCAGTTGTGATTGATTCACCAGACCCAAAAGAGCAAGTAGGCGAGACTACAAATGTTGTTTCTGAAAATATAATATCTCCTCTTCCGAGCAATCTAGTCCCACCCGTTGAGCATCCTGAGCTACAAGAGGTAAATTCTGATGAGCCCCTAGTTATTGAGAATAGTTGTAATAACATTTTCAATGTAGACGTATCAAACAGGTATGAGCTACCACCCAAGAGAACAATGAAAATCTCTCACAAGCAGCAATGGCATTCAATACTGCTCTTTACTCTAGTAATATTCCAAGGAGTGTTGAAGAAGCTCTCCAAGATCCAAAGTGGAGGAAAGCAATGGAAGAAGAAATTTCTACCCTTGATAAAAACAAAACTTGGGGAAGATGTCACTTGCCACAGGGAAAGAAAACAGTAGGGTGCAGATGAGTATACACTATCAAGTATCAATCTGATGGAACCGTTGAGAGACACAAGGCCAGACTCGTAGCTCCTGGGTACACTTAGACATATGGGGTCGATTACTCAGAGATTTTCTCCCCGATAGCCAAGATTAATACTATCCATGTCTTGTTCTCAATTGCTGCAACCCAAGATTGACCCCTACATTAACTTGACGTTAAAAATGCATTTCTTCGCGGGAAAATTGAAGAAGAAGTGTATATGAAAGCTCCTCCAAGATTCTTAGGTGACTATAAACCAGAAGAAGGATGTTAACTGAAAAAGGCTCTCTACGATCTAAAACTATCTCCAAGAGTTTGGTTTGGAAGATTCACCGCAGCTATGACGAAGTTTGGGTACAAGCAAAGTGACTCAGATCATACTTTGTTTCTTAAGAGACAAAAAGGCCGCATCACATGTTTGATCATTTATGTTGATGACATAATCATTACCGGAGATGATAAAGAAGAAATTGGGATTCTCAAAAAGCAGTTGTCTTGCGAATTTGAGATGAAAGATTTGGGTTATCTAAAGTACTTTCTTGGTATTGAAGTCCTAAGATCAAAAGGGTGTATCTTTATAAATCAAAGGAAGTATATACTTCACTTATTGGCTGAAACTGGAATGATTGATTGCAAACCCGCAGATACTCCTATTATAGCACATCATGGACTCCAGATGATTAAAGGAGGAAAATTAGCATATAGAGAGCAATATCAGAGGGTGGTAAGAAAACTTATCTATTTGGCTCATACTCGTCCCGACAATTTATATGCGGTTGGGATAGTGAGCAGATTCATGCATCAACCACAGATACATCATACGGGAGCCGTTATGAGAATCTTAAGGTACCTCAAGGGTACAAGCAGCTGAGGGATATTTTATAGGAAGAATGGACACTTAGTGTAACACCCTCAGAATAGGTCGACTTTTGAAAACACCCTTTATGAAAAACATAAGCCAAAACCTATCATGGAAGTGTTACCGCCACATCTATTTCTAATAAAATAAATGTAAGGCTTAACGACTAAGAAATAACTTAATAACTTTAAATGCAACAAAGGGTCTTACAACATAAGAAAAGACTGAAACGCAATCTATGTCCATATTAAATTTAAACAACTAAAAAAAATTTAAACTGAAATACGACTCTAATAGAAGCTATATTTCTAAGTGATCCTCACTCCACGATTCTCACGCAATCAATAACCTGCAACATAAGAATGCAAGAAAAATAAGGGAAAAAACTCCCAAAATCAGAAAATTGAGTAATTCCAACTCCATCCCGTAAATGATTAAGTTTGAAAATGATTTAAGAAAATAAAATATAATCAAACTGAAGATAATTTTAGAAAATAATATATAGCTGAGTTTAAAAGAAAAACAATTTGAGAAAACAATATATATAATATCACATAAACCAATTTAGTAATTTGATATTTAATAATGGCAACCACATAATCAATTTTTAATTTGAGGGAACGAGAACGCCAGTAGGCCGAGGCTTTACCCCTATACCTACTTCATCAAGAGGTCGTCACCCCAAATAATTCAAGGCCAGCAGAGTAGTCTCAGGAAACCCTAGTGTGCACACCCCTTCTAGTTAGATCACAACAAATAGAAGGAAGACCAAACATCGTATCAAGTATCAGAAATAATAATACTTATCGGCAGCTATACTAACCAAACAGGACAACCTGTTCATCACCCTTATACTTGGATCACAACAAATATAAGAGCTTCATTTCCCTCGTGTTACACTTTACGTGATTTAATATATTTTAATTAGTCGCGAGCACACAAACATATAATCAAACATACATTATACATTTTATTTTATAATCATAAATTTTCCCAATAAATATATATATCTCAGGAATATCTAACTAAAATCTCATTTTTCAAATCACCATTCTAATATCAATTGGTGGCAATAGGAATTAATATTATAAATAATTCTCCTTTAAATTTAATCGCATTTAAAAAACATTATTAAAATAATAATATAACTTTCATCAAAATAATAATATTATAAGTATTCCCTTTCAAATTAAACCGTATCTAATTTCGTTATCAAAATAATAATATAAATTTTATCAAAATAGTAATTATAAATTCAAGTTTGACAAAAATAATAGTAGATATAATTTGAGAATATATAAACATAACATCATATAAAATAATGTCATATAAAATCATGCATCCTATTTAAACACATTAATTATCACTTAGCACATAATACTAGATAGTCCTAATTAGATGGACATTAAGAATTACCTTGTCACGCGTTCCTAGACAACGTACGCTCCTAATAATCTCTGTCTACGAATCCGCTATCTTTACTATCAAAATCTTGCCTTTTCTTGATTAAATTTTAAGCAATTAGAAGATGGAGGAAGTAGTTTGTAGGAGAAAAAGGAAGTGTGAGTAATAATGTAAATGAATTAAGGGTAATTGGTTTAATTTATAATAGGTAAGTGAGGTTAGTTATAAGATTAGATGGAGAAGTGGGAAGTTATTTGTTAATGGGGAGTTATATATATATATATATATATATATATATATATATATATATATATATATATATATATATATATATATATATATATATATATATATATATATATATATATATATATATATATATATATATATATATATATATATATATATATATATATATATATATATATATATATATATATATATATATATATATATATATTTAAAAATTTCTGAAATTTATTTATTTATTTATTTATTTATTATTATTATTATTATTATTATTATTATTATTTAAAAAAAACGGATGTTACACTTAGACCTTATAGCATACACAGATGCAGATTGGGCAGGAGATCGCGATGATAGGAAGTCAACATCTGGGTATTTCACATTGGTCGAAGGCAACCTTATCACATGGAAAAGCAAGAAACAAAAGGTAGTTGCTCTATCAAGTGCAGAAGCTGAGTTTAGAGGGATTGCCAAAGGTATTACAAAATCATATGGATTAAAAAACTCCTAAGTGAACTACACTTCCCACAAAAGAAGGCATGTTACCTTATTCTGTGATAACAAAGCAGCAATCAGTATTTCTAAGAAACCAGTTCAACATGATCGCACTAAACATGTTGAAATTGATCGACACTTCATAAAAGAAAAGTTAGAGAAGAAGGTCATAAGTCTTCCTTTCGTGAGGTCAGAAGATCAACTAGCTGACATTCTTACCAAAGCAGTAACATCAGGAGCCTTTGAAGAAATCTTTTGCAAGTTAGGTATTGGTGACCCAAAGACCTAACTTGAGGGGAAGTGTAGGAATGTGAATATTTAGGAGAATATTTAGAAGATTATTTCCTTTCAGTTTTTATTCTTGATTGTAGAGTATTATTTGTTTCCTTGATTAGCTTTCTGTAATTAGTATATATAGGAGTTCATGTATTATCAATAATTATATGCAAAAATTGTATTTTTAACCCTAATCCTTTTCTTTAAACCCTAATTTCCGCATTATTAATCCTTTCAAAAATTAATCCCAAAAACTAATTAAGAACTAATAAAAAAAAATAATTACCAATCATTTGTAGTATTATTATTTAATCCTACCAAAATTTGATTTCGGTCATGGAGCATCATATTTATGTTGCAGCTATTTAGGTTAAAAGCAAGCTAAGAAGCTATGAATGGTTTGAAATTATTCATATATATGTAATAATTATAATAACCATTTACTAATAATGATAACATTTTGGAAAAAATAGTGTGAATAATACAAATTTTTAACGATTATTTTATAATATTACTAATTTTGATTAACCATGTCTAATACTAACTAATGGGTTGTTTGCATCAAATAATGCATATGTTTTCTGATAACAGGTTATTTGAAAAATAGGTAAATTAATGATTAAACAAAAGTTAGTTTTATTTTGGGAAAACACACTCCTAAATTGGTATTAATAATAGTAAATCAAAAATTGATATTATTGTAGAGAAATTAGCAAAAATTTTGTATTATTTACAATATTTTTTCCTAATATCTTTTGTAAAGATTTGTAATTCTCAAATGTATTGTGGATTTTTAATAAGAGTCTAATTATCATTTTAAAAATACTAACTTGAACTTTTCCTAATAGCTTAATTTGTGACATTTTATGCTTATAACCATTGAAGAATTGTATATACTTTTATGAACAAGTATTTGAGCCTATTGTTTAAGAAATTTCAACTCTAAAATAGATGAGAAGAATAAAAAGTCAAACAAATAAAAATTGGAAATTAGAAGCAATACATGGTGGACCCAAGGACACGTGCCGACTTAACCGACCAAGAATGAAGAAAGTCATGGACTGTTTGACTTTTGAAAAGTCAACTTAATCCCACTTACTTCACCGAAAGTAGCTTCCAAACTCCACATAAACACCCGCGTGATGAACATCCACATTCCATACAATTGAAGAGGAATATAAACTACCTTCTAAAAACATCAATACAAGTATGTTTAATCAATACTTATATATTTCATCTGTTCTAAATAGTTGCAATGTTTGCTTTTTCACGAGTATTAATTTTTTTTCTTAATATCTCTAATTATATATAATAAAAAAATTATAAAAACTTGATATTAATAATCTTTACATCAAGATGAATTAAATAAGATTTCACTTAATTATGTTTTAACTTATAAATTAAAAATTAATCACAGATTAAGGAAAATTAGCGTGTATTACAACTAAATTGAAATAGAAGAAGTACATAAAGATAATTTTAAAAGAACAACGACTACTCGTATAATAATGCTACAAGCTAAGGTGAATCTTTGTAAAGTTTTGACTTGATATAAGGTTTTATTTTAAAAAATAATACAAACACATTAGCTTTAATAGACATTTATACTATATATATTCAATCCTATCATCCACGAATCATATAATATCATATTAGGACAATTAGGTTTTTCCACTTTTCATGGAGCAACTCTTAAAACGAATGTTACACTTTTTTTGGCTAGCCTAACCATTTAGGATTCACTTTCATACATACTTGATGAGATTCACTTTTTTTCTAAAATCATATAGAATTAGAAGATTTACCTATCAAGTATTATACATAAGTCTACAATCCACTATTTTAGCGATGTGGGATCTTTTTCACATGTGACGTATTTCCAACACTCCCCTCACATGTGAGCCACATCATATCCATGAACCACCATCGGCTCGAATACCATGTTAGGTCGTGACAATTCGTCACATGATTACTCCATGGGCCCACTCGTGTGAACCCACCAACGGGGCTCTCGTGGGCTCAGGCCCACAAACCCACCGGTAAATGTTACTGGGCTTGTGAAGTATGGCAGAAGCTCAGGGTCGCTAGTGATCAATATGGTTATTAATATCACAATTTTGACATGATTCTACGATTTTACAATCCAAAAATAAGTGAGCGATTCGAATCATAGGTAGAATCATAAGTTGGTAGAATCTTACAATTCTAATTAAAATAAAATTTGTAGAGCTAGAATCATAACAGGATTCTACGATCCTACGATTTAACGATTCGATTCTACAAATTTATTCTTAATTTTTTTATTTTTCTTATATATCAAATTTTCTTAAAATTTAACGATCCATCATCATAATTAAAAAAAATAAATTTCTTCATTGGTATGAAGATTTAAACTAATTATTAAATATTTTTCATTTTTATTCTTAAAATGAAGTGATTGAAACTTCAGTTAATAAACTTAAACTTTTAAGGTGAATAATTATGACTAGATAGCAAATTTAAGTTTATTGTAGAATCTTACAATTTTACGATTTAATTCTACAGGCCAGAATGATTCTAAGTAGAACCCCAATTTTAACAACTTTGCTAGTGATATACCTCAATATTCTTCTTTTCATGATTGGCCGGGGGCGATTATGGAGCGTAAAAATCAGCGAAAGTTAGAATTCTTTAGTGTCTGTGCATGGCAAATATGGAGCAGTAGAAATGAGCTTTGTTTTGAAAAGATTTATATAGCTCCTGATCTGTTCTACAAACGTGCACATGATTTGTTATCAGAATTCAAAAAGGCTAATTCCCCTTGATAATAAAGTCAAAATGAGAAGAGAAGATGTGAAGTGGGTTCCTCCCAACTTGGGTTCTATAAAGGTGAAGATAGATGCAGCTGTTAATAACAAAGAGAATAGAATTGGGCTGGGAGTAGTGGCTCGAAATGAAGCTGGTACGGTTTTGCTTGTTGCATCCAAGACTCTTTGGCCTTCTATTCTTATGGGATGGGCCGAATTGGAAGCTTTTCAACTGGGCAACTATGTTGGTGAAAGAGAGGCATTGGAATTATGTCATCTTCTAAGGTGATGCTCAAACTGTGGTGGATGCTCTTTAACATAATCTTTCTCAAGGACTCCACAATCAAGTGTTGTTTAACAACATTCTTACATCTTTGTCTGATGTTGTCTCCTTCTCTTTTAACTTCTGTTTTCATGAAGCAAATAGTGTAGCTCATCGATTAGCTAGGTGGGCTTCCAATAGTATTTGCTCTAAGGTTTGGCTAGGCGGTGGTCCTTCATGGATCTCTGACATTGTATTTTCGGATTCATCCCCTCAATGTTAGCCTCACTTTGATCCCCCAAAAAAAAACACATGATTGAACGCCTTGAAGCTATTACATGCGCTATCTTACTATAACACCCCTGAATTTTCGACTCTAGAAGAAACCAAAACCGCAAGGGAACGGAGAAAATTCGGGTGTTACATTAAAAATAAAGTATAAAATAAATAAACAAAAAGGAAAAGAGAAAGTTAAGTTGGATGATTTGATTAAAGGAATTAGAAAACTCCCAAATAAGATTATGCGGAAATTTCGGCAGCATCTGCCCTAAAGTTGGACGCACTAAAAAAAACAACAATCAATAAAACATAATAAAGAAGAGGCATCATCGGCGTTGTAACAAAATATCACGGCGGAATGATCATTGCCTAATCCTCAATCGACATACTAAGCATGGATTTTGGTTCCAATATAAATGCTTGAGTTTGAAGATAGAAAAAGAATGATAAACTATTTAAATCATACAAACCATAAAAACAATGCAGCGGAAATAACTTATACAAAGGAGGACATGTACCTCAAACTCTAAACATAAACAACTTAATTGAAAAGGAAACTACACGTAGAGTCAATAACAAATTAACAATAAGATTATTGTACAATTTAAGATTCTCACTTATTTCCCCCGTATGCCATGCAAAAGAAGCTCTTACACCTATTATGACAAACTATGATCCTCCTACTGCTCAACATAATGACCAAAGTCAAATTTATCATAGTAGGAACATCATAGAAAGTCATGATCAAGCAGCAAGAAACAAACACATACACGTTAGTTTTCAACAAACATATAATAATTAGAATTTAGAATCATAGAATCACAATTAAAATGTATCCTTCAATTCTAGAATCGCAATTAAAATTGTTAAAATCGTAGAATCACAACTAAAATCGTACGATTCTACCAATTCTACACGATTCTAAAAATACTTCAAAAATGCTAAATTGGGCCTTAGCCCACCCATTCAACAATATCTCTGGACCCAAATTTCTACTCTTTTGCTTTCTAATGATTAAATTCATACTCTTGACTGTAATATGACTATTTTATGAATACCACGCATGGGAGACTCTTAACTTTATAATTCAAATTCTTACTACCTTAGTTTATCTACATCACTAGTTGAGGCTTGGTTTTATTTTGTATTACTGACTTACAAATACTTGAATTGGTGTTCATAATTGATAATTTTTGAATTATTGATTGTGAAAACTATTGAGTTTTTTCATTTGGTGTTATGAAATTATTAGGACTTAAAAAATGTTACAATATAAATTAGTTTTTATAAACCTATTACAAGATCATTGTACATGACATTGCTTAATAAAATAAGGATTATTGTTATTGTATCTACATGGTGTGTTTGTTTTACTAAATTATTGATTATGATTAGTGTATATCTTTTTAAGCTTTTCAATTCATAAAAAGAATAGAAAAGAAGAAAACAAATAAGAAATATATATGTATTTTTGAATAATCACAAAGTTTTTAAACTATTAAATGAATTTTAAGTGTTCTTTAACAATAAAATGGTTAAAGAATATATATATAAGTAATTACAACTTCTTATTTTTGCAAAATTCTTGAATCATTCGATTCTACGATTCGATTTTAAGAGTTGACTTTTATTTTAGTTAAATTTATGTTTTTAGCAACCTTGGTTATAATTTACATGATCTATCTTTTAATATTCAATTATGAAACCAAAATCACTGTGTTTAAAACTTTGAATAGTATAATAATATTCAATTTAGATTCGGGTGTCAGGTTGAGTCAGAGTCAGGTCGAGTTGGAGTCAGATTGGAGTCGAAGTCGGGTCGGAGTATTGAATTTTTATGAGGTTTATCTCCTGTCCGTCTATGAATCAGACTCGGACTATATTATTGAATTTGGAGTTGGATATTTTTTTTCTCAGACTTAAATTGGATTAAATTCCTCAAATCAAGTCAGATTAGGTGCAAATTCAGACTGAATTGTCATCCCTAGGTACATTTCACCGCTAGTAATTACTTGCTAATTTACAAACTTTTTAACAAACTAGTTGGTCGGGTACGTGCTATGCACTAGCTCCCTCAAGAAATTATATTTTATTGTTACATTTGAATAAAAATGATTTTATTAAACTTTACTGGCTCAAGTAATCGAATTGAAATTTTTGAATTTAGTTTAATTAGTTTTTTCTTATGATGTAGCTAGTAAAAATTTAGCTAGAAGTAGCTAGTAATTCTTATGAATGTTCCTTCATTATTTGCCTCCAAAATTTTTGTCTCCTATCCATGGTTATTAGAATCTCAATCATGATCTACGATTTAACGATCTTACGATCCAAAAATAGATAATAGATCCGGATCGTAGGTAGGATCTTAAAGTAAGTAGGATCGTACTTATCTAAAATTAAAATTTTTCTTCATTTGCAGTTTACATGATTATTAAAAGTATTCTTTTTCATAATGTAATAGATGAAGTCAAATACATTTTGATTTACAAAAAATTAAAACTTTAAAAAAATAATAAATTTAATTAATAATCAGTTATCCAGAGGATATTAAAGCATATTTGTAGGATCATACGATTCTACGATCCGATTGTATTGATTTCGATCTTACCATCTCATCGATCATATGTAAAATCTCGATCCTAACAACCTTGCTCTTATCACTATTCATTAACATAAACTCTAATTCATTGAGTAATTATTATTTTAACCTAATAAATATGAATTTTAAATTAAACTTTTTTAACTATATATCGATTTGTTTTGTCATAGTTGTTTTACATTTATACCAACTAATTTAATATTTTTTGATATTGAAATTACAGGATGAGAACACAAGAAATTTTAAATTATGAAAATAATATTAATTATAAAAATAATATGCAAGTGAAAATCAAATAAAGTGCTACGTAGCTTTTTTCTTCAAAGAAAATATAGCTAAAAAAAGGGATATCAATTAGAAAATATAGCATATTAAAAGACATAAAAGGAGAGTAATTTGAATTACACTTCTATCTAATCTAAAATATAAAATAATTAAAAAAAAGTAAATATGAAACAATCAAAATGCAAAACAAAATATAGAAAAATTTTCTAGATATTTCGAATTAGAAATGCACCATATTAAAAGGTACGAAATAAGTGTACTTTAAAACAAAACAAGTGCATATAATAAATTTTTAAATTCTATAGATATTGTGTGTGAGAATATATATATATATATATATATATATATATATATATATATATATATATATATATATATATATATATATATATATATATATATATATATATATATATATATATAAAAGGTGAAAAGGATTTTTGTTTAATTTTGTTTAGTTACTATATATACAAAAAATGATACTATGTTATAAATTAAGAAAATTTTAAAAATTATTTCATAGTTATTTTTCTGTGTGACATAGTTACTTTTACAACTATGAGTTTTTGGCTCAATCCTGACCATAGATTTTTTTTATTTTGGTGAAATCAAGGGTGTAGAGTCTTTCTTACCCTTCTCAATGGATCCCTCCCATATATATATATATATATATATATATATATATATATATATATATATGGGGTCGCGTTCAGATGCAAACCATGGTTATATGCGAACCGTGAGAACAAAAAAATATGTTACTTTTTTACAGAAAAGGTACTACTTTTGCACAAAAACAGTGTTACTTTTGTTTTTAAAACAATCTGGTACTTTTTACCAAAAAAGTGTAACTATCAGAAAAAAAAAATATAAATGCGAAGTAACACGTTTTTCTGGAAAAGCAACATGTTTTTATATAAAAAGTAACACCGTTTTATGGTTCCCACGGTTCTCATATAAGGATGGCTTTCACTTGAACTTCTTCTTATATATATATATATATATATATATATATATATATATATGTGTGTGTGTGTGTGTTTAAACCTCTAAATTTAGTGAAAATGAAAACCAAAGCATGTGGACCATTTGATTTGTGAAAACTAAAACGAACGGATAAGACGCATTTTAATTGGATAGGTTAAAAAGATGATAATTGTTATTTTTTATTATATATTTATTTTTCATTTTATTTATTTGTTTATTTTTTTTATTTCTTTTATTTTTTTTCTATTCTTTGTTTAAATTTTATTTAAGTTTGTTTTATATTTTCTATTTTATATTTTATATTTTATATTTTTATTTATTTTTTATTTGTTCATATTTATTTTTAAAAAATTTTTATTTATTTATTTTTACTTTATTGTAAATATTTTTTAAAATTTTATTTAAATGTTTTTTATTTTATTTATTTTTATTTGAAAAAAGAAAAAAATTTCATTAATCTAGAACAAAAACAGTACAAATAGTACCACTAACAAGAGAACAAACTCCCTCTATATATATATAGGAAGAAGATTAAGTGAAAACTATCCTTATATGAGAATTGTGAAACCAAAAATAGGTGTTACTTTTTAGATAAAAAGGTGTTACTTTTCCAAAAAAAATGTGTTACTTTGCATTTTAATTTTTTTTTCTAAAAGTTACACTTTTTTAGTAAAAAGTACCAGATTTTTTTAAAAATAAAAGTAACACGTTTTTTGTGCAAAAGTAACACCTTTTCTGTAAAAAGGTAACACATTTTTTAGTTCTCACGGTTCTCATATAAGCTTAGTTTTCAACTGAACTTGACCCTATATATATATATATATATATATATATATATATATATATATATATATATATATATATATATATATATATATATATATATATATATATATATATATATATATATATATATATATATATATATATATATATATATATATATATATATATATATATCGGTGAATAGAACGAAGTTATGCTCAGTCATGATGAAGAGCCGTGTGGGACCAAAAGTAAAGGAAACAACCTAAGTTGAAGAAAAAAAAATATCTTAGTTGTGAACTTGTGATTACTGATTACCTATAAAACAAAGGCTAATGACAAAACCAAGTTGCTTGTAAATTCTCCAAACTTAGATTTTTATTGACATTCCTGCTGTGCACCTAAACTTGCTTCTCCTCTGCTCTTCTCCCTCTTTCGAATTTCCTCCGCACATTCTAGAACCACCAACTTGATTTCTGCATATTCTCCACAATTCTTTCCCTTTATCTCAACCTTTGTAGATTTTGATTTTTATGACTATTCTCTTTTTTTTTGTTTTCATGATATATTCCTGTTGAATTTCAACCTGGAATCTGCTCATCTTAATCGAATCCTCATCTCTTATTTCATCTTACTAGTATATTTTTTTTCCTTCAGATCATTATATATCTTCACATATTCTACTTCTTTTAAAGCTCAAATCTTTCTATAAAATCTTGTACCATCTTGACTAAATTTAAAAATTAAACACAAATATGTCGAGTAGTACAACCAGAAAAGCCAAACAAATGACGGGTGAAACTGAAAGTATGGCCAAAATGAAGTGGGATAGGGATAAAGGGAAAGATACCCATGATAATCAATGTCAGCAGCCATGGATGCAAGTTTTTGATGAAGCTTCCATGGCTGCAAGTTCTTCTTCTGGACCTCCATTGAAGAAAATCCGCAGTCCTGAAAGACAACAAATCCCTACAGATTGGCAAAATTCATTAAACCCAGATTCAAATACTTTACAATATCCTAATCTTGCTTCAAAATTGACATTTCCATTTGCATTTGAAGGTTCCTCTAATCAAACTAACCCAATCCCATTTTCCCTTCCAAATCCTCAATTAATACCTCAAAATCAACACCAACAAACAATGATTTCATTCGATCAAGGCTACAGTGGGCCTGGGTACGGGCATGGGATTGGGTACCCGTATCAGAATCCATATTTTCCGATGGGTTCAAGCCAACAATTGCAGCAGCTTCAATATTGGAGTGAAGCATTAAATTTGAGTCCGAGAGGGAAAATGATGATGATGAACAGATTTTCTGCGCAAGGTTTTGGGCAGAAAATGGCTCAAGGGGGGAACCCTTTACCACATATCTCAACCACGAAACTATATCGTGGGGTGAGACAGCGGCACTGGGGGAAATGGGTGGCGGAAATCCGCCTCCCAAAAAACCGAACAAGGCTATGGCTCGGCACCTTTGACACTGCAGAGGATGCCGCCTTAGCCTATGATCGGGAGGCTTTTAAGTTACGAGGGGAGAATGCAAGGCTTAATTTCCCTGAGCTCTTCCTTAACAAAGGTGGAGCTCAGGGTAATATCGTGCCTCAAGAGGTGGAGATCACTCCACCTCAACCATCACCGCCGCCGCCGCCACAATCCGTGGCTGAGGTGGAGCAGGAAGAGTCATTTGGTGCTACATCAAGTGATGTAACAGTCATGAGTGAGGTAGCTCAAGGTGGTTCTAATGAAAGTTCAGAGTTAGCATGGAAAGAAATGACAGAAGCTTGGTTTAATGCAGGTTGGGGACCTGGAAGCCCTGTTTGGGATGATGTTGATCCTAATAGTTTTCTACTACAACAAAATATTTCATTTGGGTCTAATTTAAATCCACAAAATGATCAAGAAAAACAAAACAAACAGCAAGAAATGTTTGGTTCATCCTCTTCTTTTTCCCCTACTTCTTGTCCAATGAGGCCTTTTTTCTCTAAGGACCAAGATTAATTCATTTCATCTCATTGATTTTCTCTTTTTCCTCTGTTTCTTTTTTATTGTTGTGCTTTTCCTTTCCATACCAGAGTTCAACGCTCATCTTTGTATGTGTGTTAAACCGACTTAGATGTCAGGCTCAGGCCTAGATTCCGCTTGCTATAGTGCAAGCTCATTTGAGCCTAGATTCAATGGCTTGAGATTTTTGCAAAAAGCCAATGAATGAGCTGAGGTTTATGTTCTGCACATAGGCTGTTTATTTTCAGGCCTTAAGCAGCAATATCTCATTGTAATGCCTTTTTATTCTTCTTGTTCAACACCCCCTGCAAGTAATAGTATTATGTTTGATTTAGATATCAATTAGGAGGTGTTGACTATTAAAAGAAGACATTGTTGATAGTTAGTTAGTTAGTAAAATGGGGCCAAATCAAAAGATGTTTTGTTGCTCTTCTCTGTAGTTGTTGGCCCCTCCATCTCAAAGCTATGCCTTTTTAATTAGCTAAAGATGGAAGTCATTGTTTTTGTTTTTTTTTTTTTTTTTCATTTTGTTTTTTGTTTTAATATATACATATGTTCTTTGTGTTAGTATTGTTGTAAGCTATGTGATTGATGATTACGATGTAATGTTTGTGAGACATGTCATTTTTTTAAATAGTATATTTGAAGGTTGGTTTAGTTTGTTTCTATACTTGATTGTTGATCACTTTTATGTTCTTTTATAACCTTTAATTTTGAAGTTTGATCGTTACATATATAGAATAAATTTTAAGAGATATATTATTGAAAAGCTTAATTGACATCTATCTAGTTGTCTATATTTGAGGATGTGTAAAATAAACGTGACCTATGATTTAACTAGCAATTTAATTTTTTGTGAAACCGAATAATTGATTAGACATGGTGTTCAATTAATCAAATGATAACTCAAAAGGTAGATATACAAATAAACAAAAGGTAACAAGTGCTTAGATATCTAAAATGGAAATGGCCTTCAATTATTATATTGTAAACTTGAATTATATTTTAAGTTAATCAAACTCGTCGCTGTTAAACTGAAACGATCTTAAAATTGATAATTATGTTCCAATCTTAAGTAATATTGACCAATAGAATAACCAATGACATGAATGAAAACTAAATGTGATATTAAATCAATGCGGCAAACTAAAAAATAAACATACAACTCATTTTAAAATCAAGTGTTTGTTAATCCTTTTTTGACCTAAATTGAATAGTAAGGGACCTCTTTGAGCCCATTATTAATTGAGTATCAGCCTGTATCCTTAGAGACCATCTGTTTGAGAGATGTTTCTCAGGTTCAGCTCATTAAAGTTTAATGTCTATTTACATCATCTTTAATACATCATTCTTAATGCCTATTACCGCATCCTTAATGCCTACTTATAGTATCTTTATTAAATGCCCAATTACAGTATCTTTAATGCTTATTTACATCATCCTTAACGCCTAATTACAATATCGTTAATACCCACCGAGTAAGTATGTAGTACTTGCAATGTCTTAAATGCCTACTTATAGTATTCTTAATGCCCACCGAGTAACTTACTCTATATTTTCCTTTATAAACCCCAATTAAAAATGTTGTCTCAAAGTGATCATCTCTCACAAGCCACAAGAATTTATGGTTGAGTATAGATTAACTTGTATGTAAAGTAAACTTTTCTACATCAACGAAAAATTAAACTCCATAAGATTAAATTTTAAAAAAACTCAAGTTGAATTTGAAAATTTTTTAAACTAAGTCAAATAAATTTTAAAAGCAATTTAATAATATATGATACAATTCAAAGTTGGTATGATGTTAAACCATATTAACATTCATCATCATCGTATTCAATATCTCGCACAAAAATAGGGTCTTAATATATAACATATAGTGAATTCTAAAAATAATATGATCTATATAAACCAACTATTTTCGAATTCAAGCAAGTACAATCAAAAGTAAACTATCAGTCAAATTAATTCTTATTTGAACTCAATCAAATCCGATATTATTCATCATGAGTTAAACAATGAATGCAAATCGAAAATCAAATCTTACTTAACTTGATTTTCATCATCCAAGCGAAATCCAACTCCTAATGAGTAAGTTTGTAACCCACCATTACTTGCAATAGAAAAAACCGTAAAACTTTAACCCAAAGCCGATTAAAATTAAATGTGAATTTCCATCAACTTGAATCTTCTTTCAAACGAATTCCAACCGACCAAAACCAAAAAATGACTGAACGCTAAACTCAAAGTACATCAAACAGTGTGTTTGGCAAATACATAGCAAATGTTTTTAATAATTTCTACACTTTTATTTTTCACGTTATAACAAGCACAATTTTAATCTTTAATATTTTTAATTTTATATGATCAAATATTCTAAAAAGTTAATATGATAAAGATATACATTAAGAAAAATCAAACAAGATCTCATTTGACTAAGTTTTTAAGTTATCTGTGGAGAAATATATACCAAATAAGATCAGTTAATGAATTGTAGTTGCTACAGGAACCATAGCAACTATTAAAAACTGGAGGAAGTAGTTGTTGGTCGGAGGTGTTGTCTATGCTTTTGGTTGGTTTTACTAACTAGAACTGTTGGTTGATAAGTTAGTTGCTATGGAGATGTTTAATAAAAAATATTTGTTACATGGTTAAAAATTTAATTTTCAACCTAAATTTTAAGTTAAACATACAATGTAATAAAATAAAAATAAATTCCTTAATTTTTGTCAATAGTTTTCGATAAAAATATACAAAATCGATATAAATTAGTACCTTGTAGAAATGGAGCAGGCTAGTGTGGGGTGGGTCGAGTGGGTATGGGTTGGTGCGGATGGTTATAGGGCGGTTAAGACCTCATACCCACAACCCACCCATTAACCATGGCGGGTAGGACTTTTCATACTCATATCCACTCAAAGTTATTAAAATCAAGATTCGATTCGGAATACTTTGGAGAGTTATAATCGAATCAGTAAGAACGAATTGTAGAATCATATGACTTTACAAATAAACTTAAATATGCTAAAAGTTTAGTGTCTGGTATTAATTATTCATTTTAAAAGTTTAAACTTGTGAATTCAAGTTTTGATTGAGTTATTTTTTAGAAATTAAATGAAAAAACATACAATAATTGGTTTAAAATGAAAATATCAAAAAAAATTCTTTACTCTTTTTAAATAATCATTATGAATTTTTAAAACATATATCTGCATGTAAAAGAAGTTAGCGAAAGATAGTACTTATAAAAAATTAATAGTAATTGTGTCTAAATTTGCTGGATCGAATCGTTAAATCGTAGAATCTTGAAATCATGTTATGATTTTACCTCTTAAAATTTAATTTCAATTAGAATCATAAGATTCTACCAACACTACGATTCTACCTATGATCCGGATCGCTTACTTGTTTTTGGATCGTAAAATTGCAGAATCGTAAATAAGAATCCGATTTTAATAACTATTAATCCACCCACTACTCACCAAATTTATACATACTCACCCCAACTAGGACGAATGTGGTGCAAAATCCGTATAATTTTACCCGTTTCTCATCCTTAATATCAATTAAAAATTCACAAATTACTTTAATTTCTTATTACTTTTTATTTTACTAATTAAAAAAAGGAATTTGCAATTATGAATGAAAATCATAAAGTAAAAAAGATGATAACTTTGGGATCGTTTTGCTACAAAGGTAAAGATATAGGGGGACCAAAGCATGGATGCATGCTATATTATTAGTCTTTTTATGAAGATCTATCATATATTCGTAATGTTAGCTTGTTGACTACTCCTTAAATTGGTCACCTTATTCCTATTTAGCTTGCTTTATCAAATTGATGCTTGTAATTTAGGTCAAGTAGATCATTTCCTTCAACCTTATAGGCTACTAATTAACTCTGCTATATCTTTTATCTTTCTCACCAAATATTAGTGTGTGAAGAAGTTGGTAATTACAAAATTTGTATCTCTCTCTTTTTTTTTTATATCTTTATTATCCCTTTAGGATAAACTATAATTAAGCTTCTGAAAGGGATAAAAAACAATAACTCATACTCAAAAAAGAAGATTCGTCCAAGAAATTCTTTAACTTGAAAAATCGTTCAAATAGTGAGAAATGTCTTTTTATTGTAATATGTCTTGAAGTTAATAATAATAATTTTTAAACACAAAAAATAGAATAAAATATCATATAGTATAAATTGTTGGGATGTTGATGAATTGAAATTAAAATAAAATTTGAGTAAAAAATTGATTAAACAAGACTGATACAAACGGAACAAAGCTTAAAGGCGAATTAATGATTTTGAACGAAAAGGGCTTGAAAATAATATATGTATCATTGTTAATATAAGATTTTAGGTGAAGGGGTCAAATTTTCCCAAAATTATAGGGTATTTGATTTTGAACTATTTAATTATATTGATATCCAACAAATACTCTAATTTAAAATTAAAGTTAAAATAATTTTTAACCAAATACCCACATATACTACACTAATTTGAACTTTACCTCGGTCAATTCAATCTTAAAAGATACATTAACGATTAGTTTTAAGTATAGTTTAATTTATAAATTGATATGCTATGAGACAAAACTATTATATTAGATTGAAAGCTTTGAATTATTTTTGGTATTCCACTGAAATAATAAGAAAAATCTAGATTTTAATAATTTGAATTTTCAGCAATATAAGTTTTTTGCCCATCTTAATTCGTTCATCTTCTATAAAATATTATATAACCATCCTAACTAATTGTATCCATGTATTTATTATTGTGTTTTCCGAAAGTTCATACAAAAGTGCAAAAAGTATATTTTTCTCTAGTAGGGAATTATTTTTAAAATAAGTGTAAGTATTTATTAATAAATAAAGAAAAAAATGAATTTATAAATAAAATTAAAATATAAGGTAAACAAAAAGATGAGAATAAAAAGGTATTAATTATTATTAAAAATAAAAAATAATGTAAAATGAAGTAAACTATTAACTCTATAAGGAATTTGGCAAGCTTTTCCTAGAGAAGCAAAAACCAAACGGGCAACGTTGTTTATGGACGTTCACTAACGTTAAATGGTCCTAAATCAACTTTATGGTTAGAAAAAGACTCCAACCCTATCAACGGATTGACCAAATTTAGTTAATAAAGTCAATTGATGCAACATAATACGGCCAAGAAAACTATAACTTTCTGTGGCAAAAATTATTAATAGAAGGCCCCAAACTTAGCTTAGTTGTAAATTCTAATCATTTATTTGTGTTTGGTATAGTAGTTTAAATTGTTTTTAATGATTTAATAAGGTTAAAAATATTAATTTATAAAAATGTTAGTTTTTTTGTAAAGTAGTCTAGCTAGTATAAAAAGCGTTATAAAAATGTTATAATTTGTATCATAGAAAAATTTAAAGTAATATTTTATGATTTTCTCTTTTTTTCATAAAAATTATATTAAAAAAGCTACCAAAACTATTAAGCTTACCGCACAATTTTAATTTACACATGTGATTAATATTTAAATATTTAAGAATTACAATTATATAGTCACAAATCATAACTATCTACAACTAATTAACAACTACATAGACAACTAACAGTTATCCTGCAACTATATTGCACCGAACAAATTTTAAGTTTGACGTACTCAAATTTCTATAATTTTCACCAAATCAAACTAATTTATATATTAATAATATACATAAAAACTTGAAAAAAACTCATTTTAAATACTTCTACATCATACTTAAACTTTGACCAAACACCCTAAATTTGTTTTATTTGGCTACATCTACCCAATGGGTAATTTATCCGCGTAAAATAACAATTGATAATTATTTCTTTAATAAGTAATTAATTATTATATTCTCGATACTATTTCAAATAAATAATTTACACGACAAATAAATAAAATTTTTCCCAAACTTATAATGTTGCTTAACCTTAAAATTCTAAAAATCGCCTATCTAAAAAATACTATGACTGGTTATTCTTTGGGTGTTATCTAATTAGCATCTTGACCTTGGGAATGTCATGTCCTTTTAATTATATTTTAATTTACTTAGCATGAGATAACATTTTCTTGTCTGGGAATCCTTATCAGTTTCATACGACTAATTTCATTGGACATACTTCTTTCAAGATTAGCTTATTTTGGTAATTAAATCAGAAAAAGGGGTTAAGAACAATTAAGCACTGTTTAGAACTTACCTAAAATATTAATATTAATCCAGCTAATTAGCCTAATTAATTACTGATTGATGGGGATTGTTGAGTGGAGGCTAAGTGTGGCCCCGACAAGCACCGGCCCATGAGATCATTATCACATTTCTTATTCGTAACGGCAAGATAATATGTACTATGTGATGAGTTTTTGATATGCTTAATTATTATGTAGTCAAACTTACATTTAATAATAATTTTAATAAGGACGTACAAATTTTTTTTTCTTTCCAAGAATTATTTAAGTGGTCATTAATTTTTTAAAATCTTAAATTAAATGAATATGTTTTTAATTGGAATATGGCTTTATAATTATTTATGTATAATAACTTAACATATATAATAAATATAGCAATTATTTTACCAACATAATCCGTTGAAGCATTCACTTGTTAAGGATTATAAATTTCTTTTCACAAATTCAAAACTTTGCTTATTAGGCTTAAAACCTATAAACTAGCCAACATGATTTTTGTAATTAATTTGAATGAGTTGAATGTAATTTATATCATCCATTATAAAAATATATACACCCTATAAAATAGTATGTACACCTTTTGGCACAATACATAAGAACAACATTAATGTCTTCCCCCTAGTTCAGTTGAATACATAAGATCCTATTCGAGAGGGGGAGGACATGGATCTTGTTGTTCATCAAGAGGAAGATCAAATGGACGATCAACTAAATCATCACACTATAATAAATTAATTTTTCGCGACATTGAATTTAGTGGCATTTAAAAATGTCACTGATTTATATTTTTAGTGTAATAATTATTGATTTTTATTTTATGTTTCATTATAAAGTGATTTAGCGACACTTTATTTGGTCTTTAGTGGCATATGTAATTGTTACTATAGTCTATAGTGACATTTATGAAAAATGTCACTGGATCTTATGTCGCAAAAATCTTTAGTGTAAATTTTAATTATGCTGCTAAAAGGTCTAATAAATATTACTAGATCCTCTATATATACTATTAAAAATTTGAAGTAGAGACATTTAAATTAAATGTCACTAAATATATGCCACAAAAAAGAAAATATGTTAGCCTCCATTGAAATTAACTTCAACTTCGATTTATCTATTATGTTCATTTTATTTTAGTATTTTTGTATTAGTATCTTATAATGATAACTTATATTTTACATATTCTTACACCTAATTTTTTGACTGAATTGATGTTACTAAGATAGTAATTGTGGAGTTAGGGTAACCGCGGTTACAGAGATGTAGTAGGGAATTTTTGTTTGCATGGTTAATTCGTTATTGGTAAACTAAGAAATCAAGGAAATTTAAGTGTAAATTTAGTGACTTTTAGGGAGAGTAGAGCGTTGGGTGGATTTTTATAAAATGAAAGAAAAAAGCGGTATTTTTGTAATTTTAATAAAAAATATCGCGACACAATGAAAACAGTTACGATTTTTAAGAAGCGAGTAATGTCTAAAAAAACATATGGTTATAACTATAACTTTCATCTTGTTTTTTTATTGTATTCCTATTTTTTTTATAAATAAATAAAAATATTTTTTGGTTAGAATGGAAGCTATTTAGAGTAAATATAATCAAATACATATAAAGATAAATAAATGATTAAAAATATATTAGTATAAGGGAAATGATTAAAAATAAATAGGATCTATATAAGAAATTATGTAATATTCAAATGTTTGACATTTTTTAATTCAAAATCTTGACATTTGTTGAAAATGAGAAAGAGTTTGATAGATCTAGAAATGCAATGTAGTAGAGCTTAGTCATAGGGTGGCTGTGAAACAATCATAGGTGTCCAGGGTGTTGGATTTTTCTTTAAACCAAATCCAACAATTTTATGTCATTCACCGCATGCTTCGTTTACTTTACTACTATTTTTATTTGTGATATTGTTGTATTTGGTATGGTTTTCTTTTCAATTTTAAAATTTAAATCATTTTAATTCAGACTTGATAGATTTCATTTGATTAATAATAATTTAAAATATGATTGAAAATTAATTGGTTATAATTTAAATCTTTTGATCTGTAATTAAAAAATAACTCAATTTAAAATTATAAAACCAATTGGTTTAATCGTGCCATAAGTCGAGCATAGTTGTTTTTCTCTACTTATTTAATTTTCTCAATGTTTTTTATTGTGTAAAATTAATTTTGAGTTGGATTTTATAGTCAATATTTTATGGTTAAACCCTTATACATAGTACAAGAAGAATTTATTTTATACAAATAAGAAAACATATGGTGTTACAGGGAAACTTTTATAAAAAAAAAAACCTTAACACGATCAATTTGAACCCAGTCAAATCATAAATGACGTGACTCAAAAACAACGTGACAGAAAAATAATCAATCAATTTGACTAATTGCTTTGGAATGTTTAAATTTACTTTAAAAGTGGCAATTTAAATTGATAAATGAGATTAGGTGTTTGATGCAAAAGTACACCTTATTACATATTGGTTAATTTTATTATTTCTACAACTAATAATGTTTTTTAAATAAATCAAATTATTTAAATTTTTAATCATGTTTTACATAAAATAAAATAGACTTCAAAAGGATACAATTAACTTCGCAAGTATAAAAAAGCGGAGAGATTCCAATAGTGAGTGAAGAAGTGCAAAAATCTCTCAGCAAAGCTTGCTCGTGGCTATATAATTGCGCAAATATGCCTAATGAGAGCCCAATGATGATTGATTTGGATAATGACCAATTCAACTTCATTGGGGACGTAACAATATGTGTGAACAAAGACGATGTTCTGTTACAATTCAGAGTGCACAAGTATTGGACCATTTAAAACAGAATCATGCTTTGTATTTTATTGATTTGAGAGAAAAATATATTTCTGAATGAATTACAACAGAATGGAGGATCTCTATTTATAGAGAAATGCTCAAGCTAATCCTTCGTGTCATAACTGAATAACAAACTAATGCTAAGTTTGTTATTGCCTAGAAAACAGTAATGCTTAGTTGTCTAAGCTGGTACTAACACCCCCCCCCCCCCCCCTCAAGTTAGGGACTGGTGAAACCATGCCTAACTTGGTTATTAAAGAGTTGAACTTTGTCGATGGTAGGGATTTTATTAAGACATCTGCTAACTGATGTAAGGTAGGCAGATTTGTAAGCTCAATTAATCCCTCAAGTACCTTGTCTCTTGTAAAATGACAATCCAATTCAATGTGCTTTGTGCGTTCATGAAAAACTGGATTTTTAGCAATATGTAAAGCACTTTGATTATCACAATGTAATGTGACAGGCTGTAGTTTATCTATTCCCATTTCTTCCAACAAACGAACAACCCAAGTGACCTCTGATGCAGCACTAGCCATTGCTCTATATTCTGCTTCTGCTGAAGATTTGGACACTGTATGTTGCTTTTTACTCTTCCAGCTGATAGGTGAATTCCCTATCATGAGAATAAAACCAGAAATGGACCTTCTTGTATCAAGGCATGTCCCCCAATCACTATCAGTAAATGCTTGCAACCTGAGATGTTCTGATCCTTTGAGGAGTATCCCTTGTGAGTTAGAGTGTGCCACATACTGAAGAACATGTTGAAGTGCTTTGTAATGGGGAATCCTGGGAGCATGAAGAAACTGACTTAACACTTGAACACAGAAGGAGAGATCTGGTCTAGTATTTGTCAGGAAATTAAGTTTTCCCACTAAACACCTATAATGTTCAGGGTCATGGAACAACTCTCCTTCAGTAGCAGACAATTTAAGATGCACGGGAAGAGGAGTGACCATAGCTTTGATCTTAGTAAGGTCTGCCTCTTGTAAGAGCTCCTTTGTGAATCTGTGCTGAGAAAGAATAATACCATCTGTGCTGTAAGTAACTTCTAAGCCAAGAAAGTAGTGTAATCTCTCTAGATCTTTAATCCCAAAAATTGCATCAAGATGCCTCTTGAGTTTATCAATAGTTGCACTATCTGTCCCAGTCAAGATTATGTCATCAACATAAACTGCAGCCATGGTGATGAGACTTCCTTGTTTCTTGATAAACAAAGAGTAATCATTTTTGGATTGAATGAACCCTTGATGTTGTAACTCATGCACCAACTTAGCAAACCACTGCCTACTAGCTTGCTTAAGTCCATATATAGATTTCTTAAGTCTACAAACTTTGTTCTCAGGATTTGGCAACCTTGGAGGAAGTTTCATGTAAACTTCTTCATGCAAATCACCATGGAGAAAAGCATTATTTACATCTAATTGATACAGATTCCACCCTTTTGAAGCAGCAACAACAATCAAACTTCGAACTGTAGCCATTTTTACAACTGGAGAAAAGGTCTCAGAGTAATCAATCACATATTTCTGAGTGTATCTCATGGCTACTAATCTGGCTTTTAGCCTTTCCAGACTGCCATCAGCATTAAGTTTGCTCTTGTAAACCCATTTACAAGAAATGGCTTTCTTTCCTGTAGGCAAGGTAACAATATCCCATGTATTGTTATCTTGAAGGGCCTGTAACTCCTTTTCCATGGCCGTAACCTAACCAGCATGTGCTGCAACTTCTTGATAGGATTGGGGTTCAATTAGAATGGTAGAAGAAGTTAGTAATCCAGTTTGAGCAGAACTTAATTGAATAAGGTTACACCTGTGATTAGTAGAAGGAAAAATCAGGTTAGTTGTTTTGCTAGAGGGAAGAGAGTATTGATAATCTTGTAGATGAGAAGGAATCTTCACAGGTCTGGTAGATCTTCTAGGTTGTTTTGAAGGATTATTTATGTGACTGGTAGAAGAACAAGTAGAATGAGTGCCTTGGTATGTGGGAGAAGAGGAAAAAGATGGAGAAGATCCAGAATTGAAATTTGGACTTTTAAATGTGGATGTGGCAATGTCATGTGAAGTGTCTGGTTCAAGGTTATGGAAAACATCAGGCAAATTATAAATGAAGAAAATTGGTAGATTCAGGAAGAAAGATAGGAAATGTAGACTTGGATGGTGTTAGTGGTGAAGTAGAAAAATGAAAGGGAAAGTGTTTCTCATGAAACACAACATCTCTACTAATGATAATCTTATGAGTGGTTAAATCAAGGACTTTATATGCCTTGTGGTTGCTAGGATATCCTAGAAATACACATGGTGAAGCTCTAGGATCGAGTTTTATTCTGTTTGTTTTAAGAGTAGACACAAAGCAAAGACACCCAAAAACTCTTAGGTGATCCAAATTGAGTGGTTTGCCAAAAAACTTTTCATAAGGAGACAAATTTTGTATGGATTTCAAAAGAATTCTATTGAATATATGAACAACTGATAGCACAGATTCATTTCAATAAGAAACAGGAACCTTAGATTAGATATACAAACTTCTAGCGATCTCATGAGGTGTCTGTGCTTTCTTTCCACTACTCCATTTTGTTGTGGAGTAGAACTGCAACTTTTTTGTAGCATAATCCCTTTACTATTATAATATCTCAATATTTCACCTTCTGTCAATTCTTTTGCATTATCACACCTTACTGCCATCACCACACCCCCAAATTGCACATCAGCATAAGCAACAAAGTCTTTCAAAATAACAACAGCATTAGACTTATGTTTAACAAAATGTACCCAAGTATGTTTGGAATAATCATCTACAATTGTAACAAACATATTGTATTTATTATGTGTAGCTACATGATAGGGACCCCAGAGGTCAACATGAAGTAATTGAAAAGGTTTTATAGTTTTGATTGAACTATGTGGAAAAAAAAATCTTGTTTGCCTGGCTGCAGGACAAACCTGGCAAATGCAATCTATTTTATTCAAAGTAGTTACATCATTTCTCATGTACTTCAAATGATTAAATGGAATATATCCTAATCTCAAATGCCATAGCTTGAAATCCTCTATAGCAGTGTTATTAGCAGCACCATTGCAACAACCTTGAATTGATGAATGAGAAGAACCTGCATCCCAAGGACTTGTACAATACAAGCCATGAAAAGTCCTACCAAGAACTTGTGGAGTGATCAAATGTTGACCCTGAATAATGCATTCAGTAGGAGTGAATTGGCAAGAAACTTTTAAATTCTCACAAAGTTTATGTATAGATATCAAATTAAAATGGAAGTCTGGAACATGAAACACATTATCAAGAATCACATGATCATTCAGCTTGACTGTTCCCACATGTTTAATATCCACCTTTCTACCATCAGGAACTGTAATTGTTTTATCAATACCTTTAACAGATTCATATTTGTGAAACAACTTCAAATCATGAAATATGTGGTCAGTTGCACCACTATCAATTATCCATATAGGTGTGAAAGCAGATAATAAGCACTTTCTATAACCGGAAAGGAAACAAGAAGTACCTACCATAAATGCATTACCATTGGCTGGAGATGTTTTGTTCAAAGAATCTGAAATCTCCGAGTTGTGCTTTGAGAGTAAACTCATCAGTTGTTGGTATTGTTCCTGAGTAATAGTTGGAGCAGTAGAAGGAGAAGTTGAATTTGTAGCAGGGAAGTTGTTCCAACTTTGAATTCCTGTATTCTGACTTCCAACTTGAGAGCCAAATGAATCTTGATTATCTTTATCATCAATGCCATAATGAGTCATATGAGCATATTTTCTATCCTTATTGTGATTCCATCCTTGTGGATAACCATGCAATTTATAGCACCTGTCAGAAGTGTGCCCTGACAACTTACAGTGGTCACAGAACCAGTTGTTAGACCTCTTAGTTCCTGACATTCTCATATGTGGTGCTTGACAAGCGTTTTTTGAAAAAAAAGGTTTATCATTAAATTACCTTTTATCAGCCATAAAAGCAAGAGACTCAGTAGAAACAACTTGTTTTATCTCTTTGTGCCTTTCTTTTTGCACACAGAGTCTATATGCACTTGCCAGAGTAGGAAGTTCAGACATCATTAGTATGTTTGTTCTGGCCTGAACATAATCATCATTGAGTTTCATTAGAAACATCATCACCCTACTATCTTGTTGAGACTTTAAATTTTTTCTTCCTATACCACAGTTGTAATTGTTGCAACTACAAATGGCAAGAGGATCTTGGCTATCCATCTCATCCCATATTCCCATGATTTTAGTATAAAATTCTGAAATTGAGTCATTCCCTTGCTCTAATAAGAACAACTTCTTCTGTAAAGAGTACAGAAGTGTGGAAGAAGGTTGCCCAAAGCGTTCAGCCAAATCTTTCCAAACATCAGTAACTGTCTTTTTGAATCTTACACTTCTACCAACTGTCTTATCAACAGATGCTAGGAGCCAACTTTTCACAAGATCATTGCAACGATACCAGGCTTAATATGTATGATCAGTAATAGGAGGTTTTGGCAAACTTCCATCTATGAAACCTAATTTGTTTTTAGTGGAAAGACTAAAGAAAATGGATTCTTGCCAATCAATATAGGTAGTTCCATCAAATATATCAGTCACTAATTTGACAGAAGCTGTGTCTGATGGATGGATATAGTAAGGTCCACCAAAAATAGTTGTAGGATCAGGATCAGGAGGATTATGTTGAGTTTCAGTCATGCTTGTGTTTCTCAAACAACAAGTAAAAGAAAAGAAAAAAGAGAAGATTATTTGAAGAACAGAGTGGAATAAAAATTGAATAACAGATGAATGTTGATCAAGAAATAGAATGTAAGAGTCACTTTATAGCAGGAGCGGCACTCTCGATACATAATTAACATTAATAATTATACTTAAGATAAATAATGCGGAAGTGTAAAACGCCGAACTGCTAAAAACCATTTAAACTAAAATCGTTCAAAACATAAGTAAAAAAAAAATATCTTACAACTGAGAAAATATAAAATAAGGTTTACTTAAATACGATAAAAAAAACATAAGTACAATATAGTCATCAAGTAAAATCATTGAAGCTAAGTTCTCGATAGAATAATTAAAGTTGCGGCCTAGATCGAAACCTGAGCTAAATTTTCCTGCAAAATACTGTCATCCATAATACGGATGACAGCCGATTAAATCGGTCAGCGATAAAGCCGAGTACAATTTTCTCAACAAGCTTATGATGCGATACTTAAATCATGCTTACAAAATAATCAACAAGCACAATATAGAAGGTTATTACTCATTATTGACCTTTACTAAGCCATTAAGTTACATTCTCAATACTTGCAGAAGTTCATTACTGCTACTAAATACTTGGTAACCTTAATGCTTATTTAATCAAATTCAACTAAGCCTCATAACTTTACCATCATAGCACATCACAAGATCACAACAATAATGACAACTGATAAATGTAAGGGTCTGGTTAGGTGAGGACCATAATCCTAAACCCTAACTGTGGTGGGAGTCGTCATTCCTCTCAATACTGTTATGCTCGAGACTTCACATGATGGGTTTTTCTCGGACCCCCTGTCTGATACCGCATTTTACGTGCCGGCTAACACGGACGCCGGGATTTTACATGCCGGTCCATGGTTCGACGTTACCTTACTATCAGAGTCATACAATCAATATCGTGCAATATCAAACAAGACTCTAAACCGAAATAGTTTACATTCTTTTAAGTCAAACTGGCACTAGTCAAAATTTTGACAATTCTACCCTTTTAATAGAAACAAATTACTAGTATCTAATAAATTAATATTAATTAAATAACAAATTTTCGCAGCTATACTAAGATTCCTGAGGCTAAAATAAGTCATTATTATGTCATAAATAATCATAAAAGTAAAGAGTAATATTAATAACGTATTTTATCAAATAATCAGTAAAATAGTAAAACGGATCTATCATAACTATAAAAAAAACATAATCCGACAAGTTATTAAAGGTCCAAAATCTAAATGAAATGAGTTTTCGAGAAAAACAACGCTAAACATTTTAACAAATTTGTTTGACTATTTTACCAATAAACCGATTAAAAATTTATCAAAACACCAAGATGATATGGAATCATTTTAAACACATAAGTTTATTTAACTAGTAAAATTCATATATATTTATATTATCATATTAATAAAAAATTTCCATATATATGACTTTTTTTTTTCGAGTGTCCCAAAAGTATTATTGTTTTGACGAAAATATCACTAAACTGGATATGACTTTAATATTACCATGTAAAGTTTAAATGACTAAAATAAAATCATGTTGATCATGCTTTTATATTATCGAGTAACCATAAATAAATATCACATAACGAGAGAGTCAAGAAAATGTGTACCATTTTCCTCCAAAGGTGGTGCTAAACCAAGTAAGATAATAATAATAAGAAAATAAGAACTCAAAGAAATAAGCTCCAAAAGAAAAATTCTTCAAGGTTCCAAGCTTCAAAGAAGTAGATCTTCAATTATACAAAAGAAAATGATATCCAAGCTCCAAAAGATAATACTTGACTTTTTAAAAGTTGATGATTATTGGCTTAAGAAGTGATAAGATCAAGCTCCATCTTCATTTGATTCTTCAACAAATAAAAAGGGTATAAAGTTAAGAAGATGTTAATGAAGTGAAGATATAAGAAAGAATGGTAGAACGATTTGATGATAGGGGTGTAAGTGATCTCATGGCTAAAGAGGGGTATTTATAATGGATTTTGGGCAACTTTTTAGTTCATAAGATTGTATGAAAAAGAAGGTTAACTTGTGTAAGTGATTTAGAGTGTGTAAGTGAATGTGTAAGAGTTGGAGTGTGTAAGTGGATGTGTAAGAGTTTGGAGTGTAAAAGAAGGTTAACTTGTGTAAGGGAATGGTGATAGCTTGTGTAAGTGATGAACATTATGGATTGATGTAGAAAGGATTTTGGTTCATCAAATTGTTGTTCTAGTTTATACTAGTGAAATGTTTTAGATTAATGGGAAAGTATGATTAAGGTTTGATTATGAAAATATGATAGTTTACTTAGAAAATTTTGGTTAAAACTATACTTACAGTTAATAAGAAAAATATAGTTAATTTTTAGGTATAAAATAATTAAATCAAAGTTGTAAGGTTAAAATGATAAGTAGTAAAGTTAGTTTAAGGAAACGAAATTGAAACGTAACGTTTTAATAAAACCGTAAATATAATATTTAAAATTTTACTTTTCGTAGTATAAAATAATAAAATTATATTTTAGTGCTTATAAAGAAATTTAAGAATATATATATATTTTTAAGTTTAATATTTGGAAGAAATTACAAAATCGGAATAAGGTTTAGGAATTAAAGGTGATTTGAATTAGATAACCAAAGGATTAGGAATTCGAAACAAAATTTCGGAATAATTAACCGGAAAATTAAGATTAAGAAATTTGAGCCTGTTACACACTTATTAAATGAAAAAGACAAAGATTGAAGAATAGATTGTAAGAACACTGTACAGTTGATCAGCAGAATGGAGAAACAAATCATAAAGAAGATGGCTTCGAAAAATCAGGAACAATCAAGAACAATGAGATCCAAGAAAAAAAATTCTTTAGCAGCGGAAATGACAAGAGCAACCTGCTCTGGTACCATGTTACAATTCAGAGTGCACAAGTATTGGACCATTTAAAACAGAATCATGCTTTATATTTTATTGATTTGAGAGAAAAATATATTTCTGAATGAATTACAACAGAATGGAGGATCTCTATTTATAGAGAAATGCTCAAGCTAATCCTACGTGTCATAACTGAATAACAAACTAATGCTAAGTTTGTTATTGCCTAGAAAACAGTAATGCTTAATTGTCTAAGCTGTTACTAACATGTTCCTAATAAGGATCAGTTTTAACTTCATTGAAGATGTACCAATATCAAATTTATTATTTTATTTTAAGGTTTAGTTCAGTAAGTATAAATCTAAATTAGGTTAATAACTTTATTATTAAAAGAATTTGAGTCTAATCTAGGTGGTGTGCTGTGCCACTAAGAAATTAGGAAATAAGCACAACTTCTTCTTAAGTGTAACTTCTCAAAGTGTGTAAGAGTCTTATAAGTAAAATATTGAAAAGGTATGAATAATGATGTAAATTCATTGTTTGATTTGGATTAAATGCAAATGGAAATTCAAATTAAATCAAATTAAATTCGATTATAACTTTTTCGGTCCAAATTCAAATCATATTTTTTGTAATTTAAATTGAACCGAACTTAATTATATCCCACCAATTCAAATTGAATTGATTTATAAGAATTAAATTAAATTTTAAATTATACCAATTCTGCTGAAATTTTCGTAAGAAGATATTTGCCTTACATATGCTTTGGCATTTATTCAATATATAAGATTTACAAGTACCATATTATCAAAATAAGATAATTAACATATTTTTTTTACGTATACAAATACAAAATATAGTAATCCACTAAATTAAGGATATTTACACAATATAGATGATTATCAGAAAACAAAAAATTTTACAATATTGTTATATTCCATTATACCTTCGCAGTGAAAGAGGAAGGTTAATGAACGTTGAGACTGTCTCGAAAATCATGAAATAAAATGAGCAGAAGACCTTTGATAAATATGTCAACAATTTTTGATGTGCTCATTCATGTGCACATTCATGACTCTTTTTATAGTATCAAGTCTTGGGGTTTTCAGTTGAGTTTATTCATATTACAGATGATTTTACGTTGTTTTTGCCTTTAGGTTGTTAGTGGTTATTCTATGTGTTTTTGAGGGCAACGAGGTTGATTCCCATGTATTTGAAGCATTGGCACATTTATTGAGGCTTTTCGAAATCCATGTTAAGTTCGGAGATACTCTTGGTGTCTTAAAGAGGAAAATTGTTAAAGCCACAGCAATTCTGTCGAATGGAAATACAATTCAGTCTGAGGGCCCTTGATTCGGGTGAATGGTAGAGAAAATTCAGTCGAATCAATCATTTGATGAATTCTAATATTGTTCCTGTAAATAGCGAATGGTAGTTGGATTCGGGCGGATGGCCACAGATTCGACCGAATACTCTTCAATTCGACCGAATGAGACATGGTTCACAACGTTTGATATTTACAACTTATCAAAATTTGACCGAATCAACCCCAGCGATTCGATCGAATTGGACCTATTTTCTGTGGATTCAAGTTTCCCCCTTAATCGAACTTGTGGGTTATTAAGGGCATTTCGGGCAACGTTAATTATACTATTTAAACCCTTTAATCACTATAGAGGGAATCTTATGCCATGTTTAATATTAGTTTTGCATTATAATTAAGTTTTTATCTTTTGATGACTCTCTCTAAACCTTAGTTCTAGTTTTCATCTTTTCATTGCATGTTTCAAACTTTATGCTTTGCATTTCAAATTTGGTATTGGATTTTATCATATCATTCTGTTAGAGTATATAACATATCCTGGGGCTTCAACCATCAGCTTAAGCTTTTGGTTGAGTTGGTTCCTTGACATGGTATCAGAGCCAACGTGAGAGGTCACGGGTTCGAATCTCAACCACCCCTCATTTAAAGTGGAATATTCAGCGCCTATGCGCATCTACACTTCTAGCCCAATGGAGTCTCGTGTGAGGGGGCGTGTTAGAGTATATAACATATCCTGGGGCTTCAACCATCAGCTTAAGCTTTTGGTTGAGTTGGTTCCTTGACACATTCACTTCTTCAAAGTATTTTTCTTGGGTTGTGAGTATCTTTTCTCTTTTAATTTATTGATTATAGTTTTGCTTTTATTAAATATTATTAAAATTTTGTTATTGTTTGATTTTAACATATTCATCATGTTTAGTTATATTGCCTACTCCATTATTATTGTATTGATTTTTTGAAGCATGAGTGAGTAAATTATTTAGGGGTTTTGATTAGTGAAACTCTATAAAAGAAACTTTTTTATTATTGATTAAGGAAAAGATAACAATAAATAGTTATTAAAACTCGATATTTAGCCTCTGCACTGGATCGAGAAAGAGTGGCTTGTCGCTTATATAACCAAGATAGAAATTTATCACCCAAGAACACACAATAACCTGAAGTAAAGTGACGGATGTCAATGCATCATGCCCAATCTGCATTAGTGTAGGACAAAAAAGTGGCGAAAGGCGAATATAGATTGTTGGCCTCTTAAGGTTTTGATGATGACTTTACTTTTAAATAAACAAACATATTTTAGAGATTGTTTTGTAGGTATATATCCGATTTAATGTGAATCGTTGATGAAGCCTATGACTTGATTCGTGAAAGAAGTACATGTCTCAAATATCCAAGAAGTTGGGAAATTGCTCTTGAAGACAGTTTACTGTTCCTAGAGTTGAAGTTTTGACGAATGTTGTAGATGGAGACAGTGTGCTGTTCCTCACGATACAGGTCCGAAGAAGACATTGACTGGAAGTTACGAAAATTATGTTTTCTGTTTTTAGTTAATGTAAAAGGTTAAAATTTAATTAGTTGCTTATTTAAATTTATTTATTAATTGGCAAAATGATTTTAATTCGCCTAAAAACATGGAGAAAATCAACTCCTTGTTTATCTCCTATAAACTCGGAATTCAAGAGACTTGTTCTCTTCTTTGAATTGGTCTCCTATAAAATAGGATCTTCCTTAACCCATGATGTTTTAACCGTGCATGTGTACAGCAGTTACATTCCACTCCTACCTTTGACTAACTTTCCATTCTTTGTGGGAGTAAGTAAGTTATGGAGAACGTGGGATATGTGCAACTCGTGGAGAACATGGGCTGAGTGCACTGCTTGCTGTTCTCCTTATAAAAGAGGGAAATTACGGTTCAGTATGGGAAGATGAATGTTGCATTGAGAGTGTCCATCTAAGGGAGATTTAATTGAGAAAAATATTCTAAGTTTTAAATGCCAATTAATTTATAATATTTTTCTTAAAGCAACAATTTCATTTTGATCTTTATGAGATTTGGCCTTGTAAGGGTTAATGAGTGTTTTGTTGTAATTAGACTTATGGGAAGTCTAAGGGAATAGAGAATAGAATCGAGTGAAGAGAAAGAGAAGGAGAGAAGAGAAGAGAAGAGAAGAGAAGAGAAGTGGGCCTAAGTAGAGAAGCTTTGAGTAAAGCATTTAGAGAATTGAGAAGCTTCAAGTGAAGCAAACATTGTTTTGTGTGATTGTAACTAATTGCCTAAACATAGTGAGAATTTTGAAATCCCGGGGGGTCGTGGTTTTTCCTTCTTATTAGGCCAAGAAGGTTTCCACGTAAAAATCCTTGTCTTCTTTTATTATTCTTTTCGTTTTTAAGTTTAAGTTTTTGTTCTATACTTATTATAATTCCGCAAAAATTAGAGGCAAAAATCTTAAACCTACTACACAACAATTCACCCCCCCTCTTGTTGCATTCGATCATCCATTAGTATTTCTACAATTGGTATCAGAGCCCTGTTCCTCATTTAATCAGGAAACCCTGAGAGCAGTATCCTGTTCCCTGGAAAGATGTTGAAGATGAACGAGCGCATGGAAGAGGGGTACTCCACACAAAGGCCACCCATGTTCGATGGGAAATTCTATACTTACTGGAAAAATAGAATGGAAATCTTCATAAAAGCCGAAAACTATCAAGTTTGGAGAGTCATTGAAATTGGAGACTTTGAGGTGACGACCATCAACTCCAACAATGAAGCTGTTCCAAAGCCAATCACTGAATATGAAAAAGAAGATTTTCAAAAGATGGAGATGAACGCTCTTGCTATCAAGTTACTTCACTGTGGGCTTGGTCCAAATGAGCACAATCGAATTATGGGTTGCAAAACCGCTAAGCAGATTTGGGACCTGCTCGAAGTTACCCATGAAGGTACTAGTGAAGTAAAGAGATCCAAGATTGATTTGCTAATGTCCAAATATGAAAGATTCGTAATGGAACCTAGGGAAAACATTCAAGAAATGTTCACTAGGTTCACAAATATTACGAATGAGTTAGTCTCTCTTGGTAGAATCATTCCCGTTGATGAACAAGTTAGAAAAGTACTTAGGAGCCTTCCTCAAGACGAACGCTGGAGAGCAAAGGTTACAGCCATCCAGGAGTCCAAAGATTTCACCAAGTTCAATTTGGAAGAGCTGGCTGGTTCCCTAATGACCCATGAATTGCATTTGGGAACAGCTGACAGTTCCCGAAACAAAGGACTGGCTCTAGCAGCTGATGATAGCGATGAATCAGAAACTGGTGAAGAGGAAGCAACACTGTTGGCTCGAAAATTCAAAAAATTCTTCAGGAACAGAAGGTATGGTAATCAAAGGAATAACAAAGAGAAGGGAACACCGAACTTGAAGACAAACTTTGAATGCCATAAGTGTGGGAGCACTGAACACTTCATCAAGGATTGCCCTGAATGGAAAAATGAGAAGGGCAAGGGAAAAGCAAGAGAAGTTGGAAGACAATATAAGAAGGGAAACTTCAAAACAGATTTTAGAAAAGCAATGATAGCAGCTTGGGGAGATATGGAGAGCGAGGCTGAGACAGAAGCTACAATGGAAGAGGAAACAGCAAACCTATGTCTCATGGCATCTCATGAAGAATCCAAAGAAAAAGAGGTAATGTCTTCTGGTCCATCTCCTAAACATCTGTCCAACATAAGTAAGAATAAACTAATTAAACTGCTTTTAGAGACACAAGAAAAGCTAGATGAAAAAACAGCTAAGTGTCTCCAAATTGAGAAAGATCTTAACTTAAGTGAAGATCATAACTCATATCTAAACTCCTTTAGAATCGATGTGCAAAGTAGATTTTTTGATTTGCTAGATAAGAATATCATTTTGAAAGAGCAGTTGGAGAAATTAAAACAGGAAGTTATCACTCTTAATATTGAATTGAATCAAAGCAAATTGTTAGGATTAAAATCGGTTGAAAATGATAAAACCACTCACGTGGTTAGCACTGAATTTCAAAAGTTGAAATCAAAATTAGAATCCTACGAAATTGAAAATGAAAATTTGAAAAATAAAATAAACTTAAGAGGAAAAGGGAAAATCAATGAAATTCCCAAATGGATTCTAAATGCTAAAACCAAAAGTAAAGAAGGTCTAGGCTATATAAGGAATGATAAAAAGAAAAAGTTCTATGTAGATCTCCCTAGTAGCAAAATATGTTCCTTCTGTGGTAAAAGTGGACACCTAAAACATCAATGTATAAAGAGGGAACAGCATGTCAACAGCAAATAAAAATTATGTCGAACGTACATGGATTAAGAAATGTGATTCAAATATTGTCGACAAGGAACCCAAGGATGAATGGGTTCCTGCACCTAACCATTAGTTTGCTTTGCAGGTTCAAGTGAGGGGGAACAACTCATGGTATCTCGACAGTGGGTGTTCCAAGCATATGACGGGTGATAAATCTAAATTTCTCTCACTTGAAGCCTATGATGGGGGAACAGTAACCTTCGGTGACAACATGAAGGGTGAGATAATCGCCAAAGGAAAGGTTGGAAGGTCTAGTTCCCATGCCATTGATAATGTATTTTTAGTCGAGAATTTAAAACACAATTTGTTAAGTATTTCTCAATTTTGCGACAAAGGTAACTCTGTTAAGTTTACTTCTGAAAAATGCATAATTTCTAGGAACAGTACAGGAGACCCTGTGCTGGAGGGAATCAGAAAAGGGAACACCTATGTGGTGGACCTGGACACTGTTCCCAGAAACAGTCTAACGTGTTTAAGTGTTATTGAAGAAGACCCACTTCTTTGGCACAAGCGTCTAGGTCATGCTAGTTATTCATTGATTAACACTTTAAGATCAAAAGACCTAGTAAGAGGATTACCTGCAATAAAATTCCTTAAAAATGAAGTTTGTGATCCTTGTGCTAAAGGGAAACAAGTGCGGTCATCCTTTAAATCAAAGAACGTTGTGACTACCACTAGACCATTAGAATTAATTCATATGGATTTATGTGGACCAATGAGAACACAAAGCCGTAGTGGCAAAAAGTATGTGTTTGTTGTTGTTGATGATTATAGTAGATTCACGTGGACCTTATTTTTGGCAAGCAAAGATGAAGCTTTTGATGAGTTTGTTTCCTTTGCTAATAAAACACAAAAATCTACCAATAATCAAATTGTTCACATTAGGTCTGATCATGAAAAAGAATTTGAAAATTCAAACTTCATGAATTATTGCAATGAACATGGCATAAATCACAATTTTTCCGCACCTAGAACACCACAACAAAATGGTGTGGTAGAAAGGAAAAATAGGACTTTAGAAGAAATGGCAAGGACCATGTTGATTGCTAGTGGTCTACCTGTGAATTTTTGGGCAGAAGCCGTTAATACTGCATGCTATACATTAAATCGTGTACTAATTAGACCAATCACTTCAAAGACACCCTATGAATTGCTCAAAGGTGTTAAACCAAATATTTCCTATTTTCGTATATTTGGATGCAAATGTTTTGTTCATGTGAATGGAAAACGAAACATAGGTAAATTTGATGAAAGAAGTGATGAGGCAGTATTTCTAGGTTATTCATCACAAAGCAAAGCTTACAGAGTTTATAATAAGAGAACAATGTGTGTAGAGGAGTCTGTTCACATAATCTTTGATGAAACTAACTTTTCAACAAGTGAACAGGAAACAAGTAATATTAAAATAGGTCTTGCAAATTTGGAAGATGAAGATGAAGGAATAAAAGTGCAAGATCGAGGAACAGCAAGCGAACAGTCGATACAAGAAGAGGCAGAAGAAACTGACCAAATCCAGGAACTGCCAGCACAACAGGACCAGCAGACTGTTCCCAATCCAGCTGTTCCCACAGATGAGCAAAATGATCCAGTAGCTGAACAGAATGTCAATCAAGTTGCTGAACAAGAACATGCTACTGTTCCTTCAAGAGAATTTGTGCCTAAACCTTGGAAGTATCAAAGATATCATCCTCTTGATTCAATTGTAAGTGATATAAATAAGGGGACACAAACTAGATCTCAATTGAGAAACTTTTGTGCACACTTTGCGTTCCTATCATCACTTGAACCTAAAAATCACGAGGAAGCTTTAAAGGATTCCGATTGGATAGTTGCCATGCAAGATGAATTAAATGAGTTTGAAAGAAATAAAGTGTGGCACTTGGAACCCAAACCGAAAAACAAGAAAGTTATTGGTTTGAAATGGGTATTTCGGAACAAGCTTGATGAGCATGGAATAATTGTTAGAAATAAAGCTAGACTCGTGGTTAAAGGTTACAATCAACAACAAGGTATTGATTATACCGAGACATTTGCTCCAGTAGCAAGGTTAGAGGCCATTAGAATTTTAATTTCTTTTGCTGCATTTATGAATTTTAAATTATATCAAATGGATGTGAAATGTGCTTTTTTGAATGGTTATCTTGATGAAGAAGTTTTTGTGGAACAACCCCCAGGTTTTGAAAATACCTCTTGTCCTAATCATGTCTACAAGCTTGACAAAGCCCTATATGGCTTGAAGCAAGCTCCTAGACAATGGTACGAAAGACTTTCAAAGTTTTTGATTCAAAATAACTTTGTAAGAGGAAAAATCGACAAAACCTTGTTCTTTAAGAATAAAGGTTCTAATATCTTGGTTGTTCAAATTTATGTTGATGATATTATTTTTGGTGCTACTAATGACTTGTTATGTAAAGAATTTGCTAACCTTATGGGTACAGAATTTGAAATGAGCATGATGGGAGAATTAAATTTCTTTCTTGGTTTGCAAATTAAACAAACTGAAAATGGTATTTTTATTCATCAACAAAAATACATCAAAGAACTTCTTAAGAAATATGGACTAAACAATGCTAAAACCAACCATACACCTATGGCTACCAATGTTAGACTAGATGAAGACCTAAATGGGACCAACGTAGATCAGACCATGTATAGAGGCATGATAGGTTCTTTATTGTATCTAACTGCAAGTAGACCTGATATTTCTTTTAGTGTTGGTTTATGTGCTAGATTTCAATCAAGTCCTAAAGAATCACATCTCACGGCAGTAAAGAGAATTTTGAGATATTTGAAGGGAACAGACGACTTGTCCCTATTTTATCCTAAAAGTGATGTTTATGATTTAAAAGGTTTTAGTGATGCAGATTATGCAGGTGATCTTGTTAATAGAAAAAGTACATCAGGTATGGTACAATATCTTGGCTCATGTTTAGTTTCATGGAGTTCCAAGAAACAAAACACAGTTGCATTATCCACTGCAGAAGCTGAATACGTAGCAGCAGCAGCTTGCTGTTCCCAAATGCTTTGGATAAAACAGCAACTTAGAGATTTTGGTATTAAAGTTGAATGCATTCCTATTTATTGTGATAATACTAGTGCCATATGTATATCTAAAGATCCAGTGCATCATTCACGTGCTAAACATATACACATTAGACATCATTTTCTAAAGGATAACGTAGAACACAAAAATATTGTATTGAAGCATGTTAACACAAATGAACAAGTTGCTGATATTCTGACCAAACCACTTCCTAGGGAACAATATGAAAAAATGAGATTGGAACTTGGTATGATCAAGCTCCACTAAAGTTAGTTGCATATATTTCCCATTGAAGCATCATGAGAATGAAAAAGTCAGGAATCAATCTCAATATTTTGATTGAAAATCAATTATTGCATGGATCAAGTAAACACGTAATAAAGTTTGTACTATGAATGTTTTTACATTTGCATGTTGTTAATTCAAACAGACCAAAGCAATATGTTCATTATTTTCTTCATAATAATTCATAAAATCATAATTAATTTCTTTATTTCCTATTTTATATTTTATTCATATTTCACATTTTTTTTACGGTCAACTTAAATTGAGAGCTTTTGGGAAAACGGTTCTTCTTCACTCAAGTAATGCAAAGCAATAAAGAGATGGGACTTGGAGGAGTAACCGTCACTTCAATAATTTAAAAACCCCTGCTTCACGTCACCTTCCCAAACCTTCTCTCAATCTCTCACTCAAGAACCGTCCTTCTTCCTCTCTAAAAACCTTCAAAATTCAAAAATGAAAACCCCCAAATCCTCTAAATCAGGCAAGAAAACTCCAAAATCCTGTATGCCCGATCAACCAAAACCACTAAGAGTAGTACTTCCACCACCATTACTGCAGGATGCACCATCCACACCAACGGAAACCACACAAGAATCACCAAAACACTCCACTGAACCCACTAGTACCAAAAGAAAAATGTCAACAGGTGGTTCATCTTCTAGAGTAGTTAAGCGATCGAAGCAGGTTGATCCAAACAGCGCAGAAGAAGTTTCAAAGGAGATGACTGTAGGGTTCGGGTTGGACAAATATTGGTATGATTCTACGAACTTTCCTAGATTGCATGAGATTTTACAGTATCAAGAATGGGAACTGTTAATGTCAAATTTCAGTTGCAATTCAATTTTTCCAAACCTAATGAGAGAATTTATTGTAAATTTCTCTAATGATGGCGGTATGTGTACTAGTGTTGTTAAAACTGTTAAAATTGAATTTAACAGCGCATTATTAGGGGAATGGTTTAATGTTCCCAATATTGGTTTTGATACATATCATATTGGGTCAAAGATTGCATTTTCAGGCATCAATGAACGAACAATTTTTAAATTTTTAGGAATTGATAAAAAGGGGAAGATAAGTCACAATGTTCTGTCCCCTATGCATAAATTATTGTACAATGTTGCTCGCAGATTTATTTTACCACGAAACTCAAAACGTAGTCAAGTGAGTTTGCGTGATGCCACCTTGATTTACTGCATGGAAAAACATATTAAAATAAATTTTCCTTCATTGATGATCTCTCATTTATCAGACTACATTGAAAAGAAAAGTTTCATTGGTTATGGAGGGTTGTTAACATGGATTTTTAGGAAGTTTAGGTCCCATTGGAAGGGTTGGAGTTCCCAATGGGTCCCAATATGAAAATTGGTGCTAAATGTTTACAAAATTTGCATTTGAAATTGAATGATGAGGGAGTATTGATGCATGAGGGGGTTGTTGAAGTAGAATCTGATGAGGAAGATATTGAAAAAGAAGAAGAAAAATTGAGAGAGAGAGATCAGGAAGAAAAAGAGGAAAAGGAGCAAGAGCCTGTCCCCACTGACCATATTGAAACAGAAGAAAAAGGGGAACAGGATGGAGAACCTAGTAAGGGGGAAGCAGAACAGGAGGGAGCCTTAGGAGAAGAGGCTCATCATAATCTTTGTGATGATACAAGTGATGAAGAGATTGTGATAGCTCTGAGGAAAAAGGCTAAGTCAATACAAAGGAAGAGTAAGAGGTTGGCCTCGAAACGCAAGGCTACTTTGGTTGATGAAACACCTTCTGACACCATCCCTGAGCCAACACCTGATGAACCTACCTCTCCCAAGCCAGCCAATTCACCACCACATCAAATTCCATCACCACCATCATCACCTATCCCGTGTACACCACCACCACAGTCACACACTTCACCCAATATTGGCTGTACTAACTTTGACTCTGTTCCTGCAGTTTCCTTACATACCATTCTCTCCAAGCTCCTTGATCTACAGTCTCAATTCATTGCATTTCAGGATGAAACTCGTGTCTCGCTTGCTTCAATTGTGGATCAGCTAAACCAAATGGAACAACGCCTTGGTGCCAAGCTGGACACAGTGGAGGTGCAGACTGAGTACATTGATGAAGAGACTGACCCTTGAACCCTCTCCCTCTGGTTTAAAAAAATTTGTTGGCTGTATCACTTATCAAACAATTTTTCTTTTTGCCTTGTACCATCTGGGGTACATGGTTGTTGTAACTTTGAACAATTGCTACTTTTCTTTGTTTTTATTTTCTATGGTCTGTGACAATTAACTCTATGCAGGTTTAATCATTGTTCATAGCACTTGCTTTTATTATTGTTGTTTGTTGTTTTCATCACTAACAAATCTATATGGTTTGTGCTGAGATTTGATAACTCCCAATTCTTTTTGATTGATGTCAAAAGGGGGAAGATTATTGCACAAACTTAACAGGAGCAGTGAATACACAGTTACATATCTTGTTGATTTATATTGATTCTTATGAATGATATGTGTGCTGCTGTGTTTATGCTAGTTTAGTGATCATCTGTGTTGCTAAGTTTGTTGAAGTTCTCATGAAGTCCTCATGAATATTTGATTCTGTGAACATACTTAAGAAGTTATGTTTATTATTATTAGGTTTATTATAGTTTTATTATGTTAGTTTTTATTTATTTTTATTATTATGTTAGTTTTTATTTATTTTTATTATTATGTTAGTTTTTATTTATTTTCGTTATGTTAGTTTTTATTTATTTTCGTTTAACTTAGTTTATTTCATTTAAGTTTTAAGTTAATTAATTTTGAAAACTTTTGAAAAATATTTGATATTTTAGAGTAAACTGTTTGTTTATGAATGCTTGGTAAATTATATTCTAACAAGTTGATTTGCTAAGTTAATTAGAGTTACTTTAATCTCTAGTATGCTCTATGAATTTTGTTTTACTCTATTTTACTTAAGTTTGTTTATAAAGTTTGCCATCATCAAAAAGGGGGAATTTGTTGGCCTCTTAAGGTTTTGATGATGACTTTACTTTTAAATAAACAAACATATTTTAGAGATTGTTTTGTAGGTATATATCCGATTTAATGTGAATCGTTGATGAAGCCTATGACTTGATTCGTGAAAGAAGTACATGTCTCAAATATCCAAGAAGTTGGGAAATTGCTCTTGAAGACAGTTTACTGTTCCTAGAGTTGAAGTTTTGACGAATGTTGTAGATGGAGACAGTGTGCTGTTCCTCACGATACAGGTCCGAAGAAGACATTGACTGGAAGTTACGAAAATTATGTTTTCTGTTTTTAGTTAATGTAAAAGGTTAAAATTTAATTAGTTGCTTATTTAAATTTATTTATTAATTGGCAAAATGATTTTAATTCGCCTAAAAACATGGAGAAAATCAACTCCTTGTTTATCTCCTATAAACTCGGAATTCAAGAGACTTGTTCTCTTCTTTGAATTGGTCTCCTATAAAATAGGATCTTCCTTAACCCATGATGTTTTAACCGTGCATGTGTACAGCAGTTACATTCCACTCCTACCTTTGACTAACTTTCCATTCTTTGTGGGAGTAAGTAAGTTATGGAGAACGTGGGATATGTGCAACTCGTGGAGAACATGGGCTGAGTGCACTGCTTGCTGTTCTCCTTATAAAAGAGGGAAATTACGGTTCAGTATGGGAAGATGAATGTTGCATTGAGAGTGTCCATCTAAGGGAGATTTAATTGAGAAAAATATTCTAAGTTTTAAATGCCAATTAATTTATAATATTTTTCTTAAAGCAACAATTTCATTTTGATCTTTATGAGATTTGGCTTTGTAAGGGTTAATGAGTGTTTTGTTGTAATTAGACTTATGGGAAGTCTAAGGGAATAGAGAATAGAATCGAGAGAAGAGAAAGAGAAGGAGAGAAGAGAAGAGAAGAGAAGAGAAGAGAAGTGGGCCTAAGTAGAGAAGCTTTGAGTAAAGCATTTAGAGAATTGAGAAGCTTCAAGTGAAGCAAACATTGTTTTGTGTAATTGTAACTAATTGCCTAAACATAGTGAGAATTTTGAAATCCCGGGGGGTCGTGGTTTTTCCTTCTTATTAGGCCAAGAAGGTTTCCACGTAAAAATCCTTGTCTTCTTTTATTATTCTTTTCGTTTTTAAGTTTAAGTTTTTGTTCTATACTTATTATAATTCCGCAAAAATTAGAGGCAAAAATCTTAAACCTACTACACAACAATTCACCCCCCCTCTTGTTGCATTCGATCATCCATTAGTATTTCTTCATAGATAAAGACTATAGTGAAGCGTACCACCAATATATCTAAGGATACGACAAACAGCATGCATATGAGAATCATAGGATTATGCATAAAGAGATATACTTGTTATACTGCATATGATGTATCAGGTCTTGTAAAAGTGAGATATTGAAGAGCACCAACGAGATTGCGGTATAAGGTGGAATCTTCAAAGGGAGATGAGGAGGAGGAACTAAGTTTAGGCTATCTTGGTGTCGAATGGAGTAGGAAAGGATTTATAAGAACTCATCCTGGCTTCACTAAGAATTTCCTTGGCATATTTGTGATGTGATAAATATAAGCCAAACGTATTATGAGTAATAGCAATATCAAGAAAATAACTTTGAGTACCCAAATGTTTCACAATAAACTCTTAACTTTAAACTAAACAAACAGATTTTGAGAAATAAAGGAGAGAAAGTAGTTAGGATGATAATTTCCACATATTAAAGAAGGTCGGCAGTAGCAGATGCTTTCTTGTGGATGAAAAGTGAGTTTTTTGTCAAAAGTACTATGAATGAACCCAATTGTAACAACAAAATCAGCAAACCTTTGATACCAAGCTCGAGGTGCATGCTTGAGTCCATAAAGAGACTTCTTGAGGCAATATACATGATTAGGCTACTTGAGATCCTTAAATCCCAAGGGTTGATACATGTAAATTGTTTCGTTAAGATTATCATCAAGAATGACATTACATTTAGCTAGTGAATAGGCCACTTCTTAGAGAGCGCTAAATTTAGAATAGTGCAAATAGTAGCAGATTGACGATAGGACTATAGGTTTCTCCACAATCAACACCAACCTGTTGACCTGCACCATAATCAACAAGACGAGTTTTATATCGCTCAAAAGTACCATAAGACTTTTCCTTATGTCTAAAAATCCAAAGAGAACGAAGTAAATTGACATTGACAGGTTTAAGAACTAAATCTCACGTATTATTCTCAATCAAAGCATCAAACTCATAACACATGACCAATTTTCGATTAGGATCTTTAAGTGAAGCAATGGGGTTTTTCAGTAAAGGAGATTTGGAAATGTGGCTGTGTTGTTCTTCAAGATATTTGGGATTGGGTTTGAAAATTCTTTGTTGACTACAAGTGGTAGGTCCAGAGAATGAAGTAAAGGAAGGAGTATATATGTTGTTGGGCTGGGATGATCTAATTGGCTGATAAGGGATTTTGAATGTGGGAGGGGGCTGGTTAGAACAATCAGTACAGGGCTGATAAGTGTAAGGTCTAGTAGATGTAATATTGGGCCGAGGCAGTGAGGGTTTAGTGAGTGAAGATAGAGTTGTGGGGTTATTAGGCTGTATTTAGTAGGTGCTTGGGGCAACTGGTATCGGGTGGGTTGTAGTGGGCTGGATAGGTTGAGGAGGCCCAATCGCTAGAGGAGTGGGGGAATGTAGAGGTTGATTGTTTTGATCATGGGTGACAGAAGTAGGATTAATATAAGCTGGGTTGTGAGGACCATTTGTGGGTGTGGACTTATGAGTAATATAATTAATGGAATATGAGGGAACTTCGTCATGAAAAAAATCATAGGAAGAAGCGATGAGAGAATATAGTTTAGAGAAAGAAAACTAAGCTTCTTAAAAAATGAGATAACGACTTATAATAATTTTATTAGATAAACACCGAAAATCTTTAATGTGAGAATAGGCGGGTATTTTATGGTATAATATTTCGAAAAATGATTTATTTTTGAGAATTATATTTGGAAGGATGTTTAGAAGATAGGTGGTCATACTTAGAGCATGATGCCAAAATGATGGTGAGAGGGGAGCATGAGCACGTAAAATGCTCCTCATGTTGTTGATAGAGCGAATATTATGTTCGGCTCTATCATTTTGAGAAGAAGTATATGGCAAGAAAAGCAAAATTTATACCATTGTTTGCACAAAGGGTAAAAAAGGGATTATTTTCATATTTCAATTATCACATCGCAAATTTTTTATTTCACATTATTTATGCTTAAAAATACTCAAAATAGGAGATGTCCATGCATCACTATGAAAAATATCAAAATGGCATACATGTATAGTTTAAAGATGGAATTACAAAATTTTGAGTCTTTTAATTTATTATAAGAAATAAAATTATGCTTTCCAATATAGTTTAAGATGGATGCTCCTTGTCGGCCCAATCGATCACGCCAAAGAGAACTGATGACGGAAAAATTTGATGAAAATTTTGGAGTAAAGGATGTGATCAATGGATAGAGGTTGCTTCGGCCTTCACATCTCATTACCATGACCATTTTACCATTGCTAACAACAATATTATTATTTGTGCTTAATTGAGAATAAAAAAAAAGATTACCATTGTTCGATGTCATATGAGAATTAGTCCCAATGCCCATGTACCAAGATGAGTCTGGTAGATCAAAAGCAAGAGTATGAAGAGCTGAAGTAGCATCTATGGGTTGCTGTCCAAAAGCAGAGTGGGTCGAATGGGGAAGGCTTGGTCCAAGGATTCCATGTCCTTTGGTGTGATTATTGGTGCTTTTTGATGAAAAAGACCTAGTCTAGTTTTGAGATGGGTAAGGAGAAGGTGGAGTGGGCCATTAGAATTAGTTCGCCCACTACCAATTGAGCCAAATTGGAGCCATTGACTTTGTTGTCATGGATTGGGTTGGTGATTTTGATTTAGTATTCTATGGTTACGGCCCCTGTATTGGTGACAGTTGTTGGGGTGTCGATTATGATTTTGGTTTTGGTGACCACCCTGACAGGTGGGAGGTTGGTTGTGGCGGTAATGAGGTGGAGATGTAGAGGATTGGATATTTTTGGGATTATTTTGGCGGGTTTTAGGAGAGTTGTAAGGAGAAGAGAGATGCATTCTCAGTGTCATAAAAAATCACCTTAAACTATAGTGGTTTTTTTCGAAGCAAGGTTTAATTTACGATTTTAAAAAGTGATTGTGGGCCATGTTGTTGTACTTGGGTAATAAAACTACTATAGTCCTTTGAAAACCAAAGAGCAAAATTATCACAAGACGAGAATTATTAATCAAAGCATCGATGTTGCCCAATTGATCTGCAATTTATTTTAAACGATTGCAATATGCAGTAGTACTAGAAAAACTTACCAATTTGATGCTAGTAAATTGGTTTTCGAGATGTAGGGTTAGAGAATGCTTATTGTCTTGAAACATGGTTGTAATCTACAACCAAGCTTTTTTCGGCGGTATCATCGAAAACAAGAATGGAAGAACTAATGAATGTCGGTAGATATAGTAACATACATCCATTATTGAACAATAGTGTCAAGACGTTTCCAAAGAATAAAATCGACATCCTTGGCGGTTTTAAGATCCGCTAGTCCTTTTTCTTCGGTAGGAGGGATGATATGGTCAAGAACGTTGTGTTTCCAAAGAACAAAATATACTAATTTTACTAAATTAAGAGATAATTACACAATAAAGATAATTCTAAGAATAAATAACGTTTCTACAATATTATTATATTCCATCATTATTTACATATATTTAACAAAAATTCAAACTAAAAGATTTCTCAAGATCTCAAATGCTTTCTTAAATTTCTTAAAATCTTAAACGAATTCTTAGAAAAAATTCTCACAAATAACATAAACAAAACACAAGTTTATCAAAACCAAACACCGAAGAGATGTTGAATAAATAGGAGACCAGGTACCTTGTTATATTTGTGATAACTTTTATACTTTTTGCGCGAAATTTTTTGGCAGAACTCTTTTTAGTATATGGCTAAACAAATAATTTATGGAATTTTTTTTTAAAATAATTAATACATCAAATATTTAGCGTTCAAGACACAAATGACGAGCTTATTATTCATCATTCATTATTCATCATTCTTCAAATAATTGATGTTACCATTCATCAAATTATGCTAAAATAAAAAAACAACATATAATATCCAAAGTCCCAAACAAGCTTCAAATTATAAGTCTTTTGTTATAATCCAAACAAACTATAGTGCACAATTACAAAAGTCTTCAAAAATCCACAAATTCTCTAAAGCTTAAATAAAACACCATTATAACAAAAGTCTTCACTTGTTAATTGTTGTGTCGGGATATCAGTGATCTCCTCAATTATAATGGTTGGTTCGATGTCTTCAATACAGTATATATCACAAAAAAATTTAAGTATCGCCAAACAAACTATCATTATTGATAATTATAAATTAATAACAAAAACAAGCTAACCTTCTTTATGGCTTTCCAACTCTAATAAATTTTACCTATGCAAACTGGTGCATGTGAAGTATAAATATAATTTTGACGATAAATGAGAGCTTCTAATTCTAAGAATCAAAGGAACACAAAATTAATTAATAATGCGTCTTTTAATTCTAAAAGTGGACTCCAAACAATACTCAAAATTAAAATAGCTAGCACGTCTCTAGCATTAGACATAAGAATGGGATAGGTCTTGCATTGTCCGGACTACCAAGACTATATATTAAAATCATCATCATCATTATGTTTACACTCACATCCTAAACACTTGTCCAACTCAGTTATTATTTCAGAAGTGAATCTTCTAATTTCATTCACGTATTCCTTTCTCAATAGTTACATCAGTCTTCACTTTTATTCTAAAATGAAAAAAAAAAAAAACAAAGATCTAAAATTATGGTTAAAAAAAATCTAAAAAGACAAAATTATTGTGACAAGTTGGGTATGCCGGGTTACTCCGTCTCTAATGTTAGTAGCACTAGAAAATTAAATGAGACAAAAAAACATTTGACGGACAAGAATTGAAGTGAAGAAGGAGAAGAGAATGAGAGAAAAAGTTTTTAAAAAGAGGTGCAGAAGTGATAAATTACGCACCAGACTTCAATACTAGGGTTTTGGCGTTTTGCATTCACTTCAGTAAAGCACCTTTTTCTAAAACAATGTTCCTTCTACAAAAAAGGGTCATCAGATACCCGTTTTAAATCATTTTGTGGCTCGTAATTCGACCCGATTATGGCGGGTCGGGTATTCGACCATCAATTTGCAATTTTTACTATTTTTGTAACCCTACATTAAAGATGTAGGTCGACAGATCAGATCAAATAGGTCGAGTTTTTATATAGGCTAATTGAAGTTGTATAGTTGTGGTGAATTAGTTGGGCTAATGAGTGAATGGAGTGTAGGATTTAAAGTAACCCAAAAGAGTAGACCAAGAGTTAGAGAAAATTTGAAACAAATTTGCAAAAAAATATAAAAAAATTCACATGATAGCTAAAATTTTAAAATATTTTCCAAGATAAGCAGTTTTTTCCTAAAGCAGAGGTTCGGCTTGTTCGCTGTTAATAACAGCAAACAAAAAAGCTTGATAAAAAAAAGTCAAGATCTTTATTCGCTGTTACTAACAGTGAACAAAAATTTTGACTATTTTTGACCAAACTTCCTTGTACATTGGGGGAAATGATGGAAAAAAAATGCAGCAATTAATGTTAGGACCGTAACTGTTTGCTGTTACTAACAACGAACAATGAAGTTTGGTAAAAAAAAGGGTCAAAATCTTTGTTCGCTATTAGTAACAACGAACAAAGACCTTGACTTTTTTTGACCAAGCTTCTCTGTTCGCTGTTAGTAACAGCGAACAAACCAAACCTCTGCTTTGAGAAAAAACTGCTTATCTTAGAAAATATTTTAAAATTTTGACTATTATGTGAATTTTTTATATTTTTTTTGCTTATTTATTTCAAATGGATAGTTGGACAAGATGACCCAAAGTATCAAGTGGATCAAAGAAAGGAAATGAGAAAAAAGGGAAATGAAAAAAAAAAAAGATTTAAAAGGATGAATTGAGAAGCAAGATGTTCCTCACTTGAGGAATGAAAAGAGTAGAAGAAAAAAATCACATGGGTTCATGATAATGACATTTGATCACAATCATAGAGCATCCCTGGTCCATACTTCAAGCAGCCCAAATGTCAACCCCAAGGCCCAGCTGAATTGAAAGGCATACACGGTCCACCAAAGCATACAAAAAATCAGCAAATCTCGCATGAGATCCTCTCACAGACTCTTATCATCAGTTTATTTCTCTAATTGATCACTTTAAAATTTAGTTAATCATTCTAATCTCTTTAAGTCTTCACTTTAAGATTATGGTCATTTTAAAATTATAAGTAATCATTTTAATGTTAAAAGTAATTACTTTAAGATTGTAAATGTACATTTAGAGTCTCACTAAAAGTAGGACTCTAATATATCTTCAGAATCAGTTATCAATAACAGGGGCGGAGCTAAATTTGAAAAATTCTTAGAAGGGCCGGTGCAATTTAAAATATTGTATTATTTTCTAGCAACTTTGTATCTTTAAATACATAACATATATCACAAAATTTAATTTTGAGGCTCTAAAATTTTTTGGCCCTGTACGATTAAACATATTAAACATGGTCAGAATCTCCATAATCAATAATTAGACAGAATTACGGGATTAGACCTAGTTTTTTTCACGTTATTAAGTTTGCTATGAGGTTTTGTTTTTCAAGTAATCTCTATAATTTTGCTAGCTTTTAGACTCCATTAATATTTCCATCAATTATAGACATAGTTATATTATTCAATTAAGTTTCTTTCTGTTGATAATCTAAATATTATCAACTTAATACTCCCTCAGTTCATACTTTAATCATTCCATTTAAATAAAAATGACACTCATATAAATAAATAGTCAAGGATTAAAATGAAACAAATGGAATAATAAAATTATTCAACTTACTAGTTTAATATCAACAATAAAAAAAAATGAGAAGTCCAAAACTTCAAATACTGATAGCAAAACCATTTACAAGAGAAAGTAGGAAACAATGAAAATGTAAAAATGTTGGTAGAATAAATTGTTTGATAGCAAATTTCAAGTTAAGTGTGCATTAATAAAGTCTTGGGACTTAACTGACATAAATTCCTTACAATCTAAAACAATGAAAGCATGCAGCAAAAATTTGGTAACTAATTGAGAAGCCAAATTTGAGATGAAGAAGGCTGCACCTAATATAATTACACTAGTGGAAAAAAAGTATCTGCTGCTAATCATTTACTACGGTTTTTTACATACGCAGCAATAAATAGGAAAAAAAATTAGGAAAAAAAAAATAAACACTCAAATGCTGCGATTTTACGCTTGCCCGCAGCATATAAGCTATTTTCACATCATATGCTGCGGTTTTTGTCCTGCCCCCAGTAAATAATCCTTCCCAAAAAATTAAAATCCTGCGTTTTAACGTTCATCTGGTTAAACCCTCATATAAACTGTTGTATTCCTAAAACCCACGACTACCTACTGTCTTCTTCTTCAAGTTCCTCCATTTCTTCAAGTTCTCAAAAATCTCTGCAAAAACCCACGAAAATCTCTACTGTGTTCTTCAATTTCGTTCATGCTAATTTACTGTGTTATACATAAGTAAATTAGTATAACCACCCATTGCACGAATTTCCTTCTCTCCATCTTTTTTTAAGTTATTCAACCCACCATTGTTGTTTTTTCTTCAAAAAGCCACGACTTTAGGGCTAAACTTGTTCTTCTTCAAGGTATAAATTTTTCAATCTTTGTTTAAGTTCTTCAAGAATAGCTTCATTGTGTTTTAATAAGGATTTAGTCTTTTTTTATACTAATTTTGATTTTGTTCTACATTGTAGGTTACATAATCTTATTGTAGAAACAAAATTATCACATCTCATTACCAAGGTATGTATTTTATATTTGAATGTAAATAATTTACTTATGTATGTACTTGAATATTTGAGTGTGAGTAATTTACTTATGTATATATGTAGTTAAATATATTTGAATGTGAATAATTTACTTGTGTATGTAGTTGTATATTATTAGTTTCTTATTATTTTGATTTATGTGTATTTGATTAAAGAAAATGATTTTTTTTGGTTATATATTTTTTGTAATTTAAATATAAAGAATTTGATTACTTTAAATAATATAAAGGTTATATAGGGTAAAATAGGGTTAATTTGGTTTAATTATATATGTTAAAAGTTGTGTATTAATTTTATTTTGGATTAATTAATCACACTAATTAGGATGACAAAAGATCATTCTTGGATGTATTGAAACATTGAATCGTCAGAATTTATTGATGGCGTATTAGAATTTTGTAGTATTGCGGTTGAACATCAAGTTAGGACGGGGGAAGTTGGTTTTAATTGCCCATGTGTCACTTGTGGCAATGTATCAAGTGTAGATAGTGTTGATATCCTTAGGGAGCAAATAATTCGACGTGGGTTTAGGCCTCAATATCATGTTTGAGTTTGGCATGGTGAGGAGGGAGTTTACAAAGAGAAAATTGTTGTAGAGGACGTCAATAATGTGGCAGATGTCAATGAGGATGTAGCAGATCATGTTGATGGGTATGAGACAGATGAAGAGAATGTCGATGAGGATGTGGATCGTGTTGGTGAGATGATGGAGGGAGTCGAGGATGAGTTAGGAAAACGTCCTCGTGTTTTTGACTTGTTGACAGAAGCTTCTCAAAAGCCTTTGTACCCTAGATGTACAAAGTTCACCAAACTAATAGCAGTGTTGACAATTTTCAACATTAAGTCAAAGTTCAATTTGAGTGACGCTAGTTTCTCAATGTTATTAGAAGCGTTAGGTGAGATGCTTTCTGAGGGAAATGAACTTCCAAAGTCGACATATTGTGCCAAAAAGCTCATGTGTCCTTTCGGCTTAGAGTACCAGAAGATTCATGCGTGTGCGAATGATTGTGTATTGTATCGGAATGAAAATGAGAACTTAGAAGAGTGTCCTAGGTGTGGGTTATCGTGCTACAAGCATAAAGGGGCTCGGGATGCTAAAAGGCCCCCGACTAAGGTATTGTGGTATCTTCCAATAATACCTAGATTCAAGCGCTTGTTTTCTATAAAGAAAGATGTGTTAAATTTGAGGTGGCATGCAGATAGGGTGAAGAAAGGTCACTTGCTCACACATCCATCTGATTCTCTGGAGTGGAAAACTTTTGGGGATAAGGTTGTAATTTAAGGCTCGGACTGTGTACGGATGAAATGAACCCATTCAGCAATCTTAGTTCTCAACATAGTACTTGGCCGGTACTGTTAGTGATCTATAATTTGTCACCTTGGTTGTGTATGAAGCGTAAGTACGTTATGCTTTCGCTTCTTATCTCGGGTCCTAAACAACCTGGCAATGACATAGATGTATTTGCACCTCTCGTTAAGGATTAGAGAAAGATGTGGGATGAAGGCGTTTCCGTGTTTGATGCATATGCTAATGAGGAGTTCACCTTGTGTGCAATGCTTTTATGCACCGTTAATGATTTTCCGGCATATGGCAACTTATCAGGGTATAAGAACAAAGGGAAGAAAGCATGCCCAATATGTATCGATGACATGGAATCCACGTGGATTCCTAAGTGCAAATATCGTAAGAAGAAGAAGATGTTCAACGGGGAGGTTGAGGACCGTGTAGCTCGTCGACCGTTGACCGGTTATGAGGTTTATGAACAGGTTAAGGGAGTTGAGACTGTATTTGGTAAAACAGGGCAAGTGCAAGGGGGTGAAGACCGATTATGGAAAAAAGAATCAATCTTTTGGAAGCTTCCATATTGGAGAGATCTATAGGTTATGCATTGTCTTGATGTTATGCATATAGAGAAAAATGTATGCGATGCCATACTCGGGACTCTCATGAACATTCCGGGTAAGACAAAGGATGTTAGGGCCGTGCGAGATTGGTTTGAATGTAAGGGTCTTCGTCCGGAGTTTTGGGCACATGTTAAGGTGAGTAAGAAAAGAAATAGAGCTGATGAAGTTGGTGGCAGTAACAAGGGAAAGGGCGGTAAGAAGAAGATGAGTAATGACAAAGTTTATTTGCCTCCAGCTTGCTACACATTTTCCAAAGCAGAGAACCGGACATTTTGTGAGTCTTTGTATGGCATTAAGGTTCCGTCTGGGTACTCATCCAACATGAAGAGATTTGTGAGCCTAAATGGTAAGCTGAAGTTGGGAAGCATGAAATCTCACGATTGCCATGTAATGATGCAAGTGTTCTTACCAATTGCAATCCGTGGAATACTTCCAAAACATGTGAGATATGCTATTACCGAGCTATGTTCGTTCTTCAACACAATTTGTAATAAAGTTCTTGATTCCTCTAAACTTGATGCTCTTCAAGTCGACGTGATTGTAACTTTATGCAAGTTTGAGATGTATTTTCCATCTTCTTTCTTTGACATGATGGTTCATCTTATTGTCCATCTCGTTCGTGAGATCAAGCTTTTGGGTCCAGTTTTTTTAAGGTGGTGTTATCCTTTTGAAACATAGTTGTTTTACAAAACAAGGTGAGGAATCCAGCACAACCCGAGGGGAGTATGATTCAAGGCACTGTGAGCGATGAGATTAGTAACTTTATAGCCGAGTATTTAGCCATGGCAAAGCCTTTTGGACTTCCCACCTCTCGACATGAAGGAAGGCTTGAGGGAAAAGGAACAATTGGCTCCAAATCAATCACACCTCCTCGAGACAGTCTTCTACAAGCACACTTGTATGTGTTGCATCATATTCCAGAAGTCCATCCTTTTTTGAGTGAGCATTTAGATATATTGCGCGCAAAATATCCTTGTAAAGGGGATAGGGGATTGATGCAGTTGCATAACAAGACGTTTATTGATTGGTTTCATAATTGAGTAATAAGTGAAGAACTCAAGCGTGTATCAGAAATTGTTAAATGGTTAGCTTTTGGTCCTCGTGATGATTTCAACAAATATGAGGGTTACGATGTCAATGGCTTCACATTTTGGACTGAGGGTCAAGATATGAAGTCATCTTATCTACAGAATAGTGGAGTATCTATTTTGGCGTCATCTACATTTTACGCGAGTGCCAAGGATCAAGCGTCGGTTGATGCCAAATTGGTATACTACGGGCGGGCACATGAAATATGGGAGCTTGACTACTCTACTTTCACTATTGGTCTTTTCAAATGTAAGTGGGTAGATAATAATCGACGATGTATAAAAAATGACGACCCTTGTGGATTCACTCTTGTAGACTTAGCTCGTTTGCATGATAGTGAGGAGCCATTCATACTAGCCACACAAGCCAAGCAAGTATTCTACATTGTAGACCCATCTGATAAAAAATGGTCTATTGTTGTACCGGGAAAAAGAAGCATCCTTGGTATAGGTGATGTTGAGGATGAGGAAGAATATGAAGCTTTTGAAGACTCCCCGCCCTTTATCAATCTAAAATCAGCGGGTCAAGATGATGTAGATGTTGGTTATATGCGTGTAGATTACATGGAAGGAATACATTTGAATTAAGTGATTCACAAGGTATGAATTTTAAGGTTTTTAAAGTTTTTTTGGCACTTTCGCGCATAAAGTAGCTCAAACTTGGTTTGTTTTGCATGAAACTTTGGACACAATACTTTTTGGTATATATTATTGTGTTGAAGTGGTTAGAATTGTAAATCGTAGTCATATTCTTAATATTACTTGGTAAGTTGCGATTTTAAGGTTTTTTAAAGTTTTTTTGGCACTTTTGCCCATAAAGTAGCTCAAACTTGGTTTATTTTGCATGAAACTTTGCACACAACACAATTTGGTGTATATTATTGTGTTGAACGTATTAGAATTGTAAATCATAGTCATATTCTTAATATTACTTGGTAAGTTGCGATTTTAAGGTTTTTCAAGCTTTTTTGGCACTTTAACTGTAACAGGCTCAAATTTCTTAATCTTAATCTTCCGATTAATTATTCCGAAATTTCTTTTCGAATTCTTAATCCTTTGGTTTATCTAATTCAAATCACCTTTAATTCCTAAACCTTATTCCGATTTTGTAATTTCTTCCAAATATTAAACTGTAAAAAAAAATTACGTATATATATATTCTTAAATTTCTTTATAAGCACTAAAATATTATTTTATTATTTTATACTACGAAAAGTAAAATTTTAATATTATATTTACGGTTTTATTAAAACGTTACGTTTCAATTTCGTTTCCTTAAACTAACTTTACTACTTATCATTTTAACCTTACAACTTTGATTTAATTATTTTATACCTAAAAATTAACTATATTTTTCTTATTAACTTTAAGTATAGTTTTAACCAAAATTTTCTAAGTAAACTATCATATTTTCATAATCAAACCTTAATCATACTTTCCCATTAATCTAAAACATTTCACTAATATAAACTAGAACAAAAATTTGATGAACCAAAATCCTTTCTACATCAATCCATAATGTTCATCACTTACACAGGCTATCACCATTCCCTTACACAAGTTAACCTTCTTTTACACTCCAAACTCTTACACATCCACTTACACACTCCAACTCTTACACATTCACTTACACACTCTAAATCACTTACACAAGTTAACCTTCTTTTTCATACAATCTTATGAACTAAAAAGTTGTCCAAAACTCATTATAAATACCCCTCCTTAGCCATGAGATCACTTGCACCCCCATCATCAAATCTTTCTACCATTCTTTCTTATATCTTCACTTCATGAACATCTTACTAACTTTATACCCTTTTTATTTGTTGAAGAATCAAATGAAGATGGAGCTTGATCTTATCACTTCTTGAGCCAATAATCATCAACTTTTAAAAAGTCAAGTATTATCTTTTGGAGCTTGGATATCATTTTCTTTTGGGTAATTGAAGATCTACTTCTTTGAAGCTTGGAGCCTTGAAGACTTTCTCTTTTGGAGCTTATTTCTTTAAGTTCTTATTTTTTCTATTATTATTCTCTTTCTTGGTTTAGCACCACATTCGGAGGAAAGTGGTACACATTTTCTTAACTCTCTCGTTATGTGATATTTATTTATGGTTACTCGATACTATAAAAGCATGATCAACATGATTTTATTTTAGTCATTTAAACTTTACATGGTAATATTAAAGTCATATTCAGTTTAGTGATATTTTCGTCAAAACAATAATACTTTTGGGACACTCGAAAAAAAGTCATATATATGGAAATTTTTGATTAATATGATAATATAGATATATATGAATTTTACTAGTGTTTAAAATGATTCCATATCATCTTGGTGTTTTGATAATTTTTATTTTTTTTGTTGGACTCAAGTAATTATAAAGAATTATAAATCGGTTTATCGGTAAAATAGTCAAACAAATTTGTTAAAATGCTTAGCCTTGTTTTTCTTGAAAACTCATTTCATATAGATTTTGGACCCTTAATAACTTGTCGGATTATGTTATTTTTATAGTGATGATAGATCCGTTTTACTATTTTACTGGTTATTTGATAAAATATGTTATTAAGTATTTAGAAATATTACCCTTGACTGTTTTGATTATTTATGACATAATAATGACTTAGTTTAGCCTCAGAATTCTTAGTATAGCTACGAAAATTTGTTATTTAATTAATATTAATTTATTAGATACTAGTAATTTGTTTCTATTAAAAGGGTAGAATTGTCAAAATTTTGACTAGTGGAAGTTTGACTTATAAGAATGTAAACTATTTCGGTTTAGAGTCTTGTTTGATATTGCATGATATTGATTGTATGACTCTGATAGTAAGGTAATGTCGAACCATGGACCGGCATGTAAAATCCCGGCGTCCGTGTTAGCCGGCACGTAAAATGCGGTGTCAAACAGGGGGTCCGAGAAAAACCCATCCTGTGAAGTCTCGAGCATAACAGTATTGAGAGGAGTGACGACTCCCACCACAGTTAGGGTTTAGGACTACGGTCCTCACCTAACCAGACCCTTACATATATCAGTTGTCATTATTGTTGTGATCTTGTGATGTGCTATGATGGTAAAGCTATGAGGCTTAATTGAACTTGATTAAATAAGCATTAAGGTTACCAAGTATTTAGTAGCAGTAATGAACTTCTACAAGTATTGAGAATGTAACTTAATGGCTTAGTAAAGGTCAATAATGAGTAATAACCTTCTATATTGTGCTTGATGATTATTTTGTAAGCATGATTTAACTATCGCATCATAAGCTTGTTGAGAAAATTGTACTCGGCTTTATCGCTGACCGATTTAATCGGCTGTCATCCGTATTATGGATGACAGTATTTTGCTGGAAAAATTAGCTCAGGTTTCGATCCAGGCCGCAACTTTAATTATTCTATCGAGGACTTAGCTTCAATGATTTTACTTGATGACTATATTGTACTTATGTTTTTTTATCGTATTTAAGTAAACCTTATTTTATATTTTCTCAGTTGTAAGATATTTTTTTTACTTATGTTTTGAACGATTTTTAGTTCAAATGGTTTTTAGCAGTTCGGCGTTTTACACTTCCGCATTATTTATCTTAAGTATAATTGTAACCGCCTCAAATTATGAAGGCAAACACTAACTGGAATTTAGTATTAATCAAGCGGAAGCTTACTTTTGCCAACACAATTAAGGGGTTACTTAAAGGTCAAATCAATATTCAAGTATGATACTTGAACCAAACCAAAGCAATATAACGGAAGTCTTAACTGTCCAAAATATAGGAAAATTACGACCAAATCGAAATAAGTCCAAAGTTCAAATGACATCCTTAAAATAGTCTAAATCTAAACTAACAGTCTCTCAAATAAAATAACGAGATCTAAACAAAGGGGAGTCATACTCCAACTCAGGTTCATCTTCCGCTCGCATATCCATTCTCCGTCGAGGTGCCATAGGGGTTTACTCTAAAAACAAAACCATTGGAAAAACATACAAAGCATAGTATCAGCAAAAAGGCTGAGTATAAACACACTGGTGTCCGTCAAACAAGTTATTGAAATCCTTTTTTTTTTTTGAGTAAATTCATTTTGAAATATGCTTTTTCATTTGATAAATCATATTATGATTCAAATCCAGTTCAATGGCTCTATAGTCATTTCAAATTCTCATTTTTCATCATAAATCATAAGATCTCAATGGATCCAAATCAATTTCAAACTCATATCATAAGTTTACATGGGTACTCTGTGAGTCATCCTGTGACTCGTTTGGTAGTCGGTCTACCGTCCGCGACATGTCCGGCAAGTGTAACACAATGGTATTGTGAACAATACGCGCTCAGCATTGGTGAGCCGTTTAATCATGCACACAACATTTGCTGTGGCATATGTACCCGCCATTTAGGCTAAAATATTTTTTTGTACATATTATATATCTTGTAATCTTAATAGCATTTGAAAGTCAAAAATATTAACTTTTTCCACATGATAAACATCTTTTATTTGCACATAGCAAAACATACTTTATTTGCAACTTAGCAAAATCAAATCATAATATTTCCCACATGGGTAAAACATGCTTAGCATAATCATATCATTAAACATAACCTTTGTATTATATTGGGGCATCACTAGCATGTATGGAAATGCATCGTAACAAAAAGTAATTAAAGTTCAATATGATTTTTTTTTTTTTTTTAAGGAAACCACTAAAATGTTTCGTTTCAATCCTTCTCAAAGTAAATATAACTAAAAGGGTTTTGAAATTCATTCAAAACAACTAGAATATGATTCATAAGTCTATAAAATCCTTACGACAGAAGATTTCATAAAACACTATTTTCTTAAATACGAGATAGTTTTGCAGGTATTAAAATCGGTAATTGATTTACAAAGTACATATTAATTCTCCAACAAGGCCCAAATTAATCAAGTCATTATAATACCTTATTTAAAATGAATTTAAGGTTGTCCCATCAGATTATAATTGGTTATGCGAATTTATAACGATCTTACAATTATTTTCGACAATTTGGGTATTTACCGTTATTTAAATGGTGTCTTAAATCCGTAAAATTTATAAACCATCTAATTTAAACTTAATTTATACTATGAGGCAGTAGGTTATTAATATAAATATAATTTTTTTATATAGGTTTATTTTTACCCAAATTTAATTAACAATATTACATTTTTTAATAAATAAACATTTTCTTTTAATTTGATAAATTAGTAAATAATTAATAATTCATTTTATAAAATTATACCAAAGTCCCAGAAGTCATATAACATGTTTATTAGGCCATTTGAACTTATAAAACTCATGTATGATGTTTTATTATTTGTATAGACATTTTATCGATAAATAAAATAAAATAGCTTTAAAATTATTTGAGTCCGATTAAAATATTATAAAAAAAATTATATGATATTCCAGAAGCTATTTTAAGAAGTATAAAATTTTAAATAACCATTAAAAATCATGTGGAGTATTTTTAATAATTAATATCGTTATTTTACCGATAAACCGAATAAAATTTATTTAAGTCCATATATGGTCACGAAAATCCATATAAATTTTTTTAACATATATCTACTGATTATATAAGTGTCTCATAAAATTTTCATGTCCAAAAGACGTCATTTAGTATTTATTTTATATTTTACCGTTTTCAAACTTACCGATTATTAATAAACGAGTAAAAATTATTAAGGTCCTTAAATGTCAACGAAATCTTCCCAAACTTTTACCAATTTTACCTACTGTCTATATAAGTATGTGATAAAAATTTCAAGTCCATATGTCTTTGTTTGGTAATTATTTTATATTTTATCATTTTACAATTTACCGTTAAACAATTTAACGATTATTCAAAAATTATAAAAAAAATTCAAAACTAAATATATTCTGGCCAAATCTTGTTGGAGACATTATAATATGTTTTTATTAATTATTTTTGATGATGAAGAGTTCATCTAATACCATGTTTTATAATAAGAGTATTTAACACCTTAAAATCCATTAAAATATCAATTTAACGAATAATCTCAACAAAAAGTATCCAAGAAATTTTCTTAACATATGGCTACTGAAAATTTCTCTTAAAATGAATTTAAAATGTTTTCAAATTCATATAATCATTTCCATCACAATAACTTTCACAAAGTAGTGTTAAACATGCCTTTAAACATACAATAATTTATAAAATCAACATGAATGATGTCTACAATAATAATACATGTAATAAATTATTCCATACTCAAATTTATCATTTTCACATCATTTTTCAAGATTTAAGAACTTCACTTTGGGAATTTATTTATTTATTTTTTTTTTAAAAAGAAGTTTATACACAAACTTTCCCAACTTGTTCTTAAATCCTTTAAAAATCACCCCATGTGACATACCTCGACTCCAAGCCTATATAATTATTCCGTAAGCTCCCACGTAAGCTCCTACGCGTTCTTAGAAGTGGTTCTAACTTTGGGTCCTTGCCCTTCAAGTCTCAACTCCAACTCTTCAACTAAACCTATTGCATTCATCCAAAAATCAATAATAATTTTGGATTTCTAATATGCACTTAACTTTTCCTAGTTAGAGTTGTTAGGCTAATACTTGTGATGATTTTAACATATTTGGAGTATACTTATTATGTTGAACAACATAATTAGTTAAGTCCCATTATTTTACTTGAATCCTTTAAGTAACAAAATTTATATGTTTGTAGAAATGCATCTTCTTACTTTCTATTATGGCCTATTTTTATAGATTTATAAATGATGATTTTCTTAGTTTAGAGATAAAATATTCATTTTATAATGATCTTAGTTTATAGAAAGATTCATGTAAAAAAAATATTTTACATGAACAAGTTTTAACAAAAACTAGTGGAATAAAGAAATGAACATAACTTACTCTATACTTGGTGGATTTCTTCAAGTTTGGTGTCTATGGAAAGCTCTTAAGATGAAGATTATTTTTATGGGAGATTTGAGTTTATAAACATAAATTTTCAGAAGTTTTAGATGGGTTTTTGAAGAAGATTTGATGAGAAAATAAGGTGTTTTTGCTAGAAATTGTAAGATTGAACTTCAACTTTGCTTATGGATGAAATAAGGAGTAAAATGAAGAGTGAAAGAAGGTTGATGGAGCTGAAAATATGGACAGCAAATATGTCTTGATTTATTATGTTTGCATGCTTGTTATGATGGTGTTTTTGGGTAAGAACAATAGTGGCTTTGGGTAGAGAGTTTGGTGGAGTGTGTAAGTGAGTTTTGGGGCTAAAAGAGGGCTAGTATGACAGCTAGGGGCTGCTGTTTTGGGGCTGGTTTGGAGTGCTTTTTGTCCTCAATTTGGTCTATTATGGTATAATAAAGGTTTATCTAAGATAGTTTAAAGTTTGGGTAAAAATTGTTGTACATGTAACAAGTTATGTAACTTGTACTTCATGTTTAAAAATCACTTGTATATGTGTGAAATATTTAATTTACTCCCATCATGGTTATATAATATGCTTGGGTAATAATTAAAAATTTTTTTTTTGAACTGTTATGGGTAGTTGCTCAATTTTAAGTTTTTACCTCCAAAGTTTACGTTACTTGTTTCGATTCATAATCATGTTACGAATTAACAAGTTTCTAATCATCGTAGAGATTTTCAAATTACTACCATCACTAATTAAATTATAATTAGTAACGAACAAATATATAAGAAAAATTAGGCGTTAAAAACGACTAATGAAATCTTCTAATAATACGACTGTTTCAATAATTATTAATGTTAATTATGTATCGAGAGTGCCGCTCCTGCTACATTAACACACAGCACTATTTTGTTAGAATTGAATTTACGTTCCTATGTTCTAATATTTTCTATTTATTCTCTTTCAGATACTGATATACAATGCATCTTTTCAGAGACGAAATTGTCCCCGAGATTGAGACCTCGGATAATGAGCATCATAGTTATGACACTGAAGAGGACCAAATTGTCAGATACGAGCATATGCCTGAAGACGCTTCACCACTTAACAATGATTATGACACTGAAGACGCCCCACCAACGGATGCTCCCACTACCACTAAGAAAAGAAAAGGGCGAGGTCCTACGAAAACCTCAAAGTCACAGAACCCATGCATTTGGAATACAATGCATTTAGTCAACCCTGCGGAAAATGGCGTAGGCAATATGGAAAACAAGTGGGCCTATGTATCCGCAAGGGCATGGAACGAGGTTTCAGAGGGTTTGAAGAACTCTCTATGGAATGATATTGTGGTAAGCAAATTTACTATTTTTATTCATTTAGTTTCATTTTAAAATTAATTTAATTGACACTAATAAATATTCTTTTTTTTTTGTAGAATCTTTTTCACATCGAGAGCGATGAGGAGAAGAAGAATGTGTTTCTTTCAGCTGTTGCTGAAAGATTCGTAGATTTTAAATCCAAGCTAGTAACTAGCTGGATCACGAAGAAGCGTGCCCGTACGACCAAAAAGGTCAAAACGGGAAACGAAGGTCGAGAGCAAGCATCTTCGAAGATGCCCGACGAAATATGGGGTCACATATCAAAGAAGGAATGGGAGGCTTTTGTTGCCAAAAGAACAACTCCCATTGAAGTTGTAAGTATTCCATATTATATTATAGCTTTTGATTTGAATTTACTTCTTTTGATTCAATCATTAAACTATATATGACATTTGATTTCTATTGATTGATTAGGAAAAGCGTGGTAAAGCTTCTGAATTAGCAAGCAAAAGGAAGTTTTACCATCGCTTGGGCCCAAAAACGTACGATAAGGTTCGAAAAGAGTGGGTGGATGCGGGTTTATACCCCAATCAAAGTCCAGCCACGCCCTCATCTACGACTACCTCCGCATCTGTGAATACTCCTGCTGGAGATCGGGTGTGAGATTGATATTGTGGGCTTCATTCCCAAGATGCTAGTGGTAAATTTACCATTAATGATCCGAGAACGAAGAAGGTTGCTGATGTTGTGGTGAGTTTTGAAATTATTAAGTATATTCTTGATTTGTTTTGTATTTTTTGGCTTTAATTTACTTATACTAATTGTTATATATATCACTTTTTATTTGAACAGATGGGCTGGAAGGAAAAAGAAGCTACGGGGGAGTTCATCCCAAGAGGCAATGTTGATTCATTGCATATGGTCTTAGGGAAAGACCATAGAGGGTGGGTAGTCGGAAAAGGAGGCGTTCGCGTGGGGTTAAAGAAGGCATTCGACAAAGAGTGTGTTGCTACTCAATCCTGAACGATGCCACCTGATGAAGTAGCAACCCTCCGAGCAGAAATTACGAAGGACGTTCTCACCAAAGTGGTACTCGTAGTCGTATTGCAGAAGATGGGAGCACCCACCATTGACTTGGCAAACCAGATTGTCGAGGATCAGCAAAGTCAACATGGGGATCCTAATGCTTCAGACGAGCCAACACCCGAGCCCATTACCCTCGTAGCACCCCAACCCATTACTACCCCTGAAGGGCAAAATCCCACACCGGAGACCATGAACTCCGTTGCTCAAAATCCAGAGCCAACTCCCGAGCCAGTGGTACAGGTACATAGTTTTTAAATATATAAGCACTTATTAATTTAAATTGCAACGTGTTTTAATATTTTATTATGATGCTTATTATACTAAACGACACAATTTTCAGAAGGCGACTCCTTGTTCTCTTTAGCTGCCTCAGTTAGGTGTTGCTAGTGATGGCGACTTAACTGAGATTGCATATGGTGTGGCACAGCCAACCAAAGAGGGCCAAACAGTGCATTCGATGCCTGTTACAAGTGGCTACATCAGTGTGACCGTGGAAACTATTCTAAAGGGGTTCGAAGATTTATCACTCCCGGTTCCAATGCCAGAATGGAGCCTTGAGAAACTATTAGACGCCCTAGGTAGTTTTGTCACATGGCCATATGCTTGGGTCCGATTCACTACCATGGCAATAATCATTTGTATCTTATTTATTTTTATTTTTTTAATTGCATGCTTACACTAATTTAATTGTATAAATTGAAATAGCAAAAGAGTCCAAAGGGCTCTAGGAGAGAGATCGGTTCCTTATCAAAGGTGTCAACTGGGTCAAAGTCGATGGCAATCACTCCAATTTTGACTGATGCGGAGCTAAAAGATCTCTCTCAAGATTGCAAATGGCTGCACACATGTGCATCTCGCCTGCGTGAGGAGGACCCAATCGTTCTAACCCTGCAGAAGGAACAATTCTGCTTTGTTGAGAGCCCCATTTGTAATTATTGGTCCTAGTGACATTGGGCAATTTTTGAGAGGAGAAATATTGAATGTAGTTCTTATCCATGTCTACATGAGGTGATGTTCATTATCTTACAATTTAGGCATTATTGTTTAATTGTATTAACAACCGAATTACTGACAAAATTTTCTTATTCGTGAGTTTAGTGCGGCGTACAAGGAGCTAAATTCTTGCGAACCTCCAATAAAAATTGGATGGTTTTGTCCTGAGTCGATTTCGGGTACTAAAAGCGTAAATGATCCAGATGACGTCAAAGCATACATTGAGACTGCTTTGAATAATTCCCTTGCATCTAAACACACGTTCATTCTGGCTCCATATGTGGAAGAGTAAGTTTTATTTTTGAAATTGAACTTATCTTTTGATTTTTAAGTTCACATAATCTCTAATTTATTGATTTTAAATTTGGGTTTGTAGTTTGCATTGGATACTTTTGGTCATATGTCCTTTGACGAACACTATGCACGTCTTCGACTCATTACAAAAACCTCAAAGCCCGCCTTGCAACACAAAATTCAAAGCCTTGTTGAATGCATACGTAATTTTATAAATTTTACCAATTTTCATTTAATTAAAGTGTTATATATATATAGTTATACTTTTCCCATGCGTTTCAGCACAATGAAGAAAGTGCGTGGAGAAATGGGATCTACATCCAGAGCCACATTTCCGAATTGGACAGCAGTAAAGGTACACAACACTATTCAATTTTATGGGTTTTTAAGCTTTTTTTGGACTTTCGCGCATAAAGTAGGTCAAACTTCGTTTGTTTTGCACGAAACTTGGCACACAACACTATTTGGTATATGTTATTATGTTGAAGGGGTTAGAATTGAAAATAATAGCCATATGCTAGAAATTACATGCTAAGTTGCGATTTTATGGGTTTTTAAGCTTTTTTTGGACTTTCGCGCATAAAGTAGCTCAAACTTGGTTTGTTTTGCAAGAAACTTGGCACACAATACTATTTCGTATATATTATTGTTTTGAAGTGGTTAGAATTGAAATTAATAGTCATATGCTAGAAATTACGTGCTAAGTTGCGATTTTATAGGTTTTTAAGCTTTTTTTGGACTTTTGCATATAAAGTAGCTCACACTTGGTTTGTTTTGCACGAAACTTGGCACACAACATTATTTGGTATATATTATTGTGTTGAAGTGGTTAGAATTGAAAATAATAGTCATATGATAGAAATTACGTGCTAAGTTGCGATTTTATGGGTTTTTAAGCTTTTTTTGGACTTTCGCGCATAAAGTAGGTCAAACTTCGTTTGTTTTGCACGAAACTTGGCACACAACACTATTTGGTATATGTTATTATGTTGAAGGGGTTAGAATTGAAAATAATAGCCATATGCTAGAAATTACATGCTAAGTTGCGATTTTATGGGTTTTTAAGCTTTTTTTGGACTTTCGCGCATAAAGTAGCTCAAACTTGGTTTGTTTTGCAAGAAACTTGGCACACAATACTATTTCGTATATATTATTGTTTTGAAGTGGTTAGAATTGAAATTAATAGTCATATGCTAGAAATTACGTGCTAAGTTGCGATTTTATAGGTTTTTAAGCTTTTTTTGGACTTTTGCATATAAAGTAGCTCACACTTGGTTTGTTTTGCACGAAACTTGGCACACAACACTATTTGGTATATATTATTGTGTTGAAGTGGTTAGAATTGAAAATAATAGTCATATGATAGAAATTACGTGCTAAGTTGCGATTTTATAGGTTTTTATGCTTTTTGGCACTAACATCTATTTTCTCTTAGTGCTTTCGACAAGCTGATAATACCGTTGATTGCGGCTACTATACTCTCAAATACATGGACGATATCTTACAATCCGTGAAAGAGGTTGGAGTCGAAAACATTGACGCCGTAAGTATTTGTTACGTTCTTAAATTATAATATTATATATTTACTATTGGTAAAATCTAATAATGTTTATGTATTATTTAATTTAATATTATAATATAGGTTTTATACGACATTCCAAGGGAAACATGCCCTTTGAGAGATGGAGAAATGCGGCAATCTTGCGCCAATTGAAAGACAAGATTGCCGCATATCTTGCTAATTTTTGTTCTTGGTAAATAATGTAATTAGTTTAGATTTAGGACTTTAATTTGTATATGTACATATTATCATATATATATGATCGAGATTTTACAAAGAGATTATTGGTGATAATTGGTGATTATCATTGGATTATAGGATTAATCATTGTTTACATTGTACATTATTGGATTATTTATTAGTATTAAACGAATATATATATATATATATATATATATATATATATATATATATATATATATATATATATATATATATATATATATATATATATATGTATATGTATATGTATATGTATATGTATATGTATATATATATATATATGTATATATATATATATGTATATATATGTATATATATATATATATATATATATATATATATATATATATATATATATATATATATATATATATATATATATATATATATATATATATATGTATATGTATGTATATGTGTATGTGTATGTGTATGTGTATGTGTATGTGTATGTGTATGTGTATGTGTATGTGTATGTGTATGTGTACGTGTACGTGTACGTGTACGTATATGTATATGTATATATGTATATATATATATATATATATATATATATATATATATATATATATATATATATATATATATATATATATATATATATATATATATATATATATATATATATATATATATGCTGCGGGCTTCCATAAAACTGCAGCATATAGTGCAAAACTATATGCTGCGATTTTGTGGAGGCCCGCAGCATATAGTCTTACACTATATATTGCGGTTTTAAGGAGGCCCGTAGCATATAGTGCACTTTTCTACTGCGGTTTTAAACCGCAGCATTTATAATAGGCCATCTGCTGCTATCAGTAATACTTGGGGCCAAAACCGCAGCATATTATGGCCAAAAACCCGCAGCAAATGAGGTTTTTTTCACTAGTGTTAGTTTAATCAAAAAATAAATGTTGAGATTAGGATAATTAAAAGGTTTATTTAATATTATTATTGATAATGATTTATTTGATTGATGGTAAATACATGTAAGTTTGGATGTACTAATGTCTTAGGCCTTTTAATTATTGATTAATCTTCTTAATTTATAATAATGTTGTGTCCCAGTAAATAGTACTAGCTCTGTTTCATTTTAGTTGCAACATGGTAACTTTGCACAATATTAAGAAATACCTTTTTTAAAGAAAAATGACAATTTACCCCATTTCACATGGGTAAGCTTGATAATGATATGTGAGAAAAGGAATAAAATAGGGGTAATATAGAGAATCATATAGTTGTTTTTGCCAATATGCATTATGCTGCAAGTAATATTAAACATCCAAAAATAAAAAGTATTATTTCATAATAGGGGTAGTTTTTATGTATTATTCCTATTCGTCGTAATCTTTTTTATTTTGTCCACTAGCTATATGAATCGAGTATTTAATATTATTCTTAATTTATTTTATACTTCTATCCTTCTAATTTCCTTCTAAAAAAATGCTTTGAATTAAAATTTAACATCAAAATAATATGGTTGATGTTTGATCACCAAAACAATTCGGTAAATATTGATTATAAGCTCTTATATAAATTTTCGTTGCAAATGAAAAATATTGAATTGGGAGTCGCACAAATTGGGCAATAGACCTTTGTCTAGTCGCACAAAATGTGAGACTCTAAATTTTTTTCTCTTCCATTATTAATTTTATAATATTTTTCATTATATGCATATTAGCTTTTAGAACTTAGCTAACAAAATAGATTATTCAAAAAAATTTGTTATAAATAGGCAATTCAAATCAATAAATGAATTCCATACTTGGGCGAATGAGATAATTATTGACATTGATTTTCAATTTACTCGTGCGTCATGTAAGCAAAAATAAGGTTTTTCTATTATTAGTTTATATTTACGCTACTATCATTACGATATTTATAGAGGTTGCATGATTTAGATAACGCACATCAATCGGGTTTAGGTAGGCATTGTAGTGGTCAGTTTATTATAATAGGATACTGTTTGTAACTAGGAGAAAGATTATTAATGGTGAGCATAGTTATCAGAATCCCGATTTTGATATACGATTCTACGATCTTGTGATCCAAAAATGGGCGACCGATCCGGATCGTAAGTAGGATCTTAATCTGTTAGAATCGTGCGATCCTACTTAGCTCAAAAATTTTTGGTGATAGGATCTTAACATGATTCTACGATCCTACAATTTTACGATCCGAACCTACATGGGTTGTTTCAATCATAAAATATTTTCATATAATACAGATTTTACTTACGTATAAATATATAATTAAAATAATTATATTCATACTTTTATAAAATTCAAGTTTTTCTTAATTTGCAGTTTAAAAATAATTATTAAAAGCATTTTTTTGTTCAAAACTTAATAAATGAAGTCAAATAAGTTTTTACTTACACCTTAAAACTTAAAAAAAGAATAAATATAAATGATAATCAGTAATTCAAAGCACATTGATGCATATTTGTAGGATCACGCAATCCTACAATTCGATTTTACCGATTTCGATTCTACCCCTTAACGATTTTAGGTAAAATCCTAAATTGCATGAAAAAGCAAACGTTGCAATTAAAACGGAAAAAGTATTAACTATTAAGGTACTAAAATTCGTTGAAATAAAAATAGCTTGAATTTTTCCGTACACATAAAAATTCCTTCCCTTACTCCTCTTTGTTTTGTTACTCTAGATCCACGGTATATTTCAAGTTACACATTTAAAATATAGAAAAGTATTGATAACCATATAAGCTCTACCTCCTAATTAGTATGAAAGCCTCTTGAAAAGTAGCAAAAATAAATTTGTACGGATAGTATCATATTAATATATGGATTATTTACATTGATAAGTCTAATAATTGATACCAGAGCCGATATAACTGTAATTTACGAAAAATTCATAAATAATTTTTATGAGATTACATTTAATAGGATGAGAATTTTATAATTTTAATTTAAAATTTTTAGTTTTATTATTATATGGTGATTTACAAATTATCATACTATATCATACTAACATGTATAATTATCATGACTGGTAAGCCAATCAAACACGAGTATGCAATATTTTCGTCAATTAACAAAAAATTTCTAATCCAAAGTAGAATATTTCTGATTTTCACCGGTGAAGGAAGATCGGTCACCTTTCCTCCTATCTTAGTATAAGGCAGTAAAATCATTCCACAAACTTGGATGTCGGCTGGTAAAACCAGTCAATTGGATCTAATTTGATTTGGAAATTTTGAATTAAATCAATCCGGAAGAAAATGAAAAAATAAAAGTAAAAAGGCAAAAATTAAGATTAATTCCCAAAAATTCGATCAAAACACTGATATAAATCTAGTTTATGTACAAGATCAGTCCAAAACCAAATTTGAAGGAAAAAAAAAAAAAAAAAAAGAGGACTAATTACTAATTAGGACCCCAACAGCTTAAAAACATAACAGTTCTAAGAGATTCCTCCGACTTATTCAGTTTTTGATCTCTAAACTTGTTGGAAACAGCAACAGATGATGGAGCAGAAATCTTCTTAGGCAGAGAATAAGATCTGATATTATTCTTGAAATGTTGATGAAGACATCTAATTGGGTAATTCCATCTTGCAATGCCTTGATCTTTCAATGCTTCTACTGCTGCAATACTTGCTGCTACTCCCCATTTTCTTGTACTCATTTTCTTTTTCTCTTTGAGTTTTGTTTTTGAGTTGTTGAAGACAGGAAATAAGTGTGCTTTTTATAGACTTGTTATGGCGGCTTAAATTCCAGTTGCTGGTTTAGTGGTTTTTATAATGAAATACTACCAGGGAAGTTCCCCTGTTTTATGGGGTGATACACTTAGTTTATTGTAAACAATGAATATAGGAAGGAGGATAAAGACAAGAAATGCCACTTTAAAGGGTTGTTTACTCCTAGTGGAAATTTACTACATTTATTTCAACATCATTTTGATTTTTGATAGTTATCCCATAATTTGTAAATCATGGTAAAAGGAAAAAAAATAAAATAAAATATATAAAATGAAAAAAATAAATTAAAATAATAAAAATTTCACTTTATTAAATCCTATCATATAAGGGTAATTTGTTAACCTTACAAATAACCGTTATTTTGCTAAGACTTTCTCATTTTGCAATATTTGCTTTTAAGTATTGTTCAACAATTAGTAATTTCTTCGTTTGGAGACAATTTAGACCTGATCGATGACCATCTCTAATTTTATAGTATAAGGTATTGATCAAGAAAAAATAAGGTCATATACGAAGAAAATAAATGTGAGGTTTTCCATCAATAAACAAGTTAAATGTTCTATGGACCGTGTTGTATAGGAAATATGTCAAATAATCATAAACCGACAACCTTATGCCCTACTTTTAGATATTGATTGAGCCGTATTAGTTAAGTCATGCAATTGACTTCTAAACCTACCGCTTTGATGGCAACATAGATAAAGAGTAATTGATGAATGACCCTTTTTCGCATCAGTTTTGGTTAGGTTATTTTTGGGTCGGGATAGTTTTGTATTGGGTTAATTTTGCATTGGATCACTTGGGGTTTTGGGTGCTTCGGATTGACCCAACGGGCTACCATTTTATTTTGTCCTAGATTAACTTTTTAAAATGTGAAATTTCTTATTTTATCATCGAATTTGAAAATATATAATCTTTTTTCAAAAAAATTACTATAGCACCTATCTAAATCATGATAAATTATCAACACAATAATTAGATATTAAATAATAATAATTTAACTTAAAAAAAATTTTAAAGTCGAAAATGCATCATACTAAATAAAGATATGCAAATGAATCAATAAACATAATACAACAGTTTAGATATTAAGAAAGAACATGTTAAATAAAAAAAAACATTAGTTCTTTTGTTTATGCGCCCAAATAGAGAAGTTTTATCCTTTTTAAAAGAGTTGCACAACCCAACGGGTCCAACCCGATCGACCCATTTGTTAACGGATTTCTCGAGTTCGGTCAGTTTTTGAATTCTAGTCAAAATTTTTAGATATTAACTGAGTTATTTCGGTTGGGTTTCAAATCAATTTTCGAGTTAGATTAGTTTTTCCATGACTGATTGTAAGAGGAGGGACTAAGGAGTCGGTATTTTGGCATATTTTGCAACAATGGGAAAGTAAATGTAAGTAAGGGTTATTTGTTAATAATTACAAAAAAGACGAAATATATAATATTAAAATAAAAAATAAGAAAAAAAAGATAAAATAAAATTTTAATGGAAAAATTACCTAGAATAATTCAATATTTTCATGATTTTTCGAAAATAATTCCACCCATTGATTAACCATGAATAATCCAAATTTTGAAGGGTATTTCCTATAGTAAACCCGGTAACCTGATGACTTGCTATAGCATGTTTTATTTTTTTTTTTTAAATGATAAATTAAAATAAAATGTCGAAAACAATGTTAAAAAATGTTGAGAAAAATTCTCAGTTATTTTATAATTCTGAATTTTTTATGTAAATTTTTAAAATGGTTCTCTAATTTTACGTTAATTTTCAATTTACTTTTTTAGTGAATTATCTATTATAGCAGGTCATCAGGTTACCTAAATTTACTCTAAGCACATACCCACTACAGTTGGTGTTGGACCTCTTGAGTTTTGATGATGACTACACTTTAGCAAATATGTGTTTAGAGATTGTGCAGGTCGATATCCGATTATGATTATGATTATGATCGTTGATAGTACCTATGCCTTAGCTTATGGAAACGTACATGTCAAAAGGTTTCAATTGAGGTTAGGAGAAGCATATCGCTTGGGATGTAAAATGGAGACAGCAGATCTACTGTTCCCAAGTTGGATGTTCTAGCTAAACTGAAGTCTGGAGACAGCACACTGTTCCTGAGCTGAAGGTTGAATACGCTGACTGAAAATTCTGATTATCATATTTTAATTATTATTTTTAGTTAATGTATTTTAAATTAAATTGTTGCAGTAAAAATTTATTTAAGTTAATTGGCAAATCGTTTTTATTGAATAAAATGGATTCACGTTTTAATTCTTTAAGATCCTTTATTTTAGGATCTATTTTTAATAAATCTTGGATTTGTTAAAAATAGAATTAACTAACTTTGAATTAGTCTTAGCAAATCTTTCTAACCGGTTTTTATTCCTAAAAATTAGCAAACAATCATTCCCACTAAGATTAACCGTTTTCTAAATATAGCATGAAGTTCCAGCCATTAATTTGGGGAACAGGAATTACTACTGAAAAAACTGCTACTTTAGGGAACAGCGGTTATTAAAGGAACAGCGGTTATTGTTTGTGTACACGTGCGATTTGACTTAATCAAATCTTATGGAAATAACCGTGTGTTTGCTTAATCCACATTACTCCCATGATCTCTTGATAGTGGGATGATGGATTGGATTATTCCACTTTCTTAGGAATATTATTTTCTATAAATTGCAAGATAATTCCGGTTTTTAAAGTAAAAAAAAAAGAGATGTAATCCAACGTTTTGTGCTTAAGTGTTTTTCATACGTTTTTGTTGGATTTTACAAGAAATATTTTGTTCTTAAAATTGCCAATTAATTTATAATATTTTCTTGATGCAACTCTTTGATTTATTTTAGAGAATTTCTATCCTTTTTGTAAGGGTTTTTGAGAGTTTATGTAATTAGACTCGGGTGAGTCTAAGGGGGAAATTAGATAGCTTTGAGTGAAGCTAGAGAGGATTAGCTTGTAGAGAAGCTAAGGTTGTTGCTTGGAGTAAAGCAATTAGAGAGAAGAGGAGTCGGCCTAGGTGTTACGCTTCGAGTGAAGCAAGGTGTTTATTGTGATTGTAACTAATTGCCTTAAACATAGTGGAGTTTTTGAAAATCCCAAGTGGTCGTGGTTTTTCCTTTTGTTTAGGCCCAAAAGGTTTCCACGTAAAATCGTGTGTCTCTCTTATTATTTTGCTCTTAGTTTAAGCTTCATTTATTTTGAATAATTCCGCAAAAACAGGGCACAATCGCTTAAACTTACAACAACAACAATTCACCCCCCCTCTTGTTGCTGTTCCCGTTCCTAATTGAGTCAACAATTGGTATCAGAGCCCTGTTCCCAGAAGATCAGGAAACCCTGAGGGCAGATTCTGGTGTTCCCGAAAAATGTCAATTATGAACGAGCGAATGGAAGAAGGGTATTCAACTCAAAGACCGCCAATGTTCGATGGAAAATTCTATACATATTGGAAAAATAGGATGGAGATCTTCATCAAAGCGGAAAATTATCAAGTTTGGAGAGTCATAGAAATCGGAGATTTTGAGGTAACCACTACTAACTCCAACAATGAAATTGTTCCCAAACCTATAACCGAATATGAAAAGGAAGATTTTCAGAAAATGGAATTAAATGCTCTTGCTATAAAATTACTTCATTGTGGTCTTGGACCAAACGAGCATAATAGAATTATGGGGTGCAAATCCGCTAAGCAAATTTGGGACCTGCTTGCTGTTACCCATGAGGGAACAAGTGAAGTAAAACGGTCCAAAATTGATTTGTTAATGTCTAAATACGAGAGATTTGTTATGGAGCCAAGAGAAAGTATCCAAGAGATGTTCACTAGGTTCACCAACATAACAAACGAGCTTGTCTCTCTTGGAAGAATAATTCCCACTGATGAACAAGTAAGGAAGATCCTAAGGAGCCTTCCTCAAGATGAGCGCTGGAGGGCCAAGGTTACTGCTATACAAGAGTCCAAAGATTTTACAAAGTTTAATCTAGAGGAGCTGGCTGGTTCCCTAATGACGCATGAATTGCATTTGGGAACAGCAGACAGTTCCAGGAACAAGGGACTGGCTCTGGCAGCGGGGGAACAGGACGAATCAGAATGTGATGAGGAAGAGGCTGCTTTGTTGGTACGAAAATTCAAGAAGTTCTTCAGGAACAGCAGGTATGCAAATCAAAGAAACAACAAAGAAAGAAGAACAAAAAATCTTGAATGCCACAAATGTGGAAGTACCGAGCACTTCATCAAGGATTGCCCAACATGGAAAAATGAAAAGGGCAAGGGAAAGACAAGAGATTCAAGAAGACCGTTGAACAAAGAGAATTTTAACAAGACGGACTTTCGTAGGGCCATGATTGCTGCATGGGGAGAAACTGAAAGTGAGAATGAAACTATTGTTCCCGAAGAAGAGGAGACAGCTAACCTATGTCTCATGGCTACGCATAAAGGCAAGGAGAAGCAGGTAAATATTTCTAATTCATTTTCTGACCATTCATTTAATCTAAGTAAAAATGAATTAAAAGAGTTGTTAAAAGAGGCACAAGTTAAAATCGAAAATTGCAATGATAAGTGTCTCAAGTTAGAAAAGGAACTTAAAGTAAGCAAAGACCATGTCTCATACATAAACACCTTTAGACATGATGTCCAAAACAGATTTTTCGGTTTGTTGGACCAAAATATAATCCTAAAGGAAAATATGGAGAGACTTAAGAAGGAAAATGTTATTCTTAATATTGAGCTATCACAATACAAATTGTTAGGCTTAAATAAAGAATTGATAAATGCATCTACTAAGGATTTGTGCAATGATTTTCAACATTTAGAGTTGAATCCGGAATCCAACCGTAACAACAATAATAATCTTGAATTAAATTTAAGAGAAAAAGGGAAAATCAAAATAACTCCCAAATGGATTCTAGATGCTAAAAGTAAGAGATCACAAGGCCTAAATTATTTTAAGAATAACAAAAGTAAGAAAGCTTACGTTGATCTTCCTAGAGACAGGTACTGTACCTTCTGTGGTAAAGCTGGCCATCTGAAGGAACAGTGCACCAAAAGGGAACAGTATACTGTCTCTAACAGAAACTATGTCGATAACATTCAAATTGATAAATATGATTCATGTAAGATCGACAAGGAACCCAAGAAAGTCTGGGTTCCTATAATTAACAATTAATTATCTTACAGGTCCAAGTGAGGGGGAACAGCTCATGGTATCTCGACAGTGGGTGTTCCAAGCATATGACGGGTGACAAATCTAAATTTCTCTCACTTGAAGCCTATGATGGGGGAACAGTAACCTTCGGTGACAATATGAAGGGTGAGATAATCGCCAAAGGAAAGGTTGGAAGGTCATGTTCCCACGCCATTGATAATGTATTTTTAGTCGAGAATTTGAAACACAACTTACTCAGCATTTCTCAATTTTGTGATAAGGGTAACTCTGTAAACTTTACTTCTGAAAAGTGCATTATTTCTAGGAACGACACAGGAGACATCATTCTTGAGGGAAACAGAAAAGGGAACACTTATATAGTGGACCTGGACACTGTTCCCAGAAACAGTCTAACGTGTCTAAGTGTTATAGAAGACGACCCACTTCTTTGGCATAAGCGTCTAGGTCATGCTAGTTATTCATTGATTAATTCATTAAGATCTAAAGACCTAGTTAGAGGACTACCATCTATAAAATTCCTTAAAGAGGAAATATGTGATCCTTGTGCCAAAGGAAAACAAGTAAGGTAATCTTTTAAACCAAAGAATGTAGTGACCACCTCAAAAACGCTTGAATTATTACACATGGATTTGTGTGGACCTATGAGAATACAAAGCCGAAGTGGCAAGAGATATGTGTTTGTTATTATTGATGATTATAGTAGATTTACATGGACTTTATTTCTAGTTAGTAAAGATGAAGCCTTTAATGAGTTTGTCTCTTTCGCTAACAAAATACAAAAATCTACCAATAATCAAATTGTTCACATAAGGTCAGATCATGGTAAAGAATTTGAAAATTCAAGCTTTATGAGTTATTGCAATGAACATGGAATAAGTCACAATTTTTCCGCCCCTAGAACACCACAACAAAATGGTGTTGTAGAAAGGAAAAATAGAACTTTAGAAGAAATGGCTAGAACTATGTTAATTGCTAGTGGTTTACCTAGAAATTTTTGGGCCGAGGCTGTTAATACTGCATGTTATATTTTAAATAGAGTATTGATAAGACCAATCACTTCTAAGACACCCTATGAATTGCTTAAAGGTGTTAAACCAAATATTGCCTATTTTCGTGTGTTTGGATGCAAATGTTTTGTACATGTTAATGGAAAACGGAATATAGGTAAATTTGATGAAAGAAGTGATGAAGCAGTATTTCTTGGCTACTCATCTCAAAGTAAGGCATATAGAGTCTATAACAAAAGAACAATGAGTGTGGAAGAATCCGTTCACATAATTTTCGATGAAACTAACTTTTTGTCAAGTGAACAGGATACAAATAATTTTAAGATAGGTCTTGCAAATCTAGAGGAAGATGATGAAGAATTGAAAGTGCATGATCAAGAAACAGCTGGTGAACAGCCGGTTCCAGCAGAAGCAGAAAGTACTGATCAAGTTCAGGAACTGCCAGAACATCAGGAACAGCAGACTGTTCCCAATCCAGCTGTTCCCACAGATGAGCAGAACAATCCAGTAGCTGAACAGAATGTTAATCAAGCTGATGAACCAGAACATGCTACTGTTCCCACAAGAGATTTTATGCCAAAACCTTGGAGATATCAAAAATACCATCCTCTTGATTTGATTGTAAGTGACTTAAATAAAGGAACACAAACTAGATCTCAAATGAGAAACTTTTGTGCACATTTTGCGTTCCTATCATCACTTGAACCCAAAAATCACGAAGAAGCTCTAAAGGATTCCGAATGGGTTGTAGCCATGCAAGATGAATTGAACGAATTTGAAAGGAACAAAGTATGGCATTTAGAACCCAAACCGAAACACAAGAAGGTAATTGGTTTGAAATGGGTATTTCGGAACAAACTAGATGAGCATGGAATAATTGTAAGAAACAAAGCAAGGCTCGTGGTCAAAGGGTACAATCAACAAGAAGGTATTGATTATACTGAGACATTTGCTCCAGTAGCAAGGTTAGAAGCTATTAGAATTTTAATTTCTTTTGCTGCATTTATGAACTTTAAATTATATCAAATGGATGTGAAATGTGCTTTCTTGAATGGTTTTCTTGATGAAGAAGTTTTTGTTGAACAACCGCCTGGCTTTGAGAATACCTCGAGTCTTGATCATGTCTATAAGCTTGATAAAGCTCTTTATGGGTTGAAACAAGCTCCTAGGCAATGGTATGAAAGACTATCAAAGTTTTTGATTCAAAATGACTTTGTTAGAGGTAAAATTGATAAAACCTTATTCTTTAAGAATAAAGGTTCCAATATATTAGTTGTTCAAATATATGTTGATGATATTATTTTTGGTGCCACAAATGAATTGCTATGTAAAGAATTTGCTAACCTTATGAGCACTGAATTTGAAATGAGCATGATGGGAGAATTAAATTTCTTTCTTGGTTTGCAAATTAAACAAACTGCTAATGGTATCTTTATTCATCAACAAAAATATATAAAAGAACTTCTTAAGAAATATGGCATGAATAACGCTAAAACCAACCATACACCCATGGCTACTAATGTAAGATTAGATGAAGATACAAATGGAACAAATATTGACCAAACTATGTATAGAGGCATGATTGGATCTTTATTATATCTAACTGCTAGTAGACCCGATATTTCATTTAGTGTTGGTTTATGTGCAAGATTTCAATCTAACCCTAAAGAATCACATCTAACTGCAGTGAAACGTATTTTGAGATATCTAAAGGGAACAGATGATTTATCATTATTTTATCCTAAAAGTGATGTCTTTGATTTGAAAGGCTTTAGTGATGCAGATTATGCAGGAGATCTTGTTAATAGAAAAAGCACGTCAGGTATGGTACAATTTCTTGGCTCATGTTTAGTTTCATGGAGTTCCAAGAAACAAAACACTGTTGCATTATCAACCGCTGAAGCTGAGTACGTAGCAGCAGCAGCTTGCTGTTCCCAAATGATATGGATAAAGCAGCAGCTAAGAGACTTTGGTATTAAGTATGCATGTGTTCCTATTTATTGCGATAATACCAGTGCCATATGCATATCCAAAGATCCAGTGCATCACTACGAGTAAAGCACATTCATATTAGGCATCATTTTCTTAAGGATAATGTTGAAAATAAAAATATTATTGTTAAGCATGTAAACACTAACGAGCAAATAGCAGATATCATGACCAAACCGCTTCCAAGGGAACAGCATGAGAAAATGAGATTGGAACTTGGCATGATCAAGCTGCATTAAAGGAAGTGTCATATATGATTCCTAGAGACAAAATGAAAATTGAAAATGATCAATCAACCACAATAATCTTGATTGAAAAATCAATTATCGAAAGGATCAGGTACGCATTTTTTAAAGGTATATACTTTGAATGTTCTTATGATTGCATGATTATTTTGATCAAACGGTAGTAGCATAATATTATCATTTTCTTATTATAAATAATAAAAAAAAAAAACACAAAATTATATATAAATTTTTTTCCAGCAGTTCTTTTAAGTAGGAGTTGAATCTCAACATACTCCATTTTCACAATTCAAAATCAATTGTCTTGATTTGATAACTGCCTCTAGCACGTCACTTCATCAGGTATAATTACTCCCACTCGTCCCATCTTTCATTTCATCTTCACTAACCTTTCCCTTTCACTCAACCCTAAACCGTCATTTTCTCCATTATTCTTTCTTTTCCCTCTCAAAACATCCATGAAGACCAAGAATCAGAGTCCTAAAATGAAGCAACCTGTACCTCTTCAAGTCATCTACCCACCTTCTCACACTCCTAAGCCTGAGTCTTCATCAAAAGAACAGGAGGGAACCCCCATCTCCCCGAAAATACATGCAAGCAGTAAGAGATCAAGAGGATCCAAGAAACCTCCAACACGTTCTGTAAAGAAAATGAAGGTAACCCACTACTTAAACGCTGAGGAACTTTCCAAAGAAATGTCAGTTGGCTTTGGCCTTGACAAAGAATGGTATGAGACTGCAAACTTTCCTCAATTTCACAAAATTCTACAAACTCAACATTGGGAATCACTCATGTGCGATTACTGCTGCAATCCCATTTACCCAGAAATTATGCGTGAGTTCATCTCTAACTTCTCTATTAATGATGGAGTTTGTTTCAGTTCAATTAAAGAAATTGGAATTGAATTTGATAGTTTGACGTTAGGAGAGTGGCTAGGAGTGCCAGCCACTGGTTTTGATGTTTATTATGTTGGGTCAAAAATTGCGTTTTCTGGGATTGATGAAAAGGATGTTTGGAGATGTTTAGGTGTTAGGCAAAAGAGAGGTAAAGTGAGTCACAATGTTTTGTCCCCCTTACACAAGTTACTTTACAACATTGCTCGAAGGTTTATTTTACCACGAAATTCAAAATGTAGTGAGGTAAGTCTTCGAGATGCCACTTTGATTTACTGTATGGTGAACAATATAAAGATTAACTTTCCTTCCTTGATGATTTCGCATTTAAATGATTGTATAGCCAAAAGATGTATGGTAGGCTATGGTGGTTTATTGTCCTGGATTTTCTCAAAATTTGGTGTTCCACTTGGAGAATACAGTTTTCCTATGGGTCCCAGTAACATGATAGGTGCAAAATGTTTGAATAACTTGCGCCTTAAATTAAATGAGGAAGGGATCCTTGAAAATGCTGTGGAACAGATTGAAATTGATTCTGATGATGAGGAACAGGAGGAAGAGGGGAAGGAAAAGGAGGAACAGGAAGTAGAGGAAGAAGTGGAGAAGGAGGAACAGGAAAAAGAAGTTGAAAAAGAGGAACAGGAGAAAGAAGGAGCTGGAGTTAAGGAACAGGAGGTTGTTCCTTCTGATAAGGAGGAAGAAGACAAGGGGATGGGACCTGAAGTTTCTCTTGAAGAAGACTCTAGGGCTGAACCCAATAGTTTTCCCTCATCAAAGCCAACCACTCCACCAACTCATCATTTCACTCCACCACCACCATCACCAACACCAAGATCACCACCACCATCATTTCACAGACAAAGCTTTGATCAGGCAACCGTTCCTACTGCCCCCTTATATTCCATTCTTCTCAAGCTTGATGATTTGCAGGATCGCTTCTTCAAATTTCAAGATGAGATTCGTGTTTCCCTAGCCTCATTAGCTGACCAGATGACTCAAATGGAGGCTCGTCTTGGCGCTAAATTGGATACAGTTGAAGTGGAAACGGAATATGTTGATGAAGATGCTCCTGCTTCATAGTTTCCTTTTATTATTTTCATTGCTGCTGTCTCTGTCTTTAAACAATTTCTTTCTTTTGGTACCAGCTGGGGTACACCTCTTAAACATTGTTAACTTTGTTAAACCTTTTTACATATGCTACTAACTGTTAGGTTTGGCTAATCTTTGCTTATCATGCTTGCATTCATTGTTATTGCTTTTTAATTTGTGCATCCTTATTCTCTCTTTGACTATAACTGTATGTTTAGTGCTGTGGTTTGATTGCTTATCTTCTTTTTGAATGATGTCAAAAGGGGGAATATTTGGCACAAACTTAAATAATGCTTGAGTATGCTTAGTCTGATATACATTTATTCTGTTGAACATTAGGAACTGTGGCTATGCTCTGATATTCATGCTCTGATGCTCTGATGATTAATAAGTTTAGCTCAGTTTAGCTCTGATATACATACCGAGATACATACTTTGATTGTTATGATTTATATGCTCTGATGATTACTTGAATGCTATGATAAAAGTTCTTACAGTGCTTTAAGTTTTGTTTGGTAAGTTTTGTTTCGTTTTAGTTCTATTTGAAATCTTAAGTTATAAACTACTTCCGATGTTTTGATTATGCTTAAGTTATTTTAAATATTTCTAATTAATAGAGTAATTTGTTTTTAATGTATGCTTGGTAAATTATATTGTAACGATTTAATTTACTAAGTAATGTAGAGTTGTTTTAATCTCGAACATGCTCTTCAATATTGGTTTTACTCTATTTCGTTTTTAAGTTTGTTTGAAAAGTTTGTCATCATCAAAAAGGGGGAATTTGTTGGACCTCTTGAGTTTTGATGATGACTACACTTTAGCAAATATGTGTTTAGAGATTGTGCAGGTCGATATCCGATTATGATTATGATTATGATCGTTGATAGTACCTATGCCTTAGCTTATGGAAACGTACATGTCAAAAGGTTTCAATTGAGGTTAGGAGAAGCATATCGCTTGGGATGTAAAATGGAGACAGCAGATCTACTGTTCCCAAGTTGGATGTTCTAGCTAAACTGAAGTCTGGAGACAGCACACTGTTCCTGAGCTGAAGGTTGAATACGCTGACTGAAAATTCTAATTATCATATTTTAATTATTATTTTTAGTTAATGTATTTTAAATTAAATTGTTGCAGTAAAAATTTATTTAAGTTAATTGGCAAATCGTTTTTATTGAATAAAATGGATTCACGTTTTAATTCTTTAAGATCCTTTATTTTAGGATCTATTTTTAATAAATCTTGGATTTGTTAAAAATAGAATTAACTAACTTTGAATTAGTCTTAGCAAATCTTTCTAACCGGTTTTTATTCCTAAAAATTAGCAAACAATCATTCCCACTAAGATTAACCGTTTTCTAAATATAGCATGAAGTTCCAGCCATTAATTTGGGGAACAGGAATTACTACTGAAAAAACTGCTACTTTAGGGAACAGCGGTTATTAAAGGAACAGCGGTTATTGTTTGTGTACACGTGCGATTTGACTTAATCAAATCTTATGGAAATAACCGTGTGTTTGCTTAATCCACATTACTCCCATGATCTCTTGATAGTGGGATGATGGATTGGATTATTCCACTTTCTTAGGAATATTATTTTCTATAAATTGCAAGATAATTCCGGTTTTTAAAGTAAAAAAAAAAGAGATGTAATCCAACGTTTTGTGCTTAAGTGTTTTTCATACGTTTTTGTTGGATTTTACAAGAAATATTTTGTTCTTAAAATTGCCAATTAATTTATAATATTTTCTTGATGCAACTCTTTGATTTATTTTAGAGAATTTCTATCCTTTTTGTAAGGGTTTTTGAGAGTTTATGTAATTAGACTCGGGTGAGTCTAAGGGGGAAATTAGATAGCTTTGAGTGAAGCTAGAGAGGATTAGCTTGTAGAGAAGCTAAGGTTGTTGCTTGGAGTAAAGCAATTAGAGAGAAGAGGAGTCGGCCTAGGTGTTACGCTTCGAGTGAAGCAAGGTGTTTATTGTGATTGTAACTAATTGCCTTAAACATAGTGGAGTTTTTGAAAATCCCAAGTGGTCGTGGTTTTTCCTTTTGTTTAGGCCCAAAAGGTTTCCACGTAAAATCGTGTGTCTCTCTTATTATTTTGCTCTTAGTTTAAGCTTCATTTATTTTGAATAATTCCGCAAAAACAGGGCACAATCGCTTAAACTTACAACAACAACAATTCACCCCCCCTCTTGTTGCTGTTCCCGTTCCTAATTGAGTCAACAGTTGGGATTACTCATAATTAATTAATAAGTGAAATTATAGTAAGAAAATCATAAAAAAAATTTAATTATTTTAAGTAATTTCTCCACTTTTAAAAGCCCTTCTATAAAATGAGAACATATAAAATGACTTACTACTTTTTTAAATAATAATTATTTACGTAAACATCTTCTGGCAATAATAATTTTATGCACGATCATCGAGGTCACATGAGTTATGCAATCTTTATAATGAAATGAGAAGTAAGATGAGTACTTCTACAAAGCACTTTCCCCCAAAACTTATCAAATTTGCAAGGTGGCAATTTCATACAATGACACTTTTATATCCTCCAAATTGTTTATGATTACAAATGACTTACTCACTCCGTACTATTAAATTTGTAATATTTGTCATTTTAGTCCATATTACTTAATTTGCATTATTTTTATTTTTGGATAATGATCCACTATTTTCTTTTAATTTTATCCATACATTTTAACTCTAATTTAATTTCATTCACACAATTCATTTTCTCTCTTAATTTATTACCATTATCCACCTATTTTTTAAAAAATAACAATTTTCTCTTTGATTCAAACTATAAGAAACCGAGTAGTATCTTCTATCCATCGATCAATCATCAATATCTTTAAAAACGCTCTCATTAACAAATTTATAATAATGTTGTGTCCCAGTAAATAGTACTAGCTTTGTTTCATTTTAGTTGCAACATGGTAACTTTGCACAATATTAAGAAATACCTTTTTTAAAGCAAAATGACAATTTACCCCATTTCACATGGGTAAGCTTGATACTGATATGGGAGAAAAGGAATAAAATAGGGGTATAGAGAATCATATAGTTGTTTTTTGCCAATATGCATAATGCTGCAAGTAATATGAAATATCCAAAAATAAAAAGTATCATTTCATAATAGGGGTAGTTTTTATGAATTATTACTATTCGTAGTAATCTTTTTTATTTTGTCCACCACCTATATGAATCGAGTATTTAATATTATTCTTAATTTATTTTATACTTCTATCTTTCTAATTTCCTTCTAAAAATGCTTTGAATTAAAATTTAACATCAAAATAATATGGTTGATGTTTGATCACCAAAACAATTCGGTAAATATTGATTATAAGCTCTTATATAAATTTTCGTTGCAAATGAAAAATATTGAATTGGGAGTCGCACAAATTGGGCAATATACCTTTGTCTAGTCGCACAAAATGTGAGACTCTAAATTTTTTTCTCTTCCATTATTAATTTTATAATATTTTTCATTATATGCATAATAGCTTTTAGAACTTAGCTAATTCAAAACAATTTGTTATAAATAGGCAATTCAAATTAATAAATGAATTTCATACTTGGGCGAATGAGATAATTATTGACATTGATTTTCAATTTACTCGTGCGTCATGTAAGCAAAAATAAGGTTTTTCTATTATTAGTTTATATTTACGCTACTATCATTACGATATTTATAGAGGTTGCATGATTTAGATAACGCACATCAATCGGGTTTAGGTAGGCATTATAGTGGTCAGTTTATTATAATAGGATATTGTTCGTAACTAGGGGAAAGATTATTAATGGTGAGCATAGTTATCAGAATCCCGATTCTGATATACGATTCTACGATCTTACGATCCAAAAATTGGTGACCGATCCGAATCGTAAGTAGGATCTTAATCTGGTAGAATCGTGCGATCCTACTTAGCTCAAAAATTTAGGTGATAGGATCATAACACGATTCTACGATCCTACGATTTTACGATCCGAACCTACATGGTTAGTTTCAATTGTATAATATTTTCATATAATACAGATTTCACTTATGTATAAATATATAATTAAAATAATTATATTCATACCTTTATAAAATTTAAGTTTTTCTTAATTTGCAGTTTAAAAATGATTATTAAAAGTATTTTTTGTTCAAAACTTAATAAATGAAGTCAAATAAGTTTTTACTTACACCTTAAAACTTAAAAAAAGAATAAATATAAATGATAATCAGTAATTCAAAGTACATTGATGCATATTTGTAGGATCACACGATCCTACGATCCGATTCTACCGATTTCGATTCTACCCCCTTAACGATCTTAGGTAAAATCCTGATCCTGATAACCTTGATGGTGAGAGTGTATCATGATTATAAAGTAAGACACAACCATCCATTTTTAGTTACAAAGATGGTCATTTAAAAGTAAGTATGTTGTTTTCTGACATTTGAGAACATATAAGATTAGTGTCATTTCTAATATTCAACATGCTTTTATAGTGACTTTGATAAGATCAGGGTTTTATACCAATATGAATCAAATATATCACCTAAGGCAAGTAATTAGACGTGAAGAGATAGGTGTTAGGTCTCTAATACAACATTTTTAATATTTGGCTATAGAGTACAACTATGTGGTTTGGATAGATATAGATAGTGATGATCAGTTAACTTGATTATTAATTGCAAATTCTACTGTTACTCAATTTATTCATACAAGGTCATATGTTATATTGATCGATTCTACGTATAAACAAACAACAAGAAGTGGCGCTATATAAGATCATTGTTGGTATGAAACCAATAAATAACAACTTTTAGATTGCATTTTTCCTGATGAGGGATAAAGAGACAATTTCATACACCTAGGTCTTGAAAAAGTTCAAAGATATATTTCGAGGTGTTCAAACTCCTAAAGTAATTATGACTGACCGAGATAAGGGGTTATTCGTAGCTATTAGATAAATTATTCATTCAAATTTATTACATATCGTAAATTTACCATATTCATAAACTAAATTTGTATTTTTAAATAAAACTAATCAGTTGGAAATTTTTATTAAATAGAAAGATATAAATGACATAAAAAAACAACATTGGTTATACATTTATTAAAATTTACTAAACATTAAAAATAAGTGATTTATGGAGAATACGATTATAATAGCAGAGCAAAGTTAAGAAAAGACAAAGATAACACGATCTACTCAAATTGAATTTATACTAAAAAACGAATTAACAAATTAATCATATTTAGCTTATAAGACAATTTAATTCCTCATATTTAAGGGCATCTATAATATATCTTCATATTAAAAACTTTATAGATTATACAAATATTTTTCTGATTATAAATAAATAAAATACTTATTTTTAAAGGTTCACTATCACGGAAACGACATAAGTGATAAGCCCATAAAAAAATTTCACTTATTTTAGTTCAATATTATCATGTTGCGTAAATATTTGCCACTCCTACTCCATACTAACATTCATGTCCCATTGGTTAAAACCATGAGCATACCCCACCTTATCTTTAAATAGCCAATGGTTTCCTCCAAGAAAAACCTCTATATATTACCATTACCATCCCTAACCACCAATATTCATCACCATTCATCAACTCCCATCATTGAACAACACACCTCAAACTAAAGAAAAGATGAACACAACAAAGACATTGGTTGTAGCGGCAAGTATTGCAACATTTGAAGCCTTAAAAGAGCATGGATTTGCGAGGTTAAATAACCCGATTAGGAGTCTCCATCAACATACTAAGAACAATCTTAGATCTTATTTTCAGGCTAAAAGAGTTTCATCTTCAACCTCAAATGCAATTTCAAATAATTTCAAGGATGAAAAGTTGAAGCAATCTGAGGATTCTCTTAAGAATGTTATGTTCTTAAATTGTTGGGGTCCTAGCTAATCGATAAGGACTCTTAATCTCTTGATTAGGGATGAAAACTTGTACATTATTTATGTAAATTAATGTTAAGTAATAACTCTTCTTTTGGGTGTAATGGAAGCTTGGTTTCGTTCAACTATGTGACATATTTTACTTTTGAGTATTCAATGGTTTGTATATTCCTTGATTAGGTTTAACTTTTTGGTGGTGCATTAACATAATACTAATGACCCGTTGGATAATTGGTATTAAATGGTGAATATAGTAATTAGAAGGTAGTTTAATTTTAGTAGGAATATCTATTGGCAAGTTTATTGGTTATGGTTATACTCCTTCAACAATTATTCACAAAATTCATTACAATGCATTACCATTTAAACATGTGGTATAAGATGATAATAGAAAATTATGAAGAAATTTTTTTTTATCAAACTTTTATTACCATGGGAATAACATGATAAATATTATAAAAATTTACACTACAAATCATTCTCATTCCCAACATTTAATACTATTATCAAACGGGTCGTAAATGCTATTGTGACAAAAGGTCACCACAGGAATTAGATGTGAAGGGACTGAGTAAAGGTTTTGGATGCCCTATTTATTTTTGCGACGTCTTTTGAAATGAGGTCTTTCATTATATTAAAAGATTAAAAAATTTCCACTTTAAGAAAAATAATTTTATACAAAATGTATTGTAACATTATATTACTTCAAATATAAAAAAGGTTTACAAACAAATCAGTTAAAAAATATAACTCGAAATGTCTTGAGACCCTTTATTGCTGGAGGCTCTAAACAATTGGCTACCCAGAATGTCTAGAGAACTGTCACTATTAAGATGTGATTAGTGAAATTTTAAAAACATTTTCTTAAACATCTAATCTAAGTACACATAATATTTATGAACTATTAATTTAAGGATTTTATTACCGTTGAAGCGATATTTCCATTATGAGGAACTCAGTATGAGCTGCACAAATGGGAATGTCAAATGTCATTCTTCTATTGTTGGTTTATAAGCACCGTCTGAATAATAATGTATATTAGTATGGAATTAAAAAGTTCAATTCTTATTACTTTTTAGGTGTGGAATAATATGTGTAGAGAATTTTATCAATAAATGAATCAAAAATATATAAATATGATAGACAAATGTATTCCTAATATATATACGCATAACACATGCTTCTCTTAAAGTTACATGTATCTATTATGGTGTTTTAACCTGAGTTTTAATTCACAATTGAAGCACATTCACTATAACTCTTCATGTTATAATTTAACTATGAGCAAGTTAATGTCACTTATAAATAACTATCGTTACACTTTATAAAAAAAAAAAAAAAAAAAAAAAAAACTTTCCTTCAATCTCCCATTAGTCTAAGAACAATTGTGTAACCACGAATTTCTTAAAAAGTTAATGTCAAATTTGACTGCATAATAATATCTCATTCATTCATATTGATGTTCAAATTAATTTCTTAATATCTGAGCTCGAACTATTGAGATCAAATGTTTAACTCCTCCTATTTTAGCAATAACATTCATTTTCGATTCTTACTCTTCAAGAAGCGAAAAACGTACACTAATTCTAATAAATCTGAGGACCTATCAAATCTTGTATGAAAAAAACTTTTACATATTTTTTAACAACCCCAAGTATTCTCTGTTAAAATTAATCTCAATCGTGTAGTATCAGATGCCATTTAGAATTCAATAGAAAAATAAAAATTCTTTTAAGGAAAATGTTGAAGTTAATTGGTGCCTTGAGTGTAACACCCCGAGATTTTATGACGTCATTAACATTTTAATGATTTTTGGGTATTTTATAATTGTATTAAATTAATTTTAAAGTAGTTTTAATAAATTTCTTTCATATACGAATTTAAATATTAACATATATTTGTATTAAAAATACAATTATGATTCTATATAAAGGGGTTCGAATCAAAATAAGTATTTTATTTAAAATGTGTGAGCATACGGAGGTGAGTTCTTAATTGGGCCTCGCAAGAAGATCAATCTAGATAAATAAATAAATAAATAAATAGATAAATAATATAAAAGGATGTTTTAGGGTTGTGAGTACTCCTTCCCTCACTCACCAAAAACGTCACGCCTCTTCCTCCTCTCTTCTCCACTCTCCCTCACTGCTGAGCCACGAAACCACCAACCACCAACCCAGCCGCGGTGGCAACCGGTCTCCCACAACAGCACCGGTCTTCCCTCTCTCCTCCCTGCTACGCAGCTGCTTCTTCCCCTTTAAACAGCCACGACAGCAGCAGCCTAGGGTGCTGCATTTGCTGCGCGTGCCGCCAGCCGCGGTGGCTAGTTTGGGGTTCTCTCTCCTGCCGGTTCGGTCCCGTGCCACCACTAGCACAACCTTAACTTACCTCTTTCCCCTTTTTGCTAGTTTTAACATTGTAAGCCATCTCTTTTATTCTCTAATTAATTTTCTAGTTTTAATTGGAGTTCTATTAAGTGTATTGAGTTTGATGTTGGTTTTGTGTTAATTTCATTGAATCTTTTTGTGGGTAAGAATTTGATTGATGAATTGAACATGTTTATGAATTAGGGTTTGAAGTGTGATTGAAATTATGGGTTGTGTGTTGATTTTGTATTAGTTTCTTCGAATCTTAGTATGGGTAGGAATTAAATATGTTATCTTTGAACACGAAACGATTAGGGCTTGGATTTAGAGATGAAACTACTAATAATGTGTGTTTTATACTATATTTTGGTGATGATTGGTTAAATAACTTTAAAAGTTGTTTTAAGATTTGGTCGATTGGTTATTATTGTGAATAATTAGTAATGGTGATGATGTTAGTTGACTATGAAAGTGATTTTAATTGATTAAAATGAGAATAATAGCTACTAATTGTTGTGGATTGATTTTTGTGAATTATAAATACCCTTATTAGGGTGCTATTGAAGTTATAGATATGTTGGCCTCTTAGGTTTTGATGATGACTTCACTTTTAAATAAACAAACATGTTTTAGAGATTGTTTTGTAGGTGAATATCCGATTTTGTTGAAATCGTTGATGAAGCCTATGACTTAGTTCGTGGAAGTTGTACGTGTCTTAGAATATCCGAGAAGTTAGATAAATGCTTAGGACGTTAAAAGTAGATAGACGGTCTACTGTTCCCAAAGTTGACAATCTGACATCAGTTGTAGATGGAGACAGTACACTGTTCTCACGTCGCAGGTTTGAAGAAAACATCGGCTGGAAAATTGCGAATTAATTATTTTCTGTTTTTAAGTTGATGTAACGGTTAAGAATTAAATTAATTGCTTAATTAATTAATAAATTGGTTGGCAAAACTATTTTTAGGTTATCTAAAAATAGCCTAAGACTTATTCTTTTCAAGATAAGATCTCCTTTTAAATAGGATCTTTTGTTTTAGCTCCTATGCTATTTTTAGCTTAAAGGAACCGTTTTCCTCTTTGAGCAAACAACAGCCGGACGTTTATATTTTGGCATTCCACTATCTTTTCTTTTGAGAACGTGTAGGATAGTGGAAGGTATGCTTAAGGTAACTGACGGTTGTTCCCACTATAAATAGGAGGAACTTTGCTCAAACCGAGAGGGCATCCAAGAGTGTCCAAAAAGGGAGATCTATTAAGAAAAATATTTTTAGCTATCAAATGCCAATTAATTTATTATATTTTTCTTAAAGCAATTATTTAATTTTTATCCTCTTGAGAATTTGGTCTTGTAAGGGTAAATTGAGTGTTTTGTTGTAACTAGACTTAAGGGAAGTCTAGGGGAATAGAGAAGCTTCAAGAGAAGCGTGAGAAGAGAAAGAGAAGGAGAAAAAGTAGAGAAAGAGAAAGAGGCCTAGAATAGAGAAGCTTCGAGTGAAGCAAATTGTTTTATATAATTGTGATTGATTGCCTAAACATAGTGAGAATTTTGAAATCCCGGGGGGTCGTGGTTTTTCCTTCTTATTAGGCCAAGAAGGTTTCCACATAAAATCGTTGTCTCCTTTTATCTTTTTCATTTTAAGTTTAAGTTTTATTTTATTATAATTCCGTAAAAAATTAGAGGCAAAAATCTTAAACATAATATACAACAATTCACCCCCCCCCCCCCCCCCCCCCCCCCCCCCCCCCCCTCTTGTTGCATTCGATTATCTATTTGCATTTCTACAATTGGTACCAGAGCAGTGTTCCTCATTTAATTAGGAAACGCTGAGAGCAGTATCCTGTTCCCTGGCAAGATGTTGAAGATGAACGAATGCAAGGAAGAAGGGTACTCTACGCAAAGGCCACCCATGTTCGATGGGAAATTCTATACCTACTAGAAAAATAGGATGGAAATATTCATAAAGGCCGAAAATTACCAAGTATGGAGAGTAATTGAAATAGGAGATTTTGAGGTGACGACCATCAACTCCAATAATGAATCAATTCCAAAACCAATCACTGAATATGAAAAGGAAGACTTTCAAAAGATGGAAATGAACGCTCTTGCTATCAAGCTACTTCACTGTGGTCTCGGGCCAAATGAACATAATCGTATCATGGGTTGTAAAACGGCAAAGCAGATTTGGGACCTGCTGGAAGTTACCCATGAAGGCACTAGTGAAGTGAAGCGCTCTAAGATTGATCTACTGATGTCCAGATACGAAAGATTCGTAATGGAACCTAGAGAAAACATCCAAGAGATGTTCACCAGGTTCACGAATATAACCAACGAACTTGTGTCACTTGATAAGATCATTCCCGTTGATGAACAAGTCAGAAAAGTACTTAGGAGTCTTCCTCAAGACGAACGCTGGAGAGCTAAGGTCACAGCCATCCAGGAATCAAAAGATTTCACCAAGTTTAATTTGGAAGAGCTGGCTGGTTCCCTCATGACTCACGAGTTGCATTTGGGAACAGCTGACAGTACCCGAAATAAAGGCTTGGCTCTAGCAGCAAATGATCATTAAGAATCAGAAACTGATGAGGAGGAGACTGCTATGTTGGCAAGAAAATTCAAAAAATTCTTCAGAAATAGCAGATATGAAAATCAAAGACATAACAAAGAAAGAGGAACTGCTAACACGAAGACAAATTTTGAATGCCACAAATGTAGAAACACTGACCACTTCATCAAGGATTGCCCTCAATGGAAGAATGACAAGGGCAAGGGAAAGGCAAGAGAAGCTGGAAGACAACCCAAGAAAGGAAATTTCAAAACAGATTTTCGTAAAGCTATGATTGCAGCCTAGGGTGATACCGAAAGTGAGGCTGAAACAGAAGCTCCAGTAGAAGAAGAAACAGCAAATCTGTGTCTCATGGCATCACATCACAGCAAGGATGAAGAGTCCAAGGAAAAAGAGGTAATGTCTTCTAACTCATTTCCTAAACACCTGTTTAAATTCAGTAAGAATAAATTAATTAAGTTGCTCTTGGAGACACAAGAGAAATTAGATAAACAGAATACTAATTGTCTCCAAATTAAGAAAGACCTCAACTCAAGTAAAGATCATGTTTCCTACTTAAATTCATTTAGGATCGATATGCAAAGCAGATTTTTTAATCTGCTGGATCAGAATATTACTTTGAAAGAAACAATTGAAAAAATGAAGCAAGAATTTATTATTCTTAATGTTGAAATAAATCAATATAAATTGCTAGGATTAAGAAGGGACGTAAATGATATATCCACTCACATGTTTAGCACTGAATTTCAAAAGTTGAAATTAAAATTAGAATCCTGTGAAAAAGAGAATGAATATCTGAAAGATAAATTGAACTTAAAAGGAAAAGGGAAAATCAATGAAGTTCCCAAATGGATTCTAGATGCTAAAACAAAGAGTAAAGAAGGCCTAGGTTATGTTAAGAATAATAGGAAGAAAAAGGTCTATGTAGATCTCCCCGGTAGTAAAGTCTGTTCCTTTTGTGGCAAAACTGGACACCTGAAAAATCAATGTGTAAAAAGGGAACAACATACCAAAGCAAATAAAAATTATGTCGAACGCATATGGATTAAGAAATGTGATTCAAGTATTATCGACAGGGAACCCAAGGATGACTGGGTTCCTGAACTTAACCATTAATTTGCTTTGCAGGTTCAAGTGAGGGGGAACAACTCATGGTATCTCGACAGTGGGTGTTCCAAGCACATGACGGGTGACAAAACTAGATTTCTCTCACTTGAAGCCTATGATGGGGGAATAGTAACCTTCGGTGACAATATGAAGGGTGAGATAATCGCCAAAGGAAAGGTTGGAAGGTCATGTTCCCATGCCATTGACAATGTATTTTTAGTCGAGAATTTAAAACACAATCTGCTAAGTATTTCTCAATTTTGTGATAAAGGTAACTCTGTTAAGTTTACTTCTGAGCGATGCATAATTTCTAGGAACGACACAGGAGATATTGTGCTCGAGGGAATCAGGAAAGGGAACACTTATGCAGTGGACCTGGACACTGTTCCCAAAACCAGTCTAACATGTTTAAGTGTCATAGAAGAAGACCCACTACTTTGGCATAAGCGTCTAGGTCATGCTAGTTTTACATTGATTAATACATTAAGATCAAAAGACCTAGTTAGAGGACTAACAGCTATAAAATTCCTTTAGGAAGAAATTTGTGATCCTTGTGCTAAAGGAAAACAAGTGAAGTCATCTTTTAAATCAAAGAATATGGTGACTACCGCTAGACCACTAGAATTAATTCATATGGATCTATGTGGACCAATGAGAATACAGAGCCGTAGCGGCAAAAAATATGTATTTGTCATTGTTGATGATTATAGTAGATTCACTTGGACTTTGTTTTTAGTAAGCAAAGATGAAGTCTTTGATGAGTTTGTTTCCTTCGCAAACAAAATACAAAAATCTACCAATAATCAAATAATCCACATAAGGTCTGATCATGGAAAAGAATTTGAAAATTCAAATTTTACTATGTATTGCAATGAACATGGAATTAATCACAATTTTTCAGCACCTAGAACACCACAACAAAATGGTGTGGTAGCAAGGAAAAATAGAACTTTAGAAGAAATGGCCAGAACCATGTTGATTGCTAGCGGTTTACCTAGAAATTTTTGGGCTGAGGCCGTTAATACTGTTTGTTATATTATGAATCGTGTGTTAATAAGACCAATCTCTTCAAAAACACCCTATGAATTACTCAAAGGGGTTAAACCAAACATTTCCTATTTTCGTATATTTGGATGCAAATGTTTTGTACATGTTAATGGAAAACGAAGTATAGGCAAGTTTGATGAAAGAAGCGATGAAGCAGTATTTCTTGGCTACTCATCACATAGTAAAGCTTACAGGGTATATAATAAAAGAACAATGAGTGTAGAAGAGTCAGTTCATGTCATTTTTGATGAAACTAACTTCTCAACAAGTGGACAGGAAAACAACCATGTAAAAATAGGTCTTGCTCATCTGGAAGACGATGATGAAGAAACGAAAATGCTAGATGAAGGAACAGCAGGTGAACAACTGATCCCAGAAGAGGCAGAAAGGAACGATAATAATCAGGAACAGACAGTATTGCAGGAACAGCAGACTGTCTCCAATCCAGCTGTTCCCACAGACGAGCAAGCAGATCCAGAAGATGAACAGAACAATAATCAAGCAGATGAAATAGAACATGCTTCTGTTCCCACAAGAGAATTTATGCCTAAGCCTTGGAAATATCAAAGTTACCACCCTCTTAATTTGATTATTAGTGATATGAATAAGGGAACACAAACCAGATCCCAAATCAGAAACTTTTGTGCACACTTTGCGTTCCTATCATCACTTGAACCTAAAAACCACGAGGAGGCTCTAAAAGATTCCGAATGGATAGTTGCCATGCAAGATGAATTGAATGAATTTGAAAGAAATAAAGTATGGCACTTGGAGCCCAAACCAAAACACAAAAAGGTAATTGGTTTACAATGGGTATTTCGGAACAAATTAGATGAGCACGGAATAATTGTAAGAAACAAAGCAAGGCTCGTGGTCAAAGGGTACAACCAACAAGAAGGTATTGATTACACCGAGACTTTTGCTCCGGTAGCAAGGTTAGAGGCTATTAGAATTTTAATTTCTTTTGCTGCATTCATAAACTTTAAATTATATCAAATGGATGTGAAATGTGCTTTTTTAAATGGCTTTCTTGATGAAGAAGTTTTTGTTGAACAACCTCCAGGTTTTGAAAATACCTCTTGTCCTGATCATGTCTATAAGCTTGATAAAGCTTTATATGGCTTAAAGCAAGCCCCTAGGCAATGGTATGAAAGACTGTCAAATTTTTTGATTCAAAATAACTTTATTAGAGGAAAAATTGACAAAACCTTATTCTTTAAGAATAAAGGTTATGATATTTTGGTTGTTCAAATTTATGTTGATGATATTATTTTTGGTGCCACTAAAGACTTGTTATGTAAAGAATTCGCCAATCTTATGAGCACAGAATTTGAAATGAGCATGATGGGAGAACTAAATTTCTTCCTTGGTTTACAAATTAAACAAACTGAAAATGGTATTTTTATCCATCGACAAAAATACATAAAAGAACTTCTTAAGAAGTATGGACTAGACAACGCTAAGACAAACCACACACCCATGGCTACAAATGTTAGATTAGATGAAGACCTAAATGGGATTAATGTAGATCAAACAATGTATCGAGGCATGATTGGTTCTTTATTATATCTAACAGCAAGTAGACCTGATATTTCTTTTAGTGTTGGTTTATGTGCTAGATTTCAATCTAACCCAAAGAATCACATTTTACAACAGTAAAAAGAATACTGAGATACTTGAAGGGAACAAATGACTTGTCCCTATATTATCCTAAAAGTGATGTCTATGATTTGAAAGGTTTTAGTGATGCAGCTTATGCAGGTGATCTCGTAAATAGAAAAAGTACATCAGGTATGGTACAATTTCTTGGCTCATGTTTAGTCTCATGGTGTTCCAAGAAACAAAACACTGTTGCATTATCTACTGCAGAAGCTGAATATGTAGCAGCAGCAGCTTGCTGTTCCCAAATGATTTGGATAAAACAGCAGCTAAGAGATTTTGGTACTAAATTTGAATGTGTTCCTATTTATTGTGATAATACCAGTGCCATATGTATATCTAAAGATCCAGTGCATCATTCACGAGTAAAACACATCCACATTAGGCATCATTTTCTTAAAGATAATGTTGAAAATAAAAATATTGTTGTAAAGCATGTTAACACTAATGAACAAGTCGCAGATATCTTGACCAAACCGCTTCTGAGGGAACAATATGAAAATATGAGATTGGAACTTGGTATGATCAAGCTACACTAAAGTGAAAGCAAGAATTCTCCATGAAGCATCATGAAATTGAAAAGGTGAAATCAACCACAAAATCTTGATTGAAAATCAATTATTGAAGGGATCAGGCATACAGTTAATAAAGTACGTACTATGAATGTTTTCTTGATTGCATGTTTTAATTTGATCAGACCAAAGCAGTATATGTTCGTTATTTTTCTTAATATAATATAATTTTATATAATATAATAGCATCATTCATTTTTTTTATATTTTCTTTCTAATATATGGTCAACTTAAATCAAAATAATGGGAATTGGTTTATTTGGATTTGTCCCAACTCTTCATCAATCCTTGATTTCAAATGTAATGATTAAAGCATTTAAAGAATTGGACCTTTGGGTAACCGTCATTTCAACCCTTTATTAAACCCTTCTCTTACATCACAACACTCACGCTTTCTCTTCTTCCTCAAGCAATCGTCATCTTCCTTTCCTCTCAAAGCATTTCAAAATCAAAATGAAAACCCCAAGATCTTCAAAAACCCCAAAAACCGGTAAAATTTCTCAACCACAACCTCTCAGTGTGGTTCATCCTCCACCTTTACTTGATGCTGCACCACCCTCAACTACCGAAACTACAAATGAAACACCTAAACCCTCCACTGAGCATGCCGGTACCAAACGCCAAATCTCCACTCCAAAAGGTGGTTCATCTTCTAGAACAGCCAAACGTTCGAAGCATGTTGATCCTAATAGTGCTGAAGAAGTTTCAAAAGAAATGTCAGTAGGGTTCGGGTTAGACAAGTACTGGTATGATTCTACTCATTTTCCTCAACTGCATGACATTTTACAAAATCAAGAATGGGAGGTATTGATGTCCAATTTTAGTTGCAACTCAATTTTTCCAAACCTTATGCGAGAATTTATTTTAAATTTCTCTAATGATTGTGGGATGTGTTCTAGTACTGTTAAGAACGTGAAAATAGAATTTAATAGTGCTATGTTGGGGGAATGGTTAAATGTTCCTAATGTTGGATTTGACACCTATTATGTTGGCTCGAAGATAGCATTCTCTGGGATTAATAAACGAACAATTCTGAAATTTTTAGGGGTAGATCTAAAGAAGGGAAAAATAAGTCACAACATATTGTCTCCAATGCATAAATTATTGTACAATGTTGCTCGTAGATTCATCTTACCACGAAACTCCAAACGAAGTGAAGTGAGTTTACGTGATGCTACTTTAATTTATTGCATGGCCAATAATATTAAAATTAATTTTCCTTCGTTAATGATCTCTCATTTGTCGGATTGCATTTAAAAGAAAAGTTTTGTGGGATATGGAGGTCTATTAACATGGATTTTTAATAAATTTAGTGTACCTCTAGATGGTTTGCAGTTCCCAATGGGTCCTAACATGAAAATAGGTGCTAAATGCTTACAAAATTTGCACCTAAAATTAAATGATGAAGGGATGTTAATGCATGATTTAGAGGAGGTTGTTGAAGTCGGATCAGAAGAGGAAGGGGTTGAGGAAGAAAAGGAGAAATCAAGGAAGGAGGAAAAAGAGGAAAAGGAGCAAAAACCTATACCCACTGACAACGTTGAAACAGGAGAAAAAGGGGAACGGGGCGGAGAAGCAAGTAAGGGGGAAACAGAAGAACAAGAGGAAGCCTTGGAAGATAATGTTCATCACAATCTCTGCAGTGATTCAAGTGATGAAGAGATTGTGATAGCAATGAGGAAAAAGGCTAAGTTAATTAAGAGGAAGAGTAGGAGGTTAGCTTCAAAATGCAAGGCTACTATGGTTGATGAAACCACATCTGACACCATACCTGAGTCTACATCTAATAAACCTCCTTCTCCCAAGCCAACCACTCCACCACCACATCAAATTCCATCACCACCTCAATCACCTATTCACTTTACACCACCACCATCTCAGTCTTCACCAGGTACTGGTTGTGCTAATCCTGATTCTGTTCCTGCAGCTTCTTCAAACTCCATACTCTCTAATCTCCATGACCTACAGTCTCAATTTACAGCTTTTCAAGATGAAATTCGAGTCTCACTTGCCTCAATCATTGATCAACTTACCCTGATGGAGAACCGTCTTGGTGCAAAGTTGGATACAGTTGAAGTGCAGACCGAATTCATAGATGAAGAAGAGACTGCTCCTTGATTCCTCTTCCCATGTTTTTAATGATTTGTTGGCTCTAACATTTATCAAAAAATTTCACTTTTGGTTTTGTACCATATGGGGTACAAAATTGTATTTGTTTTGTTGAACAACTGCTACAATTTCTTTCTTGTTTTTAATTTTGGTCTTTGATGATTAACTATATGCATATTTGGACTGCTTTTTATGGTGCATGCTTTCATTTATTGTTTCTTGTTTTCCTCAATGACAAATCTATATGGTTTGTGCTGTGGTTTGATACTCCCAATTTTTTTTGATTGATGACAAAAGGGGGAAGATATGCACAAACTTAAGAAAAGCTGTGAATACACAGTCTCCAAGTCTCCATATCTTGATTAATCTTGATGATTAATATTGTTTCAATAATGGAAGTTAATGTGCATAACTGTGATTATGGAAAATTGTTATTCTGATCTGCTAGCTTAAAATCATCTGTGTTGTTAAGTTTATGAATACGTTGATTAACTGTTCTGAATCTTGTTTTCAAAGCGGTTACTTTTTATAATACTTAAGGATTTGTGTTATGTGTTAATTTAACTATTTTTGGAAAATTATTTTAAAAACATATTTGATATTATTATGTTTTTATAGAGTAAATTGTTTTATGCATGCTTGGTAAATTATATTGTAACGATTTGATTTGCTAAGTTATTTAGAGTTGCTTTAATCTCTAGTATGCTCTAAAAATTTTGTTTTACTCTATTTTACTTAAGTTTGTTTATAAGTTTGTCTTCATTAAAAAGGGGGAATTTGTTGGCCTCTTAGGTTTTGATGATGACTTCACTTTTAAATAAACAAACATGTTTTAGAGATTGTTTTGTAGGTGAATATCCGATTTTGTTGAAATCGTTGATGAAGCCTATGACTTGGTTCGTGGAAGTTGTACGTGTCTTAGAATATCCGAGAAGTTAGATAAATGCTTAGGACGTTAAAAGTAGATAGACGGTCTACTGTTCCCAAAGTTGACAATCTGACAGAAGTTGTAGATGGAGACAGTACACTGTTCCCACGTCGCAGGTCTGAAGAAAACATCAGCTGGAAAATTGCGAATTGATTATTTTCTATTTTTAAGTTGATGTAACGGTTAAGAATTAAATTAATTGGTTTTGTGTTAATTTCATTGAATCTTTTTGTGGGTAAGAATTTGATTGATGAATTGAACATGTTTATGAATTAGGGTTTGAAGTGTGATTGAAATTATGGGTTGTGTGTTGATTTTGTATTAGTTTCTTCGAATCTTAGTATGGGTAGGAATTAAATATGTTATCTTTGAACACGAAACGATTAGGGCTTGGATTTAGAGATGAAACTACTAATAATGTGTGTTTTATACTATATTTTGGTGATGATTGGTTAAATAACTTTAAAAGTTGTTTTAAGATTTGGTCGATTGGTTATTATTGTGAATAATTAGTAATGGTGATGATGTTAGTTGACTATGAAAGTGATTTTAATTGATTAAAATGAGAATAATAGCTACTAATTGTTGTGGATTGATTTTTGTGAATTATAAATACCCTTATTAGGGTGCTATTGAAGTTATAGATATGTTGGCCTCTTAGGTTTTGATGATGACTTCACTTTTAAATAAACAAACATGTTTTAGAGATTGTTTTGTAGGTGAATATCCGATTTTGTTGAAATCGTTGATGAAGCCTATGACTTAGTTCGTGGAAGTTGTACGTGTCTTAGAATATCCGAGAAGTTAGATAAATGCTTAGGACGTTAAAAGTAGATAGACGGTCTACTGTTCCCAAAGTTGACAATCTGACATCAGTTGTAGATGGAGACAGTACACTGTTCTCACGTCGCAGGTTTGAAGAAAACATCGGCTGGAAAATTGCGAATTAATTATTTTCTGTTTTTAAGTTGATGTAACGGTTAAGAATTAAATTAATTGCTTAATTAATTAATAAATTGGTTGGCAAAACTATTTTTAGGTTATCTAAAAATAGCCTAAGACTTATTCTTTTCAAGATAAGATCTCCTTTTAAATAGGATCTTTTGTTTTAGCTCCTATGCTATTTTTAGCTTAAAGGAACCGTTTTCCTCTTTGAGCAAACAACAGCCGGACGTTTATATTTTGGCATTCCACTATCTTTTCTTTTGAGAACGTGTAGGATAGTGGAAGGTATGCTTAAGGTAACTGACGGCTGTTCCCACTATAAATAGGAGGAACTTTGCTCAAACCAAGAGGGCATCCAAGAGTGTCCAAAAAGGGAGATCTATTAAGAAAAATATTTTCAGCTATCAAATGCCAATTAATTTATTATATTTTTCTTAAAGCAATTATTTAGTTTTTATCCTCTTGAGAATTTGGCCTTGTAAGGGTAAATTGAGTGTTTTGTTGTAACTAGACTTAAGGGAAGTCTAGGGGAGAGAAGCTTCAAGAGAAGCGTGAGAAGAGAAAGAGAAGGAGAAAAAGTAGAGAAAGATAAATAGGCCTAGAATAGAGAAACTTCGAGTGAAGCAAATTGTTTTATGTAATTGTGATTGATTGCCTAAAACATAGTGAGAATTTTGAAATCCCGGGGGTCGTGGTTTTTCCTTCTTATTAGGCCAAGAAGGTTTCCACGTAAAATCGTTGTCTCCTTTTATCTTTTTCATTTTAAGTTTAAGTTTTATTTTATTATAATTCCGCAAAAAATTAGAGGCAAAAATCTTAAACATAATATACAACAATTCACCCCCCCCTCCCCCCCACCCCCCCCCCCCCCCCCCCTTTTGTTGCATTTGATTATCTATTTGCATTTCTACAAGATATTTGTCGTGTTGTTTTGATTATAGTTCTTAATAGCTTTGGAGAATGCAACAAATGATATCCCGATATGGTAACTCTAAGATTTGCCTTATCGTTATATTAATGTTATATTAAAATTGTAAGCTTTAGTTGTGATTAGTTATTTTTGGGTAACGCAAGTCGATATGCCCAAAATTAGTTAATGTAAAGAAACGATTCACACATACTTCTACTTTAAATTGATGGAAAGACTTATGTTGTGTTGAGTTAATGATTTTGACTTGTATTGAATGAGTTGTGTTCGTGCTAGAGTAATCGGAAACTCATGTTGAATGGCTGATAGCGGTTACTTTGGTATTTAGTTTGGTATGGCAAAGTAGTTAAGAAACTTATTAGTTCTACTCATAAATTATATAGGTGCCCATTTCGTAAGAGGAAAGTAGAGCCTTAGTTGGGTGATTTTGTGACTTTTGATCGTGCAGTGACGCTTACAGGTACGTACACGCAGTAATAACCCTTATATGCAATTTTCTTTAAGACATTATTGTTTATTTGGATAGTATGCATTGTATCGAAACTATGAAGTACTAGTGAGTACACTTTATATGAAGAGCTATCGACTATGAAATCCTTGCGCTTAGAATAGTTTAGAGAATGAGAGAGTTAATAGAAGGCGGGAACCACCCCCTTATTTATTTAAGAATTAGATTATGCCTTAATTGGAGTTAGAATGACTCCGTTATAAGTGAATTTCATATTCTATTGAGTGGCTCAGTGGGTTTTGGCGCGCTACTATCCCAGGGCGCTCATTAATAGTTGAGAGTGGAAGTTATTCCCATCTGATAAGGTACTAGATTATGATTAGCTGGCGTGATTCAACTGGATTATGTCCAGTTGATTTATTAGTCCCCTAGGTGAGGTTCGACGGGACCACCGTAAGGGGGGTATGAGCATGCTTGGGTCATTGGGCGCCGGATTGCCGATACCGCCCCTTGACCGAGGTGTTACCATGCGGGCCTTGCAAACCCCAATATGGTGGCCTCTTTACTGGTTTAGTACCCCAGTGTGTTATTTTTTTTCCCGAAGGTAGGACCCGAAAGGGTCAGCTGGAGGGGGCATGAGCTCGTACTTTGCTATGGGCGCCGGATGGCCGATAACGCCCTTGGCCGTGTCACTATGCCAGGAAGTAGAGAAAGATCCACTGATAGAAAGTTATTCAGTGATAGAAAATTTATTCATTGATCGAAAGTTATTTAATGATAGAAGGTTCATTATTTGATAGAAAGTTTATACATTGATAGCAAGTTTACTTTTTGATAGAATATTTACTCATTGATAGAACATCTACTTCTTGATAGAGTAGTTTATGCTAGTGAGAAGTGTGCCTAAGTTAAGTTACTTCAAGGGTATTACAGACTATGATCACACTTACCTTAAGATAGACAAGCTCTATAAGGTCATGTGTTAGATATTTTGTTAATGTCTTGGTCGAGTTGATACTACACGTGTTTTGCAAGAGCTTATGTTCGAAAAGAGGAGCGTGAAGACCTGCATTCTACCCAAGAACACATGGTTCGGGTTGGAAAGCACGTAATGAAATTAAGAGGTATAAGTGGCCGATAAACGATAACTATCTGTGCTTGCGTTTTATGAAATCATCTTATGTTGTTTTATGATATAATGCTATCTAGTAGTTTGCCTCATTATATTTGATGTCAGTTACTGACGTGTACGTGTTTGTGTTTATGTTTGATTGTTGATGACTTTCTATGATTGTCCTGCTATGAAACATTGGCCTTTGGTCTAATGTCGAGCAGCAGGAGGATCATAGACAGGCGTAACAGGTACTGGGGCTTCTTTGGGGAGAGTGATGAGGGCGAAGCATAACCTGTGTCATACCACTATCTTTCGATTTTATAGCTCTGGTTATCTTTTGTAAATTTTGGTTGTATATGTTTTGTTATGAGACCTTGTGTCCTCCCTCGTATATTTGTGTTTCCGCTGCGTAGTTTATAACTCTGTATGGTTTTAAGGAGTTAAGTCTTTTTAAAACGCAAACGTTGACATTGGAACCACGATCCATGTTTGGCATGTTGATTTGAGAAGCCGGCGACGAATCATTCCGCCGTGACATAGTTTTGATAGGCCGTTAGTGCCTTTACTTTATTAGCTTCTTAATTAACTTTTGTTTTTCTACAAAGGCGCACAGTTTTAAGGCATATGCTGCCAAAATTTCCACTCACCTTTTCAGAGTTAATATTTAACGTTTATCTAAATTCTATTCCTTTTTCTTTTATGTAACACCCGAATTTCCTCCCGTCCTTTACGGTTTTGGTTTCGTTAAGGGGTCGAAAATTCTAGGGTGTTACATTGAGTGCACAATTGATGTGTGCATTCATGCGTGGAATTCTATGAGTATGTTAATGGGTGAATTAAGTTGGTAACTTAATGTTTGCGATTGATGATGGTATTTAAGTATGGATCAATTCTTAAAGTAATGAAGGTAATGAATATGACTTAATCATGGGAGATATAAGACTTGATGAGATTTAATGAAGAAGTGCAAAAGGTTTTGTAGATATCTACTATGTTCAGTCGAGCAAAATCTGTCCAGAAGCTTCCTGCAGGTAGCTCGACTAAGGCGCTCAACCAAGCGGTTTTTGAATTCTTTGTTTTAGTCGAGCGAAACTTTTGTCGTTCCTAGGATTCTGTTTTTGACTCTTCAAGTCTTTGGAGCTGTTTCAAAGTTATTAATTCATAGCTTTAATGAATTGTATGTTGATTAGTGTAATCTCCCCTATAGATAGGGAGCTCATTTGTTCATCCAAACACAAACCCCTAAGCCTAAACACATAGCTTTGTTTTTATCTCTTACTCAATTGTAATATTTCATTTGTAGGAGTTGTTTTACTCCATTGAAATAATATAAATAAGAAGCTACACACCAAAGAGGACGTAGTCATCATTGGGTGAACCTCCTTAAATTATTGTGTTAATTTTGCATTTTATTTTTTCTTTCGAATGTTGTTAAGTTCATTCAAAATTCGTTATCGTTTATTAAGGTATTTCGAACCTTATCGATCCTAACTCACATTTTAGAAAATATTGATATGAAACGAAAAAATTTGCTATAGTTTATAAAAATGAGTTGAGTAGATTTTAATCAAATTAAATTTAACCAGATATTTTAAATTAAATTTTATTAGAGTTTACACTTTGATAAAAATGATAGATTAAAAAAACGATTTAATGATTTTGAAATTTAATGTTTCACTAAGATATTCAAATTGAATTTTTGGATATTCAATTTGAATATAGTTTCTATTTGGTTTTCGATCCAAAAATGTTGTTGGAGATATGCTAATGCAATGGTGATGAAACAAGAAGTAAGCTAATGCAAAGAAAATCACAAAAACAGAGCAAGCAACAACAATGGCAACAACACACAATATATGAGGTATCTAATGATACCTCCCCCTCAAATAAAGTATCTTATCATTAATATAAGCAAGAAATACATTAATGACTCACCTTACAAGCTTCAAGAACACACTCTTAAAGCAAAAGATTGAACCTAGATGTCAATCTCCCTCAAATGCCCTAATACAAGTGGAGAAAACTCTCTTGGTTAAACCCTAGTAATCTCTTAGTATTAGGCTCTCACCCTTACCCTAATACACTCCTAAGACCCCTTATATAGTCCCATGACATATTTGGGAGCCTTAGGACAAACCCACAAAAGCCCACAAAGAATCGGACATAAAACAGAAACACGTATTGTGAGGAGCTGATCGTTGCTCGACCCGAGCAAGATCCGCTCAACTACCCGAGCGAGAGTCCAGTAGCTTCTGTCTTGCTGCCCCTGCTTGGCACGACCGAGCCCATCAAGCTCGACCACTCGAGCAGACCTCAAAACCTTCCATGAGCATTCCCTTGCCTTCATCAAGACACACTAAGTCTCCCACTTTGATCACTTCATCAAGTGATCTAAAACATATGCTCTCATACTTCCTTGCACTCACAACCGCGTTCTCAAACGTGCAAGCCAAGGAGTACGCTACAAGGTGATCGAACTCACCTTCATCATGTTGAGATTTAAGGCTTGACTCAACTAATGCGGATTCTGAATTCCAATTCGAAAATCATATTTCCAAATTTTGAATATGCGTAGAGCGCACATTATTTCATGCAATCGAATATCAGATATTTGCACACATAAAAATTAAATATTTTAATTTGGTTATCGTATATTCTCTCCGTCTCTAAGAACTAAGACAAACTGAGTATGAATTGAGAGGGACAAATGGAGTATTTTAGAATATCTAATTTAAGAATTAAAATCAAATTCACTTACGTCTTGAAATTGGTCTTTTAAGTTGTAGATTTGGACTATGTGGCCCATTTATAGATTGTTGGCACCCATGCAACTGTTGCATACAAGTATTTGTGAATCAGATATTAGTTATCAATTTCGATTCTTAAATTAAATCGGATATCTAAATTTTTTCACCCTCACATGTATGTCCAAGAAATGACCGTTAAATCTAAATTCTACCATAATCCAACTTGACAAAATAAAATATAATGTGAATTAAGATCTCAAAAAAAATAAATAAATAAATAAAAATAAAATAAAATAAAAAACTACTGATAATCCAACTTGGTTTGACCCCATGTGACTCCGAATCAATACAACATTCGACTTTGACTTCGACTTAATCCTAATATTTAAGTTTCAAATTTATTAAAAATAATATTTTAATTTCTAAAATAATTAAACATTTTATTAATGTGTTAATTTTGATTGTTGTTTCTGTATTTATCATTTGCAATAGAGTTGTTAAACCTCATCATACAACAATCCTTCCCTTAAATCTAACAATATTGAATGAAAGGTGGATGTATTGACTTGTCCAATAGAAAAACGGTATAATACAAGACTCGTTTAAACCCCATGAGACATGAGGACCCAAATTTGTAAGATTATTGAATCCTTCGCACACGTATGAAGTACAGGGCTACTACAATCTGCACGCATTATCTTAAGCCCATAAAATTTTCTTTTACTCCGCCTAATTCATTGTACCTTATTTTGTCGCACTCAATTTACATCCAAGAATGAGACATCTCAATGCTCAATCTTAATTCGGGCCCCATTCTTTACCACTGTCTGCCCATTAACCAGGGGCTTCATTTCATCAGCCCATAACCGTGATTCGTAAATCACAATAAAAAATAAAAAGGAATAATTAATATTAAAATAAATAAAATTAATAAACAAAACTCTCATCCTATCACATCTTTCCACATAAGTGTGATTTAGTAACCCCATAAATATCCGTTATTTACTAAGACTTTTTCTATTCAATTTGTCCTAAAAGAGATGTAAAAAACCCTCTCGAAAACAAGTCTATATAATTAATTAATTTTTTTAATTAATTACTAAATAATTATAAATAATCACTTTAAAATACTAAATATATTAATCAGCTTAAGAAATTCTCACTATAAAACAAGTTTCATTTGAGAAATTTCAATTCTGAAGCATCAAACACCCTAGCAGATAAATCAATTGTTCATCCTCATAATAACTATGACCAATTTCTAAAATGCGTTCAATAAAAAGCCGAGCAAGAACGGTAATGGCAGCACTAGAAGTCATAGAGAAAGGAAGAGTTATTTCAGGACACAAATGGATATTTAATACTCCCTATGTTTCTTTTCAAACATTTGCTTTGCTATGTCAGTATTATTTATCAATTAATCTTAATTTGTAATTTATTTTTAATTTGTAACATAAAACATAGTGAAACGAAATCTTGTTTGATTCATATTAACATAAGGTATTAATATTTATTTTTTTAATTTTTAATTATACACAATTAGAGATATTAAAAATTAAATTAGTAAATTGACAAATGTGCTAAAAGCAAATAAGACGTTTGAAATGAAATAAATAGAGTAATTAATAAAGAGACATAAACTAAATTGTGTGAATGATATTTTAAAAGAGTTAACAAATATGGTTAGTTTAATGGAAAGTAGTGGTTTATTGTGAAAACCAAAATTATAATATAATAAATGAGAGAGATTAAAATAGTAAATAATAATAATAAATAAATGAAATTAAAAAAAAAAAAAAACGCTTTAGCCCATTTGTTTCTTTTCTTTGCCAAAATTCTTCAATCCAACCAAAAGCACTTTTTAAAACTCTTTTTTGATTTTTTTTGTTTGCTAAACATATTCGAACTCCCTATTAGATTTTATTCCACACTTCTCCCCTTAAGCAGATACAGTGTTTTGCCTAATTTTACACTAAAAACATCAAACAATTAACAAATTAAATCTAGGGTATATAAAATAGCTTAAACTCAATTCTTACTAATCAAACTCATAATACAGCCATACTTCACTGAAAAACACAAAAGTATGAAAATTGGCCAAATATGCGCTGAGAAATACATTTATTTATACGTCCCTTCAACTTTAAAATATTTTTATTTTAAAGAGTATTTGTGTTACTTTCTTTAATTTTTATCCACTTATCTTCTCTTGTTTTCACTCACTTATAATCCTACTCACATTCACGTCATTCTTGTATTGAAAATAAATATTTGTGAGAAAAATAAAAGCTAAACTAAGAAAATAAGATTATTGAAGTATGAAATTAATTGAATATTATTATACACAAATGTAAGAAATAGTTGTAAAGTGATTGGAAAAAAGATAGAAAAATTAGTCCTCTCATTCTGAGATAAATATTTATCTTAGTGGGATAGAGGGGATGTATTTCCTTTCTACTCGTCCAAAATAAGGCTATTCATTGTCATTTTCTTTCATCCTCCTCATACCATTATATTTTTTATCTTTCATCTCCTCTTTCAAATTCACTTATACTTACGTTTATTTGTGCTTTTTCTGTTTTAAATTATTTGTACCAATGCAAAATACTGCACTATTCATCTATTTTTCTTAATTTGTGATTAGTTTTTAATCTATAAGTTAAAACATTGTCAAAGAGAATCATATTTGATTTGTCTCAATACAAAGATTATTAATATCAAATTATACATAATTAGAGATATCAAAAATTAAATTCATACATTGAACTACGCAAAAATTCAAATGGTGCAAGTATTTTGGAATGGAGGAAGTATAATTTAACTTTTATTTTCTCTCTTTAAATATTTAAACTCAAAACAAGCATGCTCATAGTGACTCTTAATACTTGTGTCGATTGTACGTGTTCTAATATCTTGGGCACGGAGGGAGTATATATACACTTACCAATTTCTTATTAATTTTAAAATTTAAATAGAATGTACTCAGTTGGTGTCTAAGAGTTTGCAACACTAAAAATTGACACTAGTATTAAGAAATTAGTATATAGCCCAATAAATTAGTGTCATTGTTATTTTGATATGGTTTACTTATTTTGCATTATTTTTATTTTTAACTAATGATTTATGTCTTTCTTTTTATCTCATTCATACATTTTATTTCTCTTTTGTTTTCATCCACCTAATTTACTCTCTTTATATATTTATCAACAGATATCTAGTTTTTTCCGTAAAAAACATTATATTTGTCGTCACCACTATTTCATTGGCACAGACTGTAGGGGTGAGAGTTCAGTTTGCAATTTGGTTTTTTCATGAAATCAAATCAAATCAAAGTTGATTTGGTTTTTTATTTTTCAAACCAATTTGAATTGGTTTGAACTACTATTTTAACTCAATTGAAAATTTCAGTTTTTAGTAGGCTCAAATTTAATCCAAATTAAAGCAATTTAGAAATTTTCGATCCAAGTTTAAATCAAATTATAAAAATCGAAACAATAAATCATATTCGATTTAAATTTTTTTAGGGAAACTCTACATGGAAATCCGGAGGTTTTGGGTTTTCCACGTGGTAACCAAAACTTTATAAAAAATCCACGCGGTATCATAGAGGTTTACCAAATTGTTCTACCGTGATCTTTTTGCACATAAAACATTTGCCAACGTTAATTTCGAAGCTTTAAGGCTACTATATGCCTATTTATGCTATTCACCATTTCAAATGCCATCAGTTTCAACTTTTTCCCACAAAACATAAACCCAAAATCTACCATCTTTAGTTCAAATCATATTTTTCCCCCAAATTAAAAGATGATAGAGTTAGGGTTTTAGTTTTGGAATAAGGTTGAAAGTGATAGCATTCGAAATGATGAGTCACATAAATAGGCGTATAGCAGCCTTAAAGCATCGAAATTAACATTTGTTAACGTTTTATATGCAAAAACGTCACGATGGAACAATTTAGTAAACGTCAGGGTTACTGCGTGAATTTTTTAAAAGTTTTGGTTACCATGTGAAAAACCTAAAACCTCAAGATTATCACGTGAAATTTTCCACTAATTTATATCTCAACCGGCATGCAACCTGCGTTTATCATGACCTCAATTAAAAAAAAATTTCCTGTTTTTTTTGCTAGTATGAATCAAATTTATAGTGTAAGATAATCAATTAGGAGATAAGAGATGGAGAGTAGGACTCCGCTTCAACACTGTCTTTATATGGCCATAGAGCATAATTACGTGGTTTGGACAGACTTGAATAGTGAAGGGGAATTGAGTAGATTATTAGTTGCAAATCCTACATCCATCCAGATGATACGTACGTGGCCCTATGTTGTGTTGATAGATACAACTTACAAAACAAACAAACAAAAGTGGCCGCTTTGTGAAATAATTGGAATGACACCAACCAATCACAACTTCTTGGTTGCGTTTTGTTTGATGCGAGATGAGGCGACTGTGTCATATTCGTTGATGTTGGAGAGATTGAGAGATATTTTTGGCAGAGCTCAGACTCCCAACATAATCGTAACTGATCGAGACGAGGGTTTATCTGCAACTATTCGTGATGTCTTCCTAGGTAAAAAGGTTGTATTGATTAATTATTGTCGTTCTATTTATTGAATATATGTTAATTATATTCAATCTTCTGTTTAATGTAGATGTGCGACATTTATTATGCGTATGACATATTGCCAATGATGTAGAGAACGTGATGGACAAATTGTGTGGCGGGAAAAGAAATCCACAAGGGCAGATATTCAGGCAAACTAGATAGAACCCCTTGGTTAACTTTTCTATGCTCGCCAAATTTGAGAATAGATGGGAATCAATTGTGACTACTTGGTCGACTAGGAATAGAAGGGTCGTTCGATATTTGGTTGGAACATGGATTCCACACAAAGAGAATTTGTGCGTGCATGGACGAATGACTGTTTACACATGGTTAACCAGACTACTAGCAGAGTTGAAAGCCAACACTTGTCTTTCAAGTACTATCTTGGTAGCGGTAATAGATCATTTGATACCCTGTTTAAAAGGGCATACACACAAATAACAAATCAGCAATCGAGGATCCGACAAGCGCTACAGGAATCCATGAATTCTATTTCAAGGTCTTTGCGATATAATTTCTTGAGATTGTTATATCGACATGTATCCAATTTTGCATTGAAACTATTGCTGTATTGAAACACAAATAGTCTATGAAGCGCCTTGCCCTTTAAAAGCTTGTCATTCGGCAAATAAATCTCTAACTTCTTCCATATATAGATCATCTGTCTGTCTTTCCCGGGGCTCATATCCACGATAACAGGCATCTTGAGCAGTGACACGATTCGACTCTGAAATTCATTTGCAAACTGTTAAAAAAAATAGTTTCAACAAAATAATAAAACAACATTTAAGTAATGGAAACATATAAAAGAAAACAGATAAATATAAACACTAATGTATTCAACTCTGCTATCAGCTGGACCAAAACTAGCACTTGATCCTTCGCCGGGGAAAAGAAATGGGGGGAGGACACTCTAAACCAGTCAACGTAATTAGAAACAACCTCTGATGGAACAAATGCCCGACAAAGTGCCTGATCACCAACGCGGACACAATAGAGGAACCTACTCCATGCCTCCATGTAAATAGGTGGAGAAGTAAAGGTCACGGAATAGGTACCCTGTACCGGTCAAAGAGCGTGGGTAAGTCTCATAGGAGGGGGGAATAGTCTGTACAAAACCCAGCTATATGATTGTCTTCTCAGGCAAATACACCTCGATAATATCAAAATAGGTGATAGCCCCAATAAAGGCGGTGCGTGGGTGCTCATTTAATAATGCCTTAGGAGAAGTAATGTATGGAGTCCATTCCACCTGCTTATAAGCAAAATTAGCATAAACAAAATAATCTAAAATTAAAATAAAATGTATAACAATGTGTGATGTGATGTACAAAACCTGAGTCTCCGTCATGGAGTCCAATATACTCCTACAATCACTCAGCCTGCTGAGCTCACTAACTAGCTTCTGCGAGGACCACATCTTAGCCCTCGTCTTGTTAGGCACATCAACTTGACGAGGATGGGGGCGGAAGGCCGGGAAGTACTCGTAGATCCATGTCTGTAACAATGTAAGAAAACCAACAATAGTCTTGCACCCAGCCCTAGACGCCATACCCAGTTGCCGATACAAATACGCCAGAGTCATTGCACCCGAAGCAATCTCATCCTGATCGGCATTCCCAGTAAGTATAGGGTGAGGTCGCTTCCCAGTTCTAGTCTTATCAACCAGCAGTGTTGAACCCACAATAGCCATGTAATAGGCTGTAGACTGTGTCTCTAAAGCCTGAGACCGGTGGCACATGTGCATAATTTCACCAACGCTGATGCTCCCGGTAGTGAAGTACCCCTTCCGGGTCTCCAAATAGATCGGCCAACGCGACCTTCCACTCACCATCAACGGGTTCAGCCGGGAGTGAACCTTCAATACCAATACCTAAAATGCGTTGCATGTCGTGCAACATAATGGTCATCTCCCCCCCAGGGCATGTGAAAGGTGTTGGTATCCGGCTGCCACCTCTCCACAAAGGCCGTAACTAAAGCAATATCAATGTGCTGGTGTATAATGTATGTCAGACGACCAAGGGGAGTGGCAGATAAAACTCTGTACAACTCATCAGACATATCTTGAAGTCTATGATCGCCTCCAGCGGCTTCTTCCTAGTACGACACTCCAAAATCGGAGGCGTACGCTCAGAGCCATGAAAAATAACCTTAGCTATGTGCCCCCCGTAGCTGGGTATCAAACGAGCGTCAGTGGGGGCCCCTGGGTTGGGGTGATTTGATCAGCCAGTCCGTTTCAGCGGACTGTTGGCGCCTCCTCCCTCGTGGAGCCGCATCGTCAACCTAGCTGTCTTCTACATGATCAGAAGCGCCTGTTGTACTAGGGTCTACCCGTGTAAACTTACTTGCATGCCCTTGCACGACCGTCCAATCAACTAGCTGACCAACAGAGCCTTCGTAGTCACCATCCTCATCACTGGACCCCCCGAATTACTCTACAGGCTCGTCTGGTCCTCAAAATGAGTACGCACTTGGTGTAGCGTACTCGAACGTTGGGCCTGACTATGTCTGGAAGCCTCTTCCTGCCTAGCCCGCCTAGCTGAACTCGTAACCCCCCTCTCATGAGGGTCCCCTCTCAGTAAGGTCGACTTAGAATTATTTCCGCTCAACATGCCTCTAAAAAACCCTTTTCTTCTTCCTTGGTTATCAGTCATTTACTACAATTTTGATAATTTAATTAACTATTAATAATAAATTAAAATAATAAAATATCATGTTAAGTTAATTACATGAATAAAAAATAACTAATTACCATATTAATTCTTGATTGGAAACGATTACGTAATTAACATTAATAAATTCCTGGCACTAAAAAGATTATTAAATTAATTTTAATTACATTAATAATATTAATTTAATATTATTATATTATTATTATTATTATTATTATTATTATTATTATTATTATTATTATTATTATTATTATTATTATTATTATTAATTTTCAAAAATAATAATAATAATAATAATAATAATAATAATAACAATAATAATATTATTATTATTATTAAATTAATCAATAACATATAAAAAGAAAAAATTCATAAAAAAGGAAACACGAGTCGTGCCCGACTCATCTTTCGTTTTTCTTAAAAATTATCTCGACTTATTGTTCGCGTTTTAAATTCCTTTGTTTTAACTCTATAAATTTTAAGTTTTAATTTAGAGTTATAAAAGTGTTATTCAGTGAGATTGGAGTGTTTTATACAAATTTTAAATTTAAGAGTATTTTTGTCAATTTATTAAAATAAGGTTGCGATAAAAATAAAAAGGATGGCGAAGTTTAAGAATCGAAAGTCCAAAAGTGTATCTCTACAGTCCTACTCGCTTATCCTAACTGTGAGGTACCCATAAAATTTTGTGTCAGCAGTCCAGACCTGATTCACTGTATCTCCGTTTGTCTGTACCTGAATGAATGCGACATATCACCACCCCTCAATCTTTAACACTCCATTTTCTCTGGCGGGCCCCACAACTAACCATAGTCTGCCCATAAACCAGGGGCTTTCTTCCCTTTGGATTTACATAAACAACCTATTCATCTGTCTCATTAGATTTTAAAAAAAAAAAAAAAAAAAATTGCGCAAATTCGATCTTACAAATCCCCATCTATAAATAAGCTTATGCTCCAACTAACATCCCAAGAAATAAAAGCAATCAATTTCTAAGTCTCAAAGCTTTTGAGTCTTTAAAACAATTAGTTAAAATTGAAAAATGAGTTCAATAAAGAGTAGAACATGGATGGTAATGGCAGCAGTAGAAGGCATGAAGGATCACGGTTATGCAAGATGGAATTATACCATGAAATCTCTTCAACAACATTTGAAGAATAATGTGAGATCATATCATCAGGCTAATAAACTTTCCTTAATTTCTAAGAAAATGAAGGATGAACAAACCAAACAATGTGATGAATCCCTTAGAACAGTCATGTATTTGAGTTGTTGGGGTCCCAACTCTTAACTCCTAAAATATTAGAGTATGCTTTAAACAATACAATTCTGTATAATATTGTAATTAATCATTCTAGTTTATACTAATACTTCTATTTCATACTCCATATATTACTGTCTACTATTTTTTTTCTACCTCTAATTAGAGTAGTTGAACCTTCCTTCTTATCTCTCGTTTTGTCTCTTTTCTTTTGTCCGTCTACTTTAATTACTTTCATTTTTGCGCGTATTTTGAGTTAACTTTTGAGTTTTAATACTTACTCCTTTTAATTCACTTGCAATTTTATTTTTAACAATTTAATATATTAATTCAATTTTTAATAATTTTACTTATATATAATAAAAATTTATAAAAATTTTATATTAATAATCTTTGCAATGAAACAAATCAAACAAAATCTTACTTGATTATGTTTTAATCTATATATTAAAAACTAATTACAAATTAAGAATGATGAATAAATAGTGTAATTTCTCTAATATTACAACTACTTTGGAATGGAAGAAGTATGTTTAGGAATGCATTATAAATAAATTATGAAAATTACTCCCTTTTGTTCAACTTAAATTTTTATATTTTCTTGTTGGGTCAAATCGCTCTAAAAGTCTTCTAGTCCCTCTTATTTATTTTACTTGTCAATTCCGTTTGATTTGTACTTTATTCTTAATCTATAAATTATAATATAGTCAAGTAAGGTTTTTTTTCTTCGTCTCAATGTAAGGATTATTAATAGCAATTTTTCATATTTTTTTATTAAGCATAATTAGAGATATTACAATATGTTACCTCGACAAGTATGAAAAAGTAGAGACAAGTAAAATGAATAATAGGGAATATTTATTCTGGATATTACAATTTTATCAATTTACACCTACTAATTTAACATTTTCACTCATTTACACTTACTAATCTCGCTTTATCCCATCAAAATTTAAAAACACAACTCTTTTTCTCTCACTTATAGTCCCTTTGACTACCAAAAAAATGGTAAAAAGTATAACTAGACACTTTAGATGAATACGAGAGAGCATATATTAAAAACTTTACATCAAAATGAATCTAATAAAATTTTAAATATGTTTTATTTTCAAATTTATTTTAAAAATCTAATTTAAATTTTTTCACACCTAAAATGAAAAACTTAAAATGAATAAATAAAAAGAAACAAATACAAGAAAATCAAAGGAATAATTTGAATCGTCAAACTAAATAAATAGTCCAGTCAATACAAATTAAAAAAAATAAAATATGAAATTCTTATTTTGAAGTTGGTTCTTTAAAAGAAAAAAAAAAAAAAAAGAAATGCAAGAGGGTTAAGTTCTCAAATTTTGTCTTCCTTTCTATTGCGATTTTTGTGATGATTTCTTGGTTTGAGTGACAATTATGATTTGATGCTCTAATTTCTTGGTATGATTTTTTAATGTTTGGTTATGTTATCTTTGATTATATCCTCTATTTTATTAATCTCCTTTATTGGTGTGATTGTATTATTTTTTTTAAGCATTGATGCTAGATCCGTTTTTTAATACTGAATGGTTGGTGAGATTTCAAATTAGGCCCGAGAACTTTTGAATTGATCATTTGGTAAATCAAGTTTTTGTTAACTAAAAAATTTGAAATTAAATTAAGTCTAAGAAAATTGCTGTTATTTCGAAAAATTTTAAATTAATGTTTGTTATAACATGAATTTGGAATAAAATTAAATTTTTATTTTTTTGTAATTGAAAGTTTGAAACCCACATCATCAACGGGTATATTAGTCTTTTTCTTTGTATTATTCTCCTTTTGTTGTATTATAGCATGTAATAATATAAAATAGAGGAAGTACTTAATCAAGTCTTACCTCAATTGCCACCACTTGCCTAGTACCTGTTAAGAAATTGTTTGTGACCAAATGTTTTAGTGTGGATTTTTCATGTGACACCACGTGCCTTTTTTTAGAGATCTTTTATTGATTTAGTGGGCTATATGATAATGTATCAAAAATACATAGAGAGAAATAGATTTTGAGTAGTCTTTGAGTCTCTTTTATGTACGATCGTGTGAACTCCATTAAAAAAGGAAATTTTGATAGATCGGAAGTGAGTTCTAGTTTTGTGAGTGAAATTTCATTAATTTATTGTTTAACAGTTAATTAAATATATTCTATTTGAAGGAGAGGTTTTCTTACACCATTAAAATTTGTGTTCTTGCATGCTCAGTGTTTTGTCTTGTTTATTTGATAACTCCATTGTCGTGATGTCTAGAACTTTTTATTTTAAGTGGTATCAAAGGTTAGGGTGTTTCGTGGGTTAATTAAGTGAGTGACAGTTTGGATTTAGGTGAAGAAAGAAATAGGTATGGGGCAAATTTTCATACTCTATTTTTTGATTGCAAAACAAAGTTGTTTTGGTTCAGCAAATTGATTAGGCGCTTGAAAAGAAAAATTCAAAATCTCTAGAGAAGAGAAATAGCTAGACACTATAAAGAAGAATATTAAATACATTTTATTTCTCATTTTTTGTCAATTTTAATCCTGCTCACATAGTTTAATACTCCATTTAATTCACTAGTAATGTCTCATTTGCTTTTTGGATATTATTCATCTCTTACTTTTAGTTTGTATTTTGTTATTAACCTATAAGTTAAAACATAGTCCAGTGAAATCTTATTTGATTCGTCTCAATGTAAAAATTATTTATATGAATTTTTTATAATTTTTAATTATGTATAATTAGAGTTATTAATAATTAAATAAGTATATTAGATATAATTTATAAAGCAAATAAGACATTAAAAGTGAATTGGAGTGAGTATTCGTTACAAATTTTCCGTGGGGTCCAATATCCTTAAAAAAACAATCATTTCCAGTAGTAAACCGGGGTACTCTCTTCCAACGGTATTGCGAAAACAATCTGCTACTCTAGCGGTTTTATCCCACACTCCCATCCCATCTATCCGTCTTCTAGCACCCTTTATAAATACACACTTCTATCTACCATCCTCAAATCATCAAACCTGCATCAGAATACAATTCAATCTTACAAATTATTCTATTAAATTAAATTTCCCCAATTTCTTCCTAATTTCACCATTAAAAAAACTACAATGAGTTCAGTAAGAAGTAGATCATGGATAGTAATGGCGGCTGTTGAAGGCATGAAAGATCATGGATATGCAAGATGGAATCATACAATAAGGTCCCTTCAACAATATACTAAGAATAATATCAGATCTTACTCCCAGGCTAAGAAGCTTTCTGGGCCATCTTCATCTGTAATTTCCCAGAATGTTAGGGATCATAAATTGAAACAATCTGAAGAATCTCTTAGAAAAGTTATGTATTTAAGCTGTTGGGGACCTAATTAATCTTTTTCCCCTTTCGTATAGTTGATCATTGTATTGATATAAATATAGTTAAATGAAGATTATATGGTTTAATCTATTTTGTGCGCTTCTTTGCTAATTTGATTTACTATTACACCATTTGGGATTAAAAAAAAGTCACAAATTTGTATTACTTTTTTTTTGAAAGTACAAATTTGTCATACTAATTTTCTTTTATAATTTTCCCAAATTTTAATATTAGTTTATCTAACTAATTTTATGTTTTTTTTTTTTGGCTTATTTTGTTTAATTTTATTTACAGAATTTATAGTCTCCATTTTAATCATTTATTCCTTTTATATCATTTATTTTTTTATCTCATTTTTCATTTAATTTTCTTTTCCACCCTATTTCACTTAGTTTATAAGTTGTGCAAAATAAAAAAAAATAAAAATGTTTTAGAAAATTCAATGACTGACAGGGAGTACAAGTAATAAAAATTGTAGACTTGTAGAGTCATGTACAAAGCCGACTAGAAAAGGAATTCCAAACCAGTAATTGTAGTTATGAATGTGCCCCTAATTTTTATTTTTACTTTGTGGAGTACTACTTACCACTTCAGCATATTCCTCAAGTTTTGTATAGACTTGAGATAAGGATAATGGATACACCAAAGATGTTGATTGAAGATAGCTTTGTCACTATCCTTCTGATCCTTGTTATTTTTTCTTTTATGTTTCTTCCTTTAACTACAGTTAGCTAGCTTAGTCTTATAATCAGAATAGTTAGTTACAAGTTAGTTATTTCTTTTGTTTCTCAGGCTTATATATAAGGCCATTTGTTGTACTATATTGATCTGTTAATAATATGAGAAAGTTTTCTTCTCTTCTTTCATTTGTCTCTATTGATTACATCTAAACATCATAAATGCTATATTGTATTATGGTATCAGAGCAGGAATAAATCCCTGTGTTTTTGAGCCATTTTTTTTTTCAAGAAACTATTTTTTTCTTTCCTTGTGATATCTACCTCAACTTGTCATAAGTCTTGATGCAAAAAACAAAATGTCATTTGTGAATGGAAGTCTGCCTCAACTTGATGAAGGATCCCAAGATGAACGAGCATGAAAACGATGTAATAATATGGTCACAGGTTGGATCATTGCCTCTTTAGAGCGACATAAAGCCAAAAGCATAATGTATTTTAAGATAGCCCATGTATTTGGAGTGATCTTGAAGCAAGGTTTGGTAATCCCTCATTATCTCAAATGTATAGACTTCAAGTACGACTCTTAAATACATTTCAAGAACCCAATATGAGTGTAGCAGAATACTTTACTAGAGTAAAGTTTCTATGGGACGAGATAGATGATCTTAGACCTTTACTTGTTTGCACTTGCAACCCCACTAACAATTTTTTGAAGATTCAACAAGATCAGAGAGTTATGGCATTCTTGATGAAATTAGACCCTCAGTTCAACCAAGCCAAATCCAATCTTCTTATGAGTAAAGATCTCCCTGATGTTAGTGATGTATATTGCATGTTATTACAAGAGGAAAGCCACAAAGATTTTAACAAAAATGACACTACTTTGGAACCTATGACCTTGGCTGCTGATAAATGGAAGACCTCTCATCACATTAAACCCAACCATAATGGAAGAAGACCTTATTTTTGTGACCACTGCAAGATTGCAGGACACAGTATCAGTAGGTGCTTCAAACTACATGGCTACCCTAACAAAGGCAAACCAAATCCCACCAAAAAATACGCTGCCCTTGCTCAAAATGAGGAATGCACAGAAAATTCTACTACAAGTAATCAATTCAGATTAATAAGTGAACAATATACTAATCTTCTTTCCCTTCTTGGCAGTAAAGAAAGTGCCATAGATGAACAAGTTGCTTAAGCTAGTTCAACTCATCTCGTAGGTCCTCTTATTTTACTCTCTAATTCTTTACTCAGTGGATTGTGGATAGGGGTTCAACTGATCATATCTGTAATGATTTACATTATTCACAAATATTAAAGATATATCTATATCTCAGCATAAAATCACAATAGCAGATGGTACAAAGCATGGAGTCAGTAAAGAAGGAGATGCTGCATTATGTACTGATATATTGCTAAACGATGTCCTTTTGTTCCTACATTTCATTTTAATTTAATATCCTTGCATAAGATTTGTTTGGATATGGGTGTCAATATTGCTTTTTCTCAACATTCTTGTTTCCTTTAGGATCCCTTAAAGAAAATCTCTTTGCATCTTGGTAATAATGCACAAGGCATGTATTATACACTAGTTAAAAACCACTTTGCTGCCTCCAAGAATCATGCGTGTCAACTTTATGATCCATTCTACTGGTCAAACATCTCTTGTACACTCAAAGTCTATGCTTGAACATGCTAAGCTATGGCATTTGAGACTATGTCATGCACCTTTCTCAAAGCTCAAAACTCTTTTCCTGGATATAGATGTAAATGGCATTAAAAAATCCTTGATTTGTACTATTTGCCCAGCTTCAAGACAAACTAGACTTCCTTTTCATGATAGCTACATCAAATCTACTCATATTTTTTATCTTCTACATCTCGATATATGGGGTCCATATCCTCATAAGACACATACTGATTGTAATTTTTGCTTGACTATTGTGGATGATTTTAGTAGACTAACTTGGGTGTACTTGCTAAAAAACAAATCAAATTGTGTTGACATGGTTAAACACTTGTTTGCTTTTATACAAAATCAATATTATATGTGTGTTAAAGTTGTTCGCACTGACAATGCATAGCAGCTTTTAAAGGTAATATGTTAGCCTTATTTCAACAGCTAGGTATTGAACACCAAAAGAGTTGTAGGGACACACCCCAGCAAAATGGGGTAGTTGAACGGAAGCATAAACATCTTTTAGAAACAGCTCGAGCCTTATACTTCCAATCTAATGTTCCACCTCAGTTTTGGGGTGAATGCGTTTTATGTGTCGTTTACATCATTAATCGCCTACCTCTCAAGTGTTTACAAAATATATCACCTAATCATAAATTCTTTGGCAAGCCACCTAATATAACTCATTTGCGAGCTTTTAGCTGCCTCTGTTACGTGTCTACACTTAAAGAAGGATGAACTAAATTTAAACCAAGAGCACACTCATGTGTTTTCCTTGGCTACCCCTATGCACAGAAAGCATACAAAGTCTATGACCTAGCCACTAAAAAGTTCATTATTACTAGAGATGTGATCTTTTATGAGAAAAACTTCCCTTTTCATCAAACAATTTTAAGTACTTCCCCTTTTTCAACCTTTTACTTACCCTCTAGTACTATTCCTGACATACTCCCTTTCTGTGACTTCCCTCTTTATAATCCTTCCTCTAGACATCCAACCAATACTCCAGACTTACCTACTGGTAGGTCGTTTTGCTACCAAAAATAATTCCTAATTCACCTAACTAGTATAGTTGGGTAAGTAGGGTCGAACCACTGTGGAAGGACAAGTAAAATCACAAGTTGAACCAAGTTCACTAACGCTAACAATCAAATGTTGGAAATTTTTGTTTATCTAATATAATGCAAAAACAAGAGATGAATGAAATTCAATAATTAAAAACCTAGGGCTAAGAAGGATTCACTATGCATCGATCATGATTCATGAACAATAATTGGGATAGGAATGAATATAGGCGAAGGAATGTGTTGCTCTCGCAAACAAATTCGACAATCAAACAATAAAAGAAGCTATCGCGATTAAAGCTTAACTGTTCAAAGAAGGAAATCTTTCACTCAAACTCACAACTTTCGCTTATAGAATTGAGTGAATAAAACTTGCAAATTGGCCAAACATGCAATCAATACAAAACCTATCAATTGAATCACCTAGACAAACCGAGTTTAAATCCTAAAATCAAACAAAAATCATGATCTTTTGCATAGTTTCACCAAGCCCTAGCAATAAAACTACTCACTACGCATATTAAAACTAACAAGAGATTCAAGAATGAAATTCATGGGGGACATTAAATTCAAACTTAATGGAGAGATAATCATGCAAGGATAACGATGATAAACGAGAACAAGAAATTAGGATTGAAAGAAAATACCTTTAATATAATTAAAATTACAAATTCCGATTGTTGAATTACAATCTTCCAAAGCAAGAAATAATAGAAATCCCCATTGATATCAAATCCTAAGGAAAAGAAAAAAAAAACCAGAGAAAAAAAAGCGTGCCCTAAAATTCCCTTCAAATGCTATATATATCTCCTTCCAAAAAGATCGGAGGTTACCGGAAGTTACAAAAAAAAATAACCGCTGGACCCGACCGGGTATGAAGAAACCCGCCCGGGTACGAGGCAAAGCCAAATCTCAAAGACCAAAGATTTTCTAAGTTTTGGAACAGACCCGGCCGGGTATGAGGAAACCAGCCCGGGTTTGAGAGGTTCACCCGGCCGGGTCTGTGGATACCCGCCCGGGTCCGTGTGATAGCATTTCTGCCAAAAAAAACCTCTTCAAAAATCTTCTAAGTATTGGATGCTGACCCGGCCGGGTATGTGGAAACCCGCCCGGGTGCGTGTCTTTGTCAGCACAAAATTGATACTTCGAGTAGCTTACGACCTTTCAACTTGCAAATCTCGCTCCGAGGGTCGATTCCTGGCCTAATTAGAGCTTTATTCCTACAAAACAGATGGGAAACAAACACTCCAACCAAGTATAAAAACCAATGGAAAAATGAAGCATAATACGCGAGAAATGCTATGAAAATGCAATGGGGGAATGGTAAGAAATAGTATATAAAACATGCACATCAAACTCCCCCGAGCCGAACCTTTGCTTGTCCTCAAGCAAACAGGACAAGGTTCTAAGAATAAAAGTATGCTTCACCCTATAAAAGCAACATCGCAGAGCACTTGTGATCACATCCTCTCAATCAAAGCATCCAATTAATTCAATACCGATCCAAGAGTGAAATATCATATAAGCAAATTCAAGCCTTATCACTGAGGAATAACGAGGAATCAAGGTAAGAGTTCTCACGGTGGACACTCCTCTATTTGTGGCGAGTATAAAATGTACTCGATCGCTCTCCGCCCATAAATATGCAAAAGATGTGCATATGAATCAGTTTTTTGTAGCCTAAAATGCTAATAAGGCACCCTCCCATCTCAACAACACTCATGTGTTTAAAGGGTAGATAATGTCACTTAGCCTATAAAGGTCGACTCGAAATGCATCACATACTCTCAGATCTTGGCAAGGTACTAAGTCGAGGAAGCACATATAACTGCACGATTATCAAGAAGGTCTTTATTGGGCTTGTAGTGAGGTTTTGGGTCAAAGGTAGGATCAAATTTGGAAATATTCGGGCTGGAAGTCTATTTTAGGGGAGCATAATCTAAAAAGTAACGTAGCCTAAAGATGAGGCTAAAACAACTCCAAATAACTTCAACTCATAACTACCGAACCAACCCAACTAATGGAAAGCACCGTCATATCATCATTAATCGATAAGAGATTTACAACTTGCAAAGGCGAAAATGTACAATAAAATAAAAGATGTGAGACAAATTTTACTCCCTTTTTTTTTTTTTTTTTTTTTTTTTTTTTTTTTGAAACTACATAAATATGAATAATGAGAAGATGACAACGTATGACAAACCAAGAGGGTTTTTCTCTACTCTTCCCTTTTTTTTTTTTAATTTTATTTTATTTTTTTTTTTTTATTTTTTTATTTTTTTTATTTTTTTTAGAAATTAAATTGAACAATGAAGAAGATGATGATATATGACAAACTAGATAAGCACACTCCAACAATGAGGAAATAATCAACCTAACTTAAGTACCCCATGCACGTAAATGTGAGCCAGATGACAGAATATATACCGCCCACTAACTAACAAATTGCTCCCCCAAGCTAGACTTGGGTTGATCAAATAGGGTCAAAAGGTTTATAATGCGGATAGTTATGAAAGAAAATGTAGGGCTTAAAATAAAGGATCATATGGCAATTTATGTCTTCTGAAATAATGTGGCATGGCTTTTAACAAATGAACGCCTTCTATCATGCTCATCATGCGATTACACAGCTAACAAGACCAGTACCAAGCCAAGATGGAGATCAGCGACACACCAGGAACTAATCACTCAAGAAGAAAATAGGAAGATAAAAATCAAAATCCAAGTCCTTACAAGGTAAACTCTTCCTTGTTCCAAACAACAGGTAATAAAGCTCAAAAATACAAGTTTCAATAATACCCAGGAATCGGAAAAGGAATCCAACAGTCTGCAATGACCGGTCTCAGTAATCACATGTGTTAAAAATTTTTCAACCATAGGGTACAGGGAAACATACTTTGTCAAGAATCCAAAGGGGTATCGAAGGAGAAAGAAATACATTACAACTAAGAAAACAATACAGTATTTTTGGTCACATGTAAACTCCCACTCCTAATGAGTGGTACAAACCATGCAACAATCCTAACAAAGCAGTAAAAACACTCAAGGATAAATTATGGAAAGAGTGGGGAAGATCTCACCACTAAACTTCCTAATGCAAGCTGAAGTACAGAAAATCATTACGTTATCCAAAGTGGGACTTGCAAAAGAACCTGCAAAAAGGAGAGAAACAACCAACTCCGACCAAAACAACTACACTAAAAGCAATAGAATATACAAGAGAGTAAGCCAAAGCAGCAATCAAGACCCCCCCCCCAAGCTAAATCAAGCACTGTCCTCAGAGTTTGAGAGGGCGGCAAGAGCCTACTAACCCATGGGGTCAAAGCCATCATCCTGCTGCTCATCATCATCGTCATCCTCCTGATAGGTAGGAGGGGGGAAATACCAATCAGGATACTGAACGTCGGCATGAAAATGACCTTGTTGATGATGGTAATCAAGCAGTGGTCGAAAGGCAGCCTGGGATTGGAGCTCGAAGTGAGTGAATCGAGCGTCCAAAGAGGTCAATTGGGCGGCCATTTGCTGCTGAGATAATTGCATAGCATTGAAATTGTCAATCATGAGCTGTTCAAAAGGGGAGTACCCTTGGGGAGCCACCGGGGATGGTCCCAGCGGAGGTCCCGCACGAGCTCCGGAGGACTCAGCAGGGAAAGCCGCAGGAAATAAGTAATGAGCCCGGTTGGGCTCCAAAGATGGTAAATCCTCTGTCGGCATATCAATATAAAACGGGGGACGAGAATGAATTTTCCACCGAAAACCCCCCTGACTACCCTCCACCAAATAGCCACATTGACCTAGGTGCTGTAAAGATAATAAACAATCAGCACTCACAACCTCATCATCAGGAATTTGAAATTTAGTCGCGATGCGAGTAACCAAACCCCCAATAACAACATCCTGGCTCGAAGAAATAGCATGGCGGGAAATGGATAACAGGTGTTTCCAAAGAAAAACAGGGATGTTAATATTGATGTCTGTATTTCCCGCCAAGAAATACCTAGCTAAGATGTTTAAATCCAAACTACGAGCGGAGTGATGATCGGCTCGACCAAACAAACATGAACTAAAGAATTTCAGACACACACGCACACATGGATGTTGAACTTGATTAATATGCAAGTGTGACATGTTAACATTGGTCAAACAAGTTAATCGGCGAAATAGATCACATGCCTCACCCCCTTGGGGTATTCGCAAATCTCCTCCCGTAGGGAGGCTAAAACATTTAGCTAATTGCGAAACGGTCAAGGAAAAATTCCGGTTGAGCAGCCGAAACCGCAACTTAGGTTTGCTCCTATCACTAATATCTTCCCACAATGAACTCACAAATTCTAAAGTAAGATGCTCATGAGTATTATGACATGCATTAAACAAAGTAGATAAACCAAGAGAAGCAAATAAATCGCGTGTGGGTTCGAGTATACCTAATCGTTCGAGTGCTGAACGATCGATCCACTTAGATGACACAATGCGACCTTTGAGATGTTGAAATTTTTGTCGCTGATCTTCACTGCAGAAAATAACGTCGGGAAAATCCTCATCGCGCTCAATGGCTGGAACGATGGGTTGTGAGGTAGACCCCGAAGCGCGTGCCCGCTTGCTTGCCATTACACTCCCGGTTTTTTTTTTTTTTTTTTTTTTTTTTTTTTTTTTTTATTTTTTTTTTAAGAAATTGATGGGAGGATGGGGAGAATTAAGGAATGGGTAAGAAGAGAGTAGTAGGAATTTTGCTAATGGAGTTTGAGGGTGAAAAATAAAAATATAAAAAGAGAAATGTGAAAAGATGGAGATTTGAAGGAATGGAGGAATTGAAGAAGAAAAAAAATTAGTGAATGGAAAAGGCAATGAGAAGAGGAAGAGGATGGTGAAATTTTTAGGTATGTTTGATGAAGGAAAAATGGAGATTTGAAGAAAGAGATTTAGGAAAGTTGAGAGTAATGGAGGAAGAGAGAGAAATTGATGGAGGAAAAAGATGAAGTGGTGAGTGAATTGGAATGAGGGAGAGGAAAGAAAGAAAAAAAAAAAAAATATAAACGGTGAGGGAATGGACCGGACCCGGGCGGGTGAGTGAAGCCCCGGGCGGGTACGGGAGGAAAAACTGGTTGGTGAGAAGGAGAAACCCGGGCGGGTCCGTGTGTTGTAACTTTTTGCTTCCTTTTTTTTTTTTTTTTTTTTTTTTTTTTTTTTTTGAAATTGATGTGAACTAACAAATCGGGTTACCTCCCGACAAGTGCTGGTTTTTAAGGTCCCGCACGACCCTCTTGTTCAACCCCCTTAAGAGCAGGTAAAAGGATGAAGGTGGATAACCTCTATCATACCAACAACATGTCCTTCATAGTAAAGCTTTAAACGTTGTCCATTGACCTTGAAAGTATCACCTTTCTCATTTTGTAATTCCACGGAACCGAACTTATTCACCTTAGTAACTAAGAAAGGACCACACCATCTAGACTTGAGCTTGCCGGGGAAAAGCTTGAGTCGAGAATTGAACAATAACACCTTATCTCCCGCTGCAAACTCTCTTGGAAGGATCTTCTTATCATGCCATTTCTTAGTTTTCTCCTTGTAAATCCGAGCACTATCATAGGCGGACAACCGAAACTCATCCAGCTCATTAAGTTGAAGAAGCCTCTTCTCCCCTGCTAGCTTGTTATCCATGTTAAGCTCGCGAATCGCCCAATGAGCTTTGTACTCTAGCTCGACGGGAAGATGACAGGATTTTCCGTACACAAGCCGATATGGGGAAGTGCCAATAGGTGTTTTGAAAGCTGTTCTGTAGGCCCAAAGCGTGTCATCAAGCTTCATACTCCAATCTTTCCTAGACTTTGCAACCACCTTTTCTAGTATAGATTTGATCTCGCGGTTGGAAATCTCAACTTGACCGCTTGTTTGGGGATGGTATGCAAGTCCAGTACGATGATAAACTCCATACTTCTTGAGAAGAGAATCTAACTTTCGTTCATGAAAATGCGAACCACCATCACTAATGAGAGCTCTGGGGACCCCAAATCTCGGAAATATAACCTTGCTTAAAAGCCGGATGACCACCTTAGAATCATTGGTGGGAGATGCGATTGCTTCGACCCACTTAGAGACATAGTCGACGGCAACCAAAATGTAGCAATTTCCATTAGAAGATGGGAAAGGTCCCATATAATCGACACCCCAAACGTCAAAAATTTCGACCTCAAGAATACCGGTTTGGGGCATCTCATGCCGCCTCGAAATGTTGCCGGTCCTCTGGCAAGAATCACATGACATAACAAAAGACTGAGCATCCTTGAACATCGTGGGCCAAAAGAAACCAGACTCATTCAGCTTGCGAACGGTTTTATCTGGGCCATGATGTCCCCCATAGGGTGAGCTGTGGCAGCGCTGGAGGATCCCATGGACCTCCCACTCAGGAATGCACCTGCGATAAATTCCATCTGCACACTCACGGAAAAGAAAAGGATCATCCCAAAAATAATATCTAACATCATGCAAGAACCTTTTCTTTTGTTGGTAGGACAAATCAGGAGGCAAAATGCCGCCTACCAAATAGTTAGCATAATCCGCAAACCACGGACCCTGTGATGTGACTGCAAATAACTGATCATCAGGAAATGAATCGTCAATAGAGGAGGAGATCTTACCATCGTCATACCTGATTCTCGACAGGTGGTCTGCAACTACATTCTCTGCTCCTTTCTTATCACGAATCTCAATATCGAACTCTTGAAGTAAGAGAATCCACCTGATAAGCCTTGGTTTGGCTTCCTTCTTAGCAAGAAGGTACTTTAAAGCTGCATGGTCAGTATAAACAATAACCTTGGAACCAAGAAGATATGATCTAAATTTTTCTAAGGCATAAACAACAGCTAAGAGTTCCTTCTCTGTGGTGGCGTAGTTGACCTGAGCCTCATCCAAAGTCTTGCTAGCATAATAAATGGCATGCAAGACCTTGTCCTTCCTTTGACCGAGCACAGCTCCAACCGCAAAATCGCTAGCATCGCACATAATCTCGAACGGGAGTTCCCAGTCTGGAGGGCGAATGATGGGTGCGGTTATGAGAGCTTGCTTTATCCTGTTAAAAGACTCAACACACTTCTCAGTAAAGTCGAATGGCGCATCTTTAAGAAGAAGTTGGGTTAGAGGTTTAGCAATTTTAGAGAAATCTTGAATAAAGCGGCGGTAAAACCCCGCATGACCAAGAAAACTCCTTACCCCTTTCACATTGACTGGTTGTGGTAATTGCTCAATCACCTGTACCTTGGCTCGATCTACCTGTATGCCCTTATCAGAAACAATGTGGCCAAGAACCACACCTTCAGTCACCATAAAGTGACACTTCTCCCAATTTAAAACCAAATTACATTCTTCACATCTTTTCAAAACTTTAGTGAGATTAGTCAAACAAGAGTCAAAAGAACTACCATACACACTAAAGTCATCCATAAAAACTTCCATGATAGACTCAATGAAATGAGAAAAAATGCTCATCATGCAACGCTGAAAAGTAGCTGGTGCATTACATAACCCAAATGGCATTCTACGATATGCAAAAGTACCATAAGGGCAAGTGAATGTTGTCTTCTCTTGGTCGTCAGGATGAATGGGAATTTGGAAGAATCCAGAATAACCATCCAAATAACAAAAATATTTATGACAAGCTAACCTTTCTAGCATTTGATCAATGAAGGGGAGAGGGAAATGATCTTTATGAGTAGCTAAATTCAGTCTCCTGTAATCAATGCACATGCGCCAACCAGTGACAGTTCTAGTGGGAATTAATTCATTTTTATCATTTTTAACAACAGTCATCCCACCCTTTTTTGGAACCACTTGCACAGGACTTACCCACTTAGATGCAGCTATAGGAAAAATAATGCCTGCGTCAAGCAGTTTCAAAACCTCACTTTTCACTACTTCTTGCATGTTGGGGTTTAAGCGCCTTTGTGGTTGAATACAAGGCTTATGACCTTCTTCTAAATGAATCCTATGCATGCAAAAGTCGGGACTAATACCTTTCAAATCATCAACACTATACCCAATGGCCTTCTTATGAGTTTTCAGAACATCCAAAAGTTGGGAAAGTTGGGCATCATTGAGTGTAGTGCTGACGATGACAGGATGGAGCTCTTTCTCATCAAGAAAAACATACCTAAGATGTGAAGGGAGAGGTTTTAGTTCAGGCTTCTTTACTTCAACTTGGCATATAGGCCGAACTAACCTCTGCACTCTCTTGCTCTCGCTGTGACTAAGCTCTTCATTACAAAGAGCTTGTTCAATAGCATCAACTTCAGTCTTCCAAATGCTAGCATCACCTGTAGAAGATTCAAGACAAAGAACGGCCTCCAAAGGATCTTTCATAAGAGTTAGGGGCAAGTTATCATAACAAATCACATCAACTACATCAATAGCATAGCATTTTTCCTCAAGCATGGGACTTTTCAAAGCATTGCTCAAATTGAAAGTTACATTGTCGTCCCCCACAGAAAGTGTAAGTCTACCATTTTTCACATCAATTACTGCTCCTGCCGTATGAAGGAAAGGTCTTCCTAAAATAATAGGAATTTGTCGATCTTCCTCCATGTCAAGAACAACAAAATCAACAGGGATATAAAACTTACCTACCCTGACAGGGACGTCCTCTAAAATACCCAAAGGATATTTAACAGAACGGTCGGCCATTTGTAAAGTAATGTTAGTAACTTTTAGATCACCCATTTTCAATTTAGAACAGACAGAAAAAGGCATCACACTGACACTAGCTCCTAAATCACATAAAGCTTTATCAATAAATAATGTTCCAATGTGACAGGGGATGGAAAAACTACCAGGATCTTTCAGTTTTGGAGGGGATTTATTTTGTAGCAAAGCACTGCATTGTTCAGTAAAAGCAACTGTTTCTACTTCACTAAAAGCTCTTTTCCTAGTCAAAATGTCTTTCATGAATTTAGCATAAGCAGGCACTTGTGTGATTAATTCAGTAAAAGGAACTGTTACCTGCAAATTCTTCACTACCTCCAAGAACTTACCGAACTGCTTGTCGAGTTTGTGCTTCACTTGGCGGTTGGGAAAAGGAAGTTTGATGGGAGGCACTTGCAATGCCTCATCTTTCGCTTTCTCCTTCTCTTGCACTGCCTCAGAAGATGCTTCATTAGTACTCGTTTCAGAAGTGCTCTCATCTTTCGAGTTTGACTCTCCCTCTTGAGGCATGGGTGGCTCATCATAACTCATCCCGCTTCTTGTAGTGATTGCATTGGCGGTCTCCTTTCCATGTGGTTGAGTGGGTTGGCCAGGTAATGCTCCAGCCTGTCTAGAGGAGCTAGATGCAGCTAATTGAGCGACTTGAGTTTCAAGCATCTTATTATGAGTACTGAGTTGCTCGAGCTGTTTGGCCATTTGAGCCATCATGGTTTTCAGTTCCCCTAATTCGGATTGGGGTTGTTGGTTCTGAAATTGCTGCTGTTGATGGCCTTGAGGAGGCCTTTGGAAACCGGGTGGTCCTTGATTGGGCTGATATTGCTGATGTTGCCCATATTGTTGTTGTGGTGCTTGTGGTGGATAGTGTTGTTGTTGAGGATTTAACACATTATTGCTGCGATATGACAAGTTAGGATGATTTCGAACTCCAGGATAGTAGCTATTGTTGTTGAAAGGAGGACGAGCTTGAAAAGCATTGACTTGCTCTGGCACTCCCATAGCTCCATTGGGATTTACAGAACACTCCATTAGAGAATGACCATGTACACCGCAATAATCACAAGCAACTCCACCTTGGCTAGAGGTAGCCATAGCATTGACGGGCATAGATGTATTAGCATTCATGCGCATCCCATCGATCTTCTCATTCAAAGCTGAAATTTGTGATGATAGAAGGGAATAGGTTTCAACTTCATGTTTCCCCTTCCTTGGTGCTTGAGCTGCGCGCCTAGATGAGCTATTCCATTGATTTTCAGCAAGAGTATCCAAGAGTGAAATAGCCTCAGAAGTTTGTTTGTTCATGAAAGAGCCGCCAGCTGCACCATCTACCATCCTCTTAGTCTCATTATCAAGACCATTATAAAATGATTGCATAAGAAATTCCTTCTCAATACCGTGATGTGGGCACATATATTGGTAATCTTTGAATCTCTCCCACGCATCATGAAAAGTTTCCCCCGCATCTTGTGAGAAACTATAGAGCTTAACTCTGTAGTCGTGAGTCTTATAACCGGGATAATACTTCACTAAGAAAGCATCAGACAATTGCGCCCAAGTAGTAATGGTGTTGGGAAGAGAGTTATACCAACGTTGAGCCTTGCCCGCCAAAGAGAAACGAAAAAGGTATAAGTAGAGCTCGTCGTCAGTCATCCCAGTAATCTTTTGTAGAGAACATGCTTGAAGGAATTTCTGCAGATGATCAACGGGTTCTTCATTGTCAAGACCATAAAACTGATTTCCTGTGATCATATTCATAACATGGGATTTGATGTCAAAGTTTCCAGCATTAGTAGTCGGCATCCTAATCCCCGCGGTAACATTGCTAGCCTTGGGCTGTGTAGACTGCCTAAGAGTTCTCTCGGGAGCCTGAGCCGCCATGTCAAGAGATTGAGAGGCTTGTTTACGAGCCTCCGCTCTCCTTTTCTTTGCACTTGCGTGTGTTCTACGAGCAGTTGCCTCGACTTTAGGATCAAAAAGCAAAGGTTGCTTGTTGGTGCTCCTGGTCATGCACAAAAACACTAGAACAAACGTAAATACACTCGAAGAACAGTTGTTCCTCGAGTGGGTTAGCAAAAGCAAACGCTAAATTCAAAAAGTAAAATTGTTGCCCCTCCCCGGCAACGGCGCCAAATTTTTGGTAGGTCGTTTTGCTACCAAAAATAATTCCTAATTCACCTAACTAGTATAGTTGGGTAAGTAGGGTCGAACCACTGTGGAAGGACAAGTAAAATCACAAGTTGAACCAAGTTCACTAACGCTAACAATCAAATGTTGGAAATTTTTGTTTATCTAATATAATGCAAAAACAAGAGATGAATGAAATTCAATAATTAAAAACCTAGGGCTAAGAAGGATTCACTATGCATCGATCATGATTCATGAACAATAATTGGGATAGGAATGAATATAGGCGAAGGAATGTGTTGCTCTCGCAAACAAATTCGACAATCAAACAATAAAAGAAGCTATCGCGATTAAAGCTTAACTGTTCAAAGAAGGAAATCTTTCACTCAAACTCGCAACTTTCGCTTATAGAATTGAGTGAATAAAACTTGCAAATTGGCCAAACATGCAATCAATACAAAACCTATCAATTGAATCACCTAGACAAACCGAGTTTAAATCCTAAAATCAAACAAAAATCATGATCTTTTGCATAGTTTCACCAAGCCCTAGCAATAAAACTACTCACTACGCATATTAAAACTAACAAGAGATTCAAGAATGAAATTCATGGGGGACATTAAATTCAAACTTAATGGAGAGATAATCATGCAAGGATAACGATGATAAACGAGAACAAGAAATTAGGATTGAAAGAAAATACCTTTAATATAATTAAAATTACAAATTCCGATTGTTGAATTACAATCTTCCAAAGCAAGAAATAATAGAAATCCCCATTGATATCAAATCCTAAGGAAAAGAAAAAAAAAACCAGAGAAAAAAAAGCGTGCCCTAAAATTCCCTTCAAATGCTATATATATCTCCTTCCAAAAAGATCGGAGGTTACCGGAAGTTACAAAAAAAAATAACCGCTGGACCCGACCGGGTATGAAGAAACCCGCCCGGGTACGAGGCAAAGCCAAATCTCAAAGACCAAAGATTTTCTAAGTTTTGGAACAGACCCGGCCGGGTATGAGGAAACCAGCCCGGGTTTGAGAGGTTCACCCGGCCGGGTCTGTGGATACCCGCCCGGGTCCGTGTGATAGCATTTCTGCCAAAAAAAACCTCTTCAAAAATCTTCTAAGTATTGGATGCTGACCCGGCCGGGTATGTGGAAACCCGCCCGGGTGCGTGTCTTTGTCAGCACAAAATTGATACTTCGAGTAGCTTACGACCTTTCAACTTGCAAATCTCGCTCCGAGGGTCGATTCCTGGCCTAATTAGAGCTTTATTCCTACAAAACAGATGGGAAACAAACACTCCAACCAAGTATAAAAACCAATGGAAAAATGAAGCATAATACGCGAGAAATGCTATGAAAATGCAATGGGGGAATGGTAAGAAATAGTATATAAAACATGCACATCACCTACCCCACCTCATGATAATCCAACCTCTCCCAATCCCCCTTTTAATACTACTATTGATGCTCCATGTCCTACACCATTATCACCTACTGCTAACATTCTTCTACGAAGATCATCTAGGACCTTAAGGCCCCCTGCTCATTTATTTAACTATATTTGTAATCTTGTTTGTTCTTCCTCATTGCCTAATGATTCTCAAGTTTTTTTTGGCAAAAAAGTCACAATGGTATGAACCCAATACTTATAAAGATGCAGCTCAACACACTGTTTGGCAAACTGCTATGCAACAAGAACTGAAAGCTTTGGATGAGAATAACACCTGAGAGTTAATATCTTTACCTCATGGCAAGAAAGCTATTGGTTCTAAATGGGTCTATAAAGTTAAGCTCCGTTTAGATGGTAGTCTGGAGCGCAATAAGGCAAGACTTTTTGCCAAAGGGCATCACTAACAACATGGCATAGACTTCCAAGAGACATTTTCTCCAGTTGTTCGATTCACCACAGTCATGTCTTATTGCTCTCGCTGTCCATCGCCATTGGCCCTTATTCCAACTTGATGTGAACAACGATTTCCTGCATGGAGATCTTCATGAAGATGTGTTTATGCAAGTTCCTGAAGGTATGCATTGTCTTACCAATATGATTTGTAAGCTAAAGAAATCTCTTTATGGGCTCAGGCAAGCTTCTAGACAATGGTTCTCCAAACTAACTATAGAACTTTTTCACCAAGGGTACACTCAATCCAAAAATGACTATTCAGTCTTTACCAAACAGACGCCTACTTCCATTACTATATTAGCTATTTATGTTGATGATATCATAATCACTGGTAATAATAGTTCCCTAATACAGTCTACCAAAACTCATCTTCACAAGATTTTTGGCATCAAAGATTTGGGTAAACTCAATTATTTTCTTGGGTTTGAAGTCATATATGTTCCTGATGGCCTTGTTTTGAGTCAGTGCAAGTTTGCCACTGATCTCTTGCATGAATTTGGTTTGGATTCCTTCAAAAAGGTTGTCACACCTTTACCTATCAACCTCAAACTTCAGTCCAATGATTCTCCTCTTTATTCCTACCTAACCCTTTACAGATCAATCATAGGAAAGCTTAATTTCCTAACTAGTACTCGCCCTGACCTATCCTTTGCTACACAATCTCTCAGTTAGTACGAACCCCCACAAAGAACCATTTTAAAGCCTTAACACACACCTTAAACTATGTTGCCTCCACTTCTGGTCAAGGCATCCTTCTCAAAGGTGGTGACTCTCTCAAGCTCCAAGCATACTCTGATTCCAATTGGGGAGCCTGTCTGGACACAAGACGTTCAGTAACTAATTATGTTATCCTTTTTGGTGACTCACCTGTAAGTTGGAAGTCCAAGAAGTAATGTACCGTCTCCAAATCTTCTTCTAAAGCAGAATATAGGGCTATGGCAGCAATACCATCTGAGATCACATGGATTGTTCGTTTATTGGAGGAATTTGGTGTTCAAGATTTACAGCCTGTCACTCTTGACTGTGATAACAAATCAGCTCTTCAAATGGCTCATAATCCTGTTCTTCATCATTGTACAAAACATATTTCTATTAACTGCCATTTTACACGAGAAAAATTTCTTGAAGGACCTCTTGAGCTACGTGATATTCCCACCAGTGACCAAGTGGCTGATATTTTGACCAAAATCGTCCCTTCTCATCAACAGCAACACTTATTGTCCAAGCTTGGCATGACTTCCATCACCCCAAGCTTGAGGGGGGATGATAAGGATACTGGATATACCAAAGATGTTCATTGAAGATAGCTTGGTCACTATCCTTCTAATCCTTGTTATTTTTCCTTTTATGTTTCTTCCCTTAACCATAGTTAGCTAGCTTAGTCTTATAATCAGAATAGTTAGTTGCAAGTTAGTTATTTCTTTTGTTTCTCAGGCCTATATATAAGGCCCTTTGTTGTACTATATTGATGCGTTAATAATATCAAAAAGTTTTCTTCTCTTCTTTCATTTGTCTCTATTGATTACATCTAAACATCCTAAATGTCATATTGTATCAATTTATATTACTTCCTCTGTTCCATATTAGTTGCAACATCAGGCAAAATGATACTATTCATTCATCACTCTTAATTTATGATTAGTTTTTAATCTACAAGTTAAAACATAGTCAAGTGAGATCTTGTTTGATTTATCTCATTGCAAAGAGTATTAATATCAAATTTTTATAATTTTTTATTATACATAATTAGATATATTAAGAATTGAATCAGTGCATTGGACTGCGTGAAAAAAAAACGTTGCAAGATAATAGGCTTTATAGATATTTTGAAACAAAAATACTTGAAAATGCTCGATTTTCAACGCATAATATTTTTTTTTGAAAAACGATACGTAATTTTTAAATTACTTTTTACACGCAACCAGATGCATTTTGTTGCTTGAATTTCAATGTGTAACTTAAATTTAATTCAATTACTACTATTTACTCTTGTAAGTATCATCAGTGCAATTACTACTTTCTCTCCATAAAATGTATAAAATCATTAATTCAATTACTACTATTGACTCTTATAAATAAACTAAATTGATTAAATTATTATGATATGCATTCACTATAAATAAGTCACTAGATGACGGATGTTTTATCTGAATATATATTGATGATGGAGACTTTTTTATTAAAGAATTTTTAATTATTATACTCCCTTTGTGTTATATTTTTTTGATAGTTAGTAAATTTTATTTAAAGAAAATCAAAAGGAGCGTCTTATAAATTCTCCGCATAAAAAAATCCCATAGAAGAAATGTCATTGAGTCAAAAGATATTGAGCTCCGTTTTAGAGAGAAGTGATACAACATCAAAAGTGGATTAGCCACAAAAGACACCTAGGCCAAACCAAGAGGTTCAAGCCCAAAACACCTAAACCTTAGAGGTCGTCCACCTAAGGTTAAACACCCTACACCAAAGACCCAGGCCCAAAAACTAACAATAAGCCTAATGGGCTAAAGCACCAAATGGATTAAGAATTATGGGGAACCCTTGACTCTAGAATTAACAACCACTGAAGATAATCATCATCAGTGGCGGATCCAGGAATCCAATTCAGTGAGATCATAGTCATTAGTTTTACCCCATTTTGTTGGGAAGAGGAGGCTTCTTGTGCTAATGCTTTTTTTTTTTTAAGTATTTTTTCATGACACTCTGAAATTTAATATCTACATATTAATAATTAATATATCACATTGCAATTGATTAAAAAAATCACACTTTTTTTATAATTTGATTATCATCTATAAAACAAAATTCACAATAAAAAAAAAAGAACAGGCTCCACAACACCAAACCATTGTCCAAAGTACAGGCTCCACAGCCTTTAGCCACCGAAACAAAACCAAGAGGAGTAAACCATGATCACCACCTCGATTTAAGACAAGCCAAAGAGGGGACAACCAACACCAGCGAACCCTTAAACACGTATAGGTGGACCTCAACACCAGTAGTCTAGTTGTCAATGGGGAATAGGTAAATGTGGTTCACACAAAACTCAACCTAATGAGGATATTAGATATAGCCCAGACATCCGATAATATTCTTCACTACTGCTTCACATTGTATCTTGTTGTTATTTTTCAGTTTCCGTTTTTTACTAACTAATGGTTAGTTATTTTAACTCCTCAACCATGGTTAGTTAGTTATATATTTGTTATATTAGTTTCCTATATAAAGGGCTCTAGTGTACTCTTGCATAATAATAATAATAGAATTTATTTCTTTTTTTCATTGTGTTCCTTATACTCTATATTCTGTTATTCCATCAGTGCTTAATTTCCTCATTCTATTATGGTATCAGACGCAGGTATCATCGTCTAATTCTTTCTTTCCTTTTATTTTGTCGATTTGCCAAAAATTGCTTTCTTTTATCTTCTTCCTCTCTTCCTCTCATATGGAACTTGTACTAGAAAATCGACCCACCACTGTGCATACCCATACCTCTAAACCAGCAATTGATCCCACCCAAGATCCAAGCAGTGTTTATTATTTACACCCTTCGAATTTCGCTAGCATCAAATTAGTTTCGATTGTGTTTGATGGCACTTGTTTTAGTGATTAAAAAAAGATCCATGATTATAAGTCTTGATGCAAAAAATAAAATGTCTTTTGTTAATGGTAGTTTACCCCAACCCCCTGATGGATCTTCAGACGAACGGGCATGAAAACGATGCAATAACATGGTGATCGGTTGGATCATTCCTTCTTTGGAGAGGCATATCACTAAAAGTATCATGTATTTTAAAACCGCCAGTACCATTTGGAATGATCTTGAGGCCTCATATGGTAACCCATCTTCCTCTCAAATATATAGGCTACAAGAGTAACTCCTCAATACTTCTTAAGAACCCAATATGAGTGTAGCTGAATACTTCACTAGAGTTAAATCTTTATGGGATGAAATAGATGACCTTAGACCTTTACCCCTTTGTACTTGCAACCCCACCACAAACTTCATCAAGATTCAACGGGATCAAAGAGTCATGACATTCTTGATGAAATTAGACCCACAATTCAATCAAGTACGCTATAATCTTCTCATGCATAAGGAACTTCCTGATGTCAATGAAGTTTATCAAATGCACTTACAAGAGGAAAGTCACAAGGATCTCAGCAAACCTCAACCCCCTGTTGTAACAGGCTCAAATTTCTTAATCTTAATCTTCCGATTAATTATTCCGAAATTTTTTTCGAATTCCTAATCCTTTGTTTATCTAATTCAAATCACCTTTAATTCCTAAACCTTATTCCGATTTTGTAATTTCTTCCAAATATTGAACTTAATATATATATATATATATATATATATATATATATATATATATATATATATATATATATATATATATATATATATATATATATATATATATATATATATATTCTTAAATTTCTTTATAAGCACTAAAATATTATTTTATTATTTTATACTACGAAAAGTAAAATTTTAATATTATATTTACGGTTTTATTAAAACGTTACCTTTCAATTTCGTTTCCTTAAACTAACTTTACTACTTATCATTTTAACCTTACAACTTTAATTTAATAATTAACTTTAAGTATAGTTTTAACCATAATTTTCTAAGTAAACTATCATATTTTCATAATCAAACCTTAATCATAGTTTCCCATTAATCTCAAACATTTCACTAGTATAAACTAGAACAAAAATTTGATGAACCAAAATCCTTTCTAAATCAATCCATAATGTTCATCACTTACACAAGTTATCACCATTTCCTTACACAAGTTAACCTTCTTCTACACTCCAAACTCTTACACATTCACTTACACACTCCAACTCTTACACATTCACTTACACACTCCAACTCTTACACATTCACTTACACACTCCAACTCTTACACATTGACTTACACTTACACAAGTTAACTTTCTTTTATTTTCTTAACACTCTTTTTTATACAATCTTATTAACTAAAAAGTTGCCCAAAACCCATTATAAATACCCCTCCTTAGCCGTGAGATCACTTGCACCCCCATCATCAAATCTTTCTACCATTGTTTCTTATATCTTCACTTCATTAACATCTTACTAACTTTATACCCTTCTTATTAGTTGAAGAATCAAATGAAGATGGAGCTTGATCTTATCACTTCTTAAGCCAATAATCATCAACTTTTGAAAAGTCAAGTATTATCTTTTGGAGTTTGGATATCATTTTCTTTTAGGTAATTGAAGATCCTTGAAGCTTGGAGTCTTGAAGATTTTCTCTTTTGAAGCTTATGTCTTTAAGTTCTTATTTTCCTATTATTATTCTCTTACTTGATTTAGCACCACCTTTGGATGAAATTGATACACATTTTCTTAACTCTCTTGTTATGTGATATTTATTTATGGTTACTTGATAATATAAAAAACATGATCAACATGATTTTTATTTTAATCATTTAAACTTTACATGGTTATGTTAAAATCATATCCAGTTTAGTGATATTTTCGTCAAAATAATAATACTTTTGGGACACTCTAAAAAAATAAAAAAAAATTAAAAAAAGAGTTATAAATATGGAAATTCTTGATTAATATGATAATGTAGATATATATGAAATTTTTTTTATGTGAAGTATTATTTTAAGTTTCATGTATGTTAGTTTTATGAACTTTTGCATTGAGAAAATACTTAAAAATATTATCCAGTGATGTTTCTGTGATGAAATCTTGATAGATAAAATTAATGTGAACTAGGAATTTTAAAAAGAGTATTTTATAAGTACTTTATAAAAGCTAAAAGTTAAGATATCATTTTAGATATGTTCCTTGAGTTTTACTTCATTAAAATAACGTTTACTTGAATTTCGTTTAAAAATATTGTTCTAATAAGAAGAGGTGTTGAATACTTTATTAATTATGAAAATACCTAAGATAAAAACACCTCCTATTCACCTTAAGAGTCCCATTTGACTTTTCACGGATTTTAAGGAGAGTCAAAAGTGGGATTCTAAGGGTAGAAAAGAGAGTGTTATTATGAGTTTTAATGTAAGGGAGGAAAATTAGTATGGGTAATGGAGGGTATAATTGAAAATAGGATAAAGCTACTAAGGGCATAAAAGTCAAAAACCCATACCAAAAATAGAAATGTGACAATTAAGGTGACTTGACCATAAAAGATATTGGAACACATAAGCTGAATAGGAGGGAGTATATTACTTTAGTTTAAAATAAGTTAAAAGTTTATTAATAAATTTGAAGAAAAAAAAAGTTAAATAAAAAATAAATATTAAATGAGCTCTTCTTAACTTGTAACTTTTTGGCATACTACTATAACATGTTGAATCTCATGATGACCCTAAAGCAAATTGTCGTGGACCCTATGGAATTTAATTATTATATATATATATATATATATATATATATATATATATATATATATATATATATATATATATATATATATATATATATGTAAATATATATATATATATGTAAATATATATATATATATATATATACATATATATATATATACATATATATATATATACATATATATATATATATATACATATACATATATACATATATACATATACATATATACATATATACATATATATATACATATATACATATATATATATATATATATATATATATATATATATATATATATATATATATATATATATATATATATATATATATATACATATATATATATATATATATATACATATATATATATATATACATATATATATATATATACATATATATATATATATATATATATATATATATATACATATATATATATATATATATATATATATATATATATATATATATATATATATATATATATACATATATACATATATATATATATATACATATATATATATATATATATATATATATATATATATCGATTTATGGCTAAAATGATTGTATTAATTATTTAAAATAATAATCATGAATTTTATTAGTTAAATAAACTTATCTCTTTAAAATGATTCCATATCATCTTAGTGTTTTGATAAAATTTTTATTTTGGACTCAAGTAATTATAAAGAATTATTAATCGATTTATCGGTAAAATAGTCAAACTAATTTGTTGAAATGCTTAGCGTTGTTTTTGCTTGAAAACTCATTTCATTTAGATTTTGGACCATTAATAACTTGTCGGATTATTTTTCATAGTTATGATAGATCCATTTTACAATTTTATTTGGTTATTTGATAAAATACGTTATTAAGTACTTAGAAATATTACCCTTGACTTTTATGATTATTTGGGACATAATAATGACTTAATTAGCCTCAAAAATCTTAGTATAGCTACAAAAATTTGTTATTTAATTAATATTAATTTATTATATACTAGTAATTTATTTCTATTAAAAGGATATAATTGTCAAAATTTTGACTAGTGTAAGTTTGACTTATAAGAATGTAAACTATTTCGGTTTAGAGTCTTGTTTGATATTGCATGATATTGATTGTATGACTCTGATAGTAAGGTAATGTCGAACCATGGACCGGCATGTAAAATCCCGGCGTCCGTGTTAGCCGGCACGTAAAATGCGGTGTTAGACAGGGGGTTCGAGAAAAACCCATCCTGTGAAGTCTCGAGCATAACAGTATTGAGAGGAGTGACGACTCCCACCACAGTTAGGGTTTAGGACTACGGTCCTCACCTAACTAGACCCTTACATATATCAGTTGTCATTATTGTTGTGATCTTGTGATGTGCTATGATGGTAAAGTTATGAGTCTTAATTGAACTTGATTAAATAAGCATTAAGGTTACCAAGTATTTAGTAGCAGTAATGAACTTCTGCAAGTATTGAGAATATAACTTAATGGCTTAGTAAAGGTCAATAATGAGTAATAACCTTCTATATTGTGCTTGATGATTATTTTGTAAGCATGATTTAACTATCACATTATAAGCTCTTTGAGAATGTAACTTAATGGCTTAGTAAAGGTCAATAATGATCACTTACGAGATTTTGGTTGTCTTTGCTATGTGTCTAACCTCAAAAATTGTCGACCAAAATTTGCAACGCGAGCGAACCCATGTGTCTTTCTAAGCTACCCCTATGCTCAAAAAGCATACAAAGTATATGATCTCACTACTAAACAGTTCATTGTTACAAGAGATATAATCTTCCTTGAGAAGCATTTCCCTTTTCATCGAGATTCTTAGCCCTACACCTTTTTCCATCTTTTATCTACCCTCATGTACTATCCCTGACACACACTATGAATATGACTTTCCCTTGCATACACCTAATACTACTTCCTCATCACTTTTACCTACTGGATTACACCACACCAATTCCCCTTCACACGTGACACCTCGCCATTTACACGTTACACCTAATTCTTCCACTGACACACTCCTCTAGACTTCCCCTTTACACGTTCTCCCTCACCCTTCAAATGAATTACTCAACTCCAATTCTTCTTCACCTTCTCATAACATATCCAACACACCTATTTCTTCAAATGAACAACTTCTGCCACGCAGAACTTCACGCTCACTAAGACCATCTGCACATTTATCTGACTATATTTGTAATCTTGTTTCATTTCAATCATTACCGAATGTTTCTCAAGTGTTCTTGGTTGAGCAGTCTCAGTGGTTTGAACCAAAGTCTTACAAAGATGCTGCAAAACATGAAGTTTGGAGATGTGCTATGCAAAAGGAATTTCAGGCTTTGAATGATAATAACACTTGGGATTTAGTTTTTTTACCCAGTGGTAAAAAAGCCATTGATTCTAAATTGGCATACAAAGTCAAGCTTCGTTCTGATGGTAGTTTGGAGAGATACAAGGCCAGACTCGTTGCCAAATGTTTTCATCAAAAACACGGTATTGACTTCCAAGAGAGTTTCTCACCCGTTGTTCGATTTACTACTGTGAGATGCCTTATTGCTTTAGTTGTCAGTTGTCAATGGCCAATATTTCAGCTCAACGTCAACAACGCCTTCCTTCATGGCGACCTTCATAAGGATGTTTATATGCAAATCCCTGATGGTTTGAATTGTTCTCCACATTTGGTTTGTAAGCTCAAAAAATCTCTTTACGAGCTTAACCAAGCCTCAAGAGAATGGTTCTCCAAGCTCACCACTGAACTTTTCATTCAAGGGTATACCCAATCCAAGAATGACTACTTAGTTTTTACGAAGCGCACAGATACTTCAATCACTATATTGGCCATTTATGTTGATGATATTATCATCACTGGGGATAACATCTCTATCATACAGTTCACTAAAGCTCATCTACATAAAATTTTTAGAATCAAAGATTTAGGGAAAACTCAACTATTTTCTTGGATTTGATGTTACATATACTGAGGATGGTCTTGTTCTGAAACAAAGGAAATTTACACATGATTTACTAAAAGATTCTGGTTTGGAATCCTTCAAACCAATGGTCACACCCTTACCTCTCAACCTCAAACTTCAAACCAATGATTCCCCTCTATATTCCAACCCCGCCCTCTATCGATCATTCATTGGTAAACTAAACTTCCTGACTAATACCCGTCCTGACCCTTCTTTTTCCATTCAAGCTCTAAGCCAGTTTATGCAAAACCCCACACAAAACCATTTCAAGGCTTTAACCCATACCTTAAACTATGTTGTTGCCACATCCGGTAAAGGTATTCTCCTCAAGGACAGTGACTCACTAAAGCTCCAAGCATATTTTGACTCTGATTGGGGTGCATGTTTAGACACACAACGCTTTGTGACCGGTTGTGTTATACTCTTTGGTAATTCACCAATCAACTGGAAGTCAAAGAAACAATGCACCGTTTCAAAGTCATCATCTGAAGCGAAATACAGAGCTATGGCAGCCAGTAACAGTTGAGTGTGATAACAAATCGGCTTTACAAATGGCCCAGAATCCAATCCTTCACCACTGTACCAAACACCTAGCCATCGACTGCCATTTTACACGTGAGAAGGTCCTTGAAGGTTTGTTTGAGCTACGATATGTCCCCACTAATGAACAATTGGCCGATGTCCTAACAAAAATTATACTTTCACAGCAGCTGCAAAAATTGATATCCAAGCTTAGTATGACTACCATCACCCCACACTTGAGGGGGGATGATGAGGATATTGAATGTAGCCCAGACATTCGATAATATTCTTCACTACTGCTTCACATTGTATCTTGTTATTTTTCAGTTTCTGTTTTTTACTAACTAATGGTTAGTTATTTTAACTCCTTAACCATGGTTAGTTATATATTTGTTATATTAGTTTCCTATATAAAGGGTTCTAGTTTACTCTTGCATAATAATAATAGAGTTTGTTTCTTTTGTTCACTGTGTTCCTTATACTTTATATTCTGTTATTCCATCAAAGCTTAGTTTCCTCATTCTATCACAACCTGAATATAATAGTGAAAAGGTTTGTCGGCCTTGCAAGAGTTCGCCTTTGAAACACCCTCACACAAATAATAGACTTGAGCAACGCCAACACCTAAGGCCTTCCAAGAGTCACCCATGTTATATTGTTTGTTATGTTTGAATATTCCTTAAATGGAGAAAATTGATTTTTCATGGATATAAAGATGTTTGAGATCTTATTAAATTCCTTTCGATTTATAGAATTTTAATATTATGTATTTTTATAAATTTTTATAAGTGTATTTATAATTACTAAGGCTCTAATTGTACTTGAAAAATATGAAAAAACCTAATATAACAAATATTTGTTGATATTTTTGCGAAAAATTGATTATTTTACCCTTATTGCTTTTTACGGAAAAATAAATAAATATGATTGTGATACATGTCACTATTTAGTAGCATATTAGTTACATTATATGCTGGCTGTTTTAGTAGATTCAGAGGGTAGGAAGCCATGGTTTATGGGAAACTAAGGATGAAAGTGAAAATATTTTTTCTTTTTTGTAGGTGAAAATGAAGTGAGACTTGGTTAGGATTTAGGACTCTTTATGTTAAGTAGCCCCACCAAAAATAAGTAACTCAAATGCAGACCAAAAATGTTCATTGAATTTGAACAAGTAAGACATTTTCTTTTTGGAAATCATATATATGAATAAGGGGATAAGATTCTATTTGTCCACAACTTTCAAGTACTTGATGTAGCTACAATGGGTTAGCCGTTAATTCTGTCTCCCACATTACTTCTCTATCCCAATTGATCTACAATATTTAAATTCTCTATAAAAATTGAATTTATATGAAAAAAATAAGGGATTAAAATATATAGATTAAATAAAAGATAGAAATAGTTTTTGTCCAAAAATAAAAGTTTAGCAAGCTCATAAGAATGGAATATCCTTCCATCAAGTGTGAACACTAAATATAAATTGGATTATTTTAGGTGATTATAATGTTTTTATTAAAAACTAACTTTGATTTGTATACTAATTACATTAATTTACTGTTAATTATAATATAATTGAGTCTTATAAGGTCACACATATGAGTATTAATTTATTGTGTAAAAGTATACAAAATAACATAAGATGCTTATTAGTATTGTAGTGGTAGTATATTGCAAACCAAGATATATGAAGAAATCTTCATCTTTCATCACGTTGCTTTGAACTTAATTAATGCATATGAAGGTATATGTATCTTTATAGTGTTATTGGTTTAAGTAAGACAAATGAAATAACATGAGCTCCTGATATAAGATACATTTGCTTATAAAATTATTCTATGTCATTATTCCATAACATTTGTCTTTTCTAAAAACACTTTTTCAAAGTAATAAGAAAGTGGTTTTCTTATTCCGTACTAGTATACGTGGTGATTTGATCGGTGCTTATGAACCAACATTAAAGGCAAACGACGATTGACATTATAAAATTTCAATTTATGTGTAATTCTCGATTAAACAATGTAGAATTCATATCATGGTATCCATGTGATCTTGTTAGAATTTATAAACTTACATTCCGATTAACTATTTACATTCTTAATGGACAAATTTGAGTGCTCTTTGTGCAAGGAGATTAAGAGCACAATTAGCTAACCAATTCAAAAGTAAGGAAATACAAATTCCACTTTGATTATTGTCAATAACTATCTATCAACCTTATAATTTATTTTATTCTTAATCTATACTATTCAATCCCTTTAAATTTGCTACAAAGTATAAATCGAAATAAAAGGTTGTTATTAGTTGTTGTATAGCAAATGCAAAGGAACTAAAATATTAAGTTAAAATAAATTTTGAGGAACAAATTCCTTTTCATGCTCTAATATCTTCATTAACTTAATTTCCATGCCTTGTTGATACTTTTCCAATGCTGAAACTTGTTTCTTAAGTCCTTCTTCTTCCTTTCTAGAAGCTTCTAACCTAAACTTAACTAACAAACCCTCAACTTTTGTATATGAAAGCTCTTTCTCAAGCTCCATAACCTTTTGAAATTTTGATCTTTTATCTTCATTGTATTTCTCACAAGCTTGAAGCTTTTCTTTGAGCATAATTTCATCCTTTTTTAAGGCTTCAAGATCACACTTTGATGATAATATTTTAGCCTTAGTATGTGAAATTTGTTTCTCAAGTTTCATTATCATCTTAAGTTTCACTTCCATGTCTTTTTGGAACTTTTCATGACTTTCAAGATCTTTTCTAAGCATACCTTCCTCCTTTTTTAAGGCTTCTAAATTTGCCCTACTACAAAATAATTGATCATTAGCTAATGAAACCTTTTTTTCAAGTCCCATAATCCTTTCCAATTTCATTCCTATATCATCTTCAAACTTCTTCCTAGAAGATATCAATTCTTCAAGCTCTTTGACCTCTTTTCTAGAAGCTTCCAAGGTAAACTTACTTAATAAAGCCTCAACTTTGGCACAAGAAACTTGTTCTTGTAGCTCCACTAACTTAAACAACTTACTTATTCTAACATTGCGAATTAAAATTTCTTGTTTATGCTTCTCAACTTCTTCATTTGCGGCTTTTAAACTAGCCTTGGTCAATGATAATTCGGCTTGATTAGATGATAATGTGGCTTGAGTAGATGATAATTGAGATCTAAGTGATGAAATTTGTCCCTCAAGCTCTTCGAATTTACTTCTAATATGACTTGCAGAATGCGTATTCCCCATTGATTAGACTTGTTAATACCTTAATCAAGAATGTAAAATCTTTGATTTTGTGAAAATTATTATGAGATTATTATGAGATTATTGTCAAAAAAAAGATTAAGAAAATGAAGGAAAGGGACTTGTTCATGTGTTATATCAATTTGAAATTATTAACATACTTATTAGTTATGCCTTCCTTGAGCATGAGTTTATTCCTAGATTAGAGAACTCATTGATTTATTCTTATATTGAAATTCAAGAAAACCAACACGCAATTAAGTTAGTTTACTGTAGGCTACCTAAAGGTGTTCAAAATATACTTGACCCGATATTTACTTAAATTTGTATAATCGAATCTAATTTTGATCCGACATTAAAAAATATTTTCAATCATGTGTAAAAACTGATATGAATACAAAACTCGATTTTGATCAGACCTGAAATATTTGACTTGAAATAGATCAAAGGACTCAAATAAACACTTTTACTGTAGTTAAAAGAAACTAATCGAGATGGATTTACGCTCTTGCACTCTTGGTTGAAAGGTATCTAATACGTTGTAAAAGTACAACTAACTTATTAAATGTGACCGTCTAAATGAACCAAGAACTTTAATTTTTAAGAGAATTCTCAATTTGCTTGAAATTAAAGCTTTTACTTCCTAAACTTAAGTGAGATTGAAGAGGAAATGACCTAAAAATTTAGGAAATGGGTTTACCTTTACGTAATGTTAAATTGTTCTAATAATCAAATGAAGTAATTTTATATATTACTATATCTAACTTTAAGATAATGGTATTATGATTTGCTAAACATTTATGACTATTTTTTTATCATAGGCTAGATCGATTTGGTGAGTATCAAATTGGTGACATTATATAGGAAAGCGATACTTGCTATTCAACTGAAACAAGATTCAAAACGGAAAAAAATTTATTAATATTGCTTAAGCGTAATAGTTTTAACTTAATATTAGTTTGATCCTATTATGTCACACATACATAAACTCTCTCCTATTCTAATCAAATGTTTCATTTCTTTATTTTGTGTCACTACGTAGTACATATATATAGGGAGTACATATATACATGCTTATGAGTATCTAAGGGTTTCCGTTTGTCAAGAAAACTTATGGTTGGGATCCCAAGATATGTTATATACTCTAACACGCCCCTTAATCACATGAGAGCCATTTGGGCTAGAAGTGTGAATGCAACATAGGCCCTTCTCATACAGCTTGGCGATGAATATTCAACCTTTATATGAGGGTGGTTGAAATTCGAACATGTGACCTCTTGTCACGCTAGCTCTGATACTATATCAAGGAGCTAACTGAAGCAAAAGTTTAACCTTTTGGCTGATATACTAACACTATTGTTGCTGATATACTAGCTGAAACTTGACCTTTTTGTGCTGCCAGCCACAACAAATACCTATAATACTGTCAACATCCTCCTCAAACTGAAATAGGGAAAAGACAATTCCAGTTCCCAAAGTAACCCAGAAAATTGTTCCCAAGGATAAATTTTAGTTAAAACATCAGCTAATTGATGCTTAATAGGTAAATAAGGGAGCTTCTATGTCCTTATAAAATATTGTCCCTACTAAAATGACAATTCAATTTACGTGCTTTGTCCTATCATGAAAAATAGGTTTTTGGTTCTGTTAATGGCTGATTAGTTATCAAAGCTTAAAGTAATGGTCTTAAGGTTTCTTACCAGGTTCTTAGGTGCACTGACCTACTAACTATCGATCATGTGCTTTATATGATTTTGTTTCATCTTGCCATTCTGCGCTCATGTTCTTCATGTTCATTCGTTGCCTTTGTTGTGGTATGCATGGTTAGTTGCACCATGTTATGCTGATGTTGATAAATTCTAAGTCATTCCTCATATTGATTATTGATTATTTAATATGTCTTTCCAATATTCTGGGAGATTATGAAGCAAGAAAGTTTTTACCTCGAGAATACAATCGGATATTATTCTTGACATGTTGAATCAATCTTATAGTATAATTCCACCTTATATAACCTTGGTCTTCATGTTTAAGTTTAAAATAAACTTAGTCTATAATATTTTTAGTGTGCACACTTTTTTAATCATCCATTCACGAGTCTATATTCTTTACTCTTCGCTCTGCAAATTTACATTTTCTAACCCATATTTTTTAAATTTAAAATTGATGCACAAAGTTCATATAATATCAACTCGTCTTTCATGCTTAATTTTTAGAGCTGCCTTTGCTATCTAGCATGCTTTCTACTGAACTCATTTCTTTAACCAATCTTGATCGAATTAAGTGCTAGTTGATTAGTAAGTTTGCAAATTTGATACTTGAGAAATGGTAGATCAAGTATAAAGGGAATAAAAAAGTTAGAGGTGCATGAAAAAGATAGGTGATGTTGATTTTCTGGCTGTTTTTTTTTAATTATAATATATTATCTTATAAGTAAAATTCAGTAAAATACAAGAAAGATAAAAAAGAAAATAATAAAGTTCATTAATATGAGGTTTACTAGGAATCTCTTAGCTAAATGCCAATAGGTTGAGAGAACAGATCTATATTAGTATATAAGAAAAGAGTTGATTACATAATATATAAGTAGTTTAAAAGGGATTTAGATAAAACTCATAAAAGTCCTAATTAGAATAGGATTCTAGAAAAACCAAACCTAACTAGAATAAGACTTTTGGCCAATAACAAAACATTCAATCTGATAGATATAACTCATTTTATAGTAATAATTGATAAATTTGTCATTAGACTTATATATAATAAGACCTGCACAAGAGGTAACTGTGCACAAGCCTAATAAGGTTCTATCCGCAAAACAATTGGTAGAAAGAGTAATAGCTCATTAAGCTTATATGTTAGTCAACTTCTCTAATTCTTCAATGTGAAATTACATATGGATTGTTTTTTCAAATCTCCCGCTCACATGTGAGCCCATTTTCTTAATTGGAGGGAACATCATTATTTTCGAACCTACACATGGTGTTTCTTAGAAAAGACTAAGTTTTTTTATTTTTTAGTTAATCGAAAGTTGTTAGCTCTGATACCATGAAAATTTTGTTAGTGGACTTGTACATAAAGACATCCATACAAGAAAATAGTTGATTGTACACAAGTTCAATGATGAGGTTTCATACTAAAACAAATTGGTAAAAAGATGAGCAACCCATAAACTTTTTATGTTAGTCAAACTCTCTAATTCTTTAATTTGGGTTATTTTTTTTAACAATGCTTCACATGATAAACTAAATACTTATTTTTTCATGTGTATTGAACTAATCGACCTATCATTTTGCTATGTTGTATACTTGTAATTTTTCATGTGTATTGAACTAATCGACCTATCATTTTGCTATGTTGTATACTTGTATATCATACAATTCATTCAATTGTAACACGGATAATTTTGATCCTCTGTTCAATTATACTTGTAATTAATGGTAATATTTTCTTCATTATACTTGTAATTGATAGAGGTGTTCATTCAGATGATCGGGTCGGTTTCGGACGCGTTGAACCATGTTCGGTTGGATTTCGGATCGGTTATTTTTCGAATGCTCGTTACGATGGGTCACACTCGGGTCGAGTTGGTTAGTCATGGTTCGGTTGAAGATCAGTTATTCGAGCTATCGGGTTTGCATCGGTTCAGTGTCGGTTGAAGTTCGAGTCGAGTGTTAATCAGTCTCGGGTTGTTATTGGTTAATAATTGGTTTGATTTTATCGGTTACAGATAGGGTCCGGGTTTTTTTTTCAAGTAGAATTCGGCTACGAGTTACTAATTACTATTGATCAAGTCAATGTCACATTAAGTTGCTAGTCATTTTTTAATTCATGACAAGGTTCTCTTTACTTAAAGGAAATAGTTAAAATGAAAATTAATTAGTGATTATTACTTTGTTACTTTTACTTGTTTGACTATACATTAAAATTAAAGTTGTATTATTTTTAATCTAATTTGATTAAAAATAGTTTAATAAACATTGATTATTAATCATTAATTCTAAATATATAAAACTATGCATTTTAAAAATTTAATTTATGAAAATATCTATCACTTTATTAGATTAACTAATCAGATGATTGAATATGATTTAATCATACTTCTATGTTAGAAATTGATTCAGATTTACAGCAATTCGATAAAAAATTGGTTCGACTTAAATCGGTTATAGTCGGGTCGAGATTCGATTTCGAGCATGATACGGCTCGGATATTACTCGGCTCGATCACTCTTAGGTTCAGATAATCTCGGTTAACAGTTATATGGCGGTTATAAAAATCGGTCGCAGTTCGGATTCAATTTTCTTATTTTCGATTGTCAATCGATTTAAATAATATCAGTTCGATAAGCCTTAAAAAAACGCGCTTCAGATTTGGTAAGTTTTAATTTCGGGCCGAATTTTTAAATCGAATCACATTGAAACGGCTCTAGTAATTGATAGTGACATATTCATATTCGAATTCATTTTTATTGAAGTACTTCCAACTATATAAGATAACAATATATCATAGACAAATTTGTACTACCCTGTATTTGTGGGAGACAGTGGTTAAGAATGGTGGGTTCCTCGTAAAAGAAAGACAATTAAAGTGAAAGTAAGCACTCAATAAGCATTAGATACCCCTCCCTCAGATGCAGCCAAAATACTGCACTCATTTCCTAGAAGAACACCTATTTTTCTATGGGATATGGATAAGACAATTACGTGTGTGAATCTTGATTAAACTTTTTGGATGCATTTAAACTACTTTTCTCTATTAATTTTTTTACTTATCTTATTATTTTGTATTATTTTTTTTGCAATAAATTTTACTTTTGTTACTTTCATTTTATTCATAAAGTTGTTATTTCTCTTCATTTTAACCACTAATTTTAATTATTTTAATTTATTTTTTATTTTATTCTCTAACTCAATTTTTATTTTCATTAAATTGCATTTAAAATACTTTTAAGTACATTATTCTTATGGGAATGGAAGGAGTAATTCTTTCTTCCCTGAGGTATCCATGCTACTGTCCATATGACATGTTGGCTATACTCCATTGTCCCAGGACACAAAACTGTATATAATGAGTTGGAGTAGTAGCATGATTTTAAAAATAAGAATAAAAATATAGAAACTAAGTGAGTTATGTATTAGTGAAAATACCACAAATCTATTAGAAAAGATTAAAATAAATAATAAAGATAAAGCAAATTAAGTGAAACAGTTGAGCAAATGTGATCATGTCACCTTCATAATCAATTTTTAAATGATTAACTACAAAAACTAAGCTAATTATATAGGTCTGTTTCATAATGAGAAGATCGATCGATTTAATCATTACTTAGGCTCAAATATGGTGTTTGATTCATGATTTGATCACATAACAACTGTTGTTTTAAATAAGTATTCCCCTCTTATTTCAAATATTCTATTTATTTTTTTACATGTTTATCGATGTATTAATTTAATAGTAAGTATGTATAATTAAAAGTTATAAAAACAGATTTCATTTAACTATATTTTAATATATAAATTAAGAATAAAATATAAATTAAAAATAATTGATGAATACTACGTATTAGAAACAGTAACAGCAACTGTTTATTGATAATTTAGAAACGATATATATGAGAGTAATGAGTAAAAGAAATTCAGTAGAATATATACAGCAGTAACAGCAACTGTTTATTGATAATTTAGGAAGGACCCCAACAATTTAAGTACATAACATTTTTAAGAGAATCCTCAGATTGTTTAAGTTTTTGATCTGATCTAATAATCTTATTACAAAGTACAGAAGATGTTGAAGCAGCAGATAGTGTTCTAGCATTAGAATATGATCTGAACTTGTTATGTGCATATTGTTGAAGAGATTTGATTGGATAATTCCACCCAGAATACCTTTGATCTTTTAAAGCTTCCACTGCAGCTATGCTTGCTGCTACTACCCATGTTCTTCTTGAACTCATTTCTTTTATTATTAACTCTGATCTGATTGAGATTTGGAGAGTGAATTAAAGAAGGATTAATATGCTGAATTAGGAGTAGTTGATTTGTGGGTTGGGGAATGGTGGTTTATATAGGAGAGACAGGTGTGGGCATTTGGGTTGATCAGAAAAAGGAAGATGTTGGAGAATGGCTGGGACCCTCCAAATGATAGAATATGATGTAGAGCCTTAAAATGATAGAATATGACGTAGAAGATGAGTAAAAAAAATAGAATATAAACAAGAGATACAACAACAAGCAACACAATGTGTTTATGAGTATCTATCGATAATTCCCCTCAAATAAAATACTTTATCATTAATATAAACTCAATTACGCGAATGACTCAACTTACAATAATCGATAGCTCACTCTTGACCCATAAAGGTTTCATCTTTAATGGTGAAACTCCACAAATGGCTCTAAACAAAGAAAACACTCTAATGGCCAATGTCCTAGCTTCTCTAATGTATTTGCCTCTCCTCTTGCTTCTAGTAATGTTCTAAAGCTCTCTTATATAGCTTAGCACATAGTAGAAACCCTAAACACAAGTGGGCTTAAATCCAAACAAACCGACACAAAATACAGAAACCGCAAATATTTCCTCCTGTAGCTCGCTCAACCCGAGTAGCATTGTTCGACCAATCAAGCACACTCACAGAAGCTGTTGGTTTCCTCCATTTGAACCGCTCGATCGAGCCACAGCAGCTCAATCGATCGATCGGCCTTCAATCAATGTTGTTCTCTTGATTTGGTCATGTTCCTTGATCATGACGCATTCTCCTCGAACCATGCCATGATCAAGACATTCCATCCCTTGCACCATACTCATGTTCTTCGTCATACCCTCATTACGACACCTCAAAGATCCTCCACATAAGAATGATTTGACACTTACTCCAAGGGAAGACAAAATTGGATGCACAAAAATTGACTCATCCAATAAAGTTACACTACTTGATAACGTGTCCTTTCCTCAATATGCAACGTTCTCTAGGAACCATGCCTTCCCATCCTTCTCTCCTCCCTGCTCCTCGGCTACAAAACAAAATTGTTAATTTGATATTTATCATTTTATAATTAAATATAGTTTGACATGACATTAAAATGATTCACAAGTATATATTTTCTTTGGTTTTTAATACTAGTCGCTATACTTTTGTTTTTCACACTATTTAATGCATGATTTTAACTTTTATATCTTTAATTCAGATTCTATGATAAAAATTCTAAAAAGTTAGTATAATAACAATATCTATTAAAATAAATTAAACAAAATTCCACTTAATTATGATTTACATTATAAATGAAGAAGTATATAACAAATAAGATCAGTTGATAAACAATAATTACTATAGAAACTATAGCAAGTACCAACTATATATTAAAATCCAAAAGAAGTAAAAACTAACAAGGACTCAAGATTAAATATTAAGCAATTCAAAACTATAGATCTGAAATCGACATGCCGATCTAAATGAATGTCTATCTAGAGAAACTTATGGATCTAAAATTGTACTAGTATCTATTTTAAATTTAACTATAATTTTAAGTCCAAGTCTAAATTTTGAATGTTATTAAACATCGTTACCTTTTTATTTTATCGCCACCCTCCTCCAGATGAAATTACGAATTTACCCTGATTTTTAAAAAATTACAATTTTACCACTATAAATTTCTTATTTATAATAATAATAATAATAATAATAATAATATCAATAACAACAATAATAATAATAATAATTAACTTTTTTATATTCTTCAAAAAGAATATAAATAAAATTAATAATAATAACAGTAATAATAATAATAATAACAACAATAATAAAATTAAAAATAATAATAATTATTCAAAAAGAAAAAAATAAAAATAAATCGTCCAGAACAGGGCGATTCATTTTTTTTTTCTTTTTGAATAATAATAATAATAATAATAATAATAATAATAAGAACAACAATAATAATATAATTAAAAATAAATTAAATATAATAATTAAAACAAAAATAAAAATTTAATAATAATAATAATAACAATCACAATAATAATATATATCAAAATAATCCAATCTTCAACAATCAGTGGTGAAAAATCAAAGCAAAAAGAAAAAAAACAAAAAATGGAAGATCAAGAGAATGAAACGGTAATTTTAAAGCTTTTGATTGATTTTTTATTTTATTTATTATTATTATTATTATTATTATTATTAATTCATTTATATTATTATTATTTATATTATTATTATTATTATTATTATTATTATTATTATTATTATTATTTAAAAGAATATAAAGAAGTTATTAATAATAATAATAATAATAATAATAATAATAATAATAATATTATTATTATTATTATTATTATTATAAATATTCAAAAAGAATTGGGTAAATTTTTGGAACTTAATGGGTCTAGGTCCAATCGAAATAATTGAAACTAAGAATAGGTCTAGAGTAATTAGACTTATATGCTCTAAATCAGCTTCAACCTGACCAGCACATTCTATGATTCAAGTTAATCAATTACACTCAATTTAGACATATGATTTATATTTAATTTAGACCCATTTTAGACAAATATGCAACCTTTAAAATTATTTAAAACTTAAATTAGTTCTCTTTACTTAGATATAAGAAAAATTATCATAAATAATACAATTTTTTACTACTTTTCCTATAATATTACCAATTTTTAATTAACCAAATTTAAAAAGTGTTTCCCTCTATCATCCAAGTAAGTTATCCAACCTACTATCTATGGGTAATTTGATTAAAAAATAAAGATAAAATAAATAAAAATAAATAAATAAAAATAAAACCCCTCTACTAACCCCTTCACCCACTACCACCCTATCCTCCATAGCCTACTCACAGTCTGGCGGGCGACACACTTAGTTTTCACCCTGTTGCAAGTCCACTCTTATCGACATGGTTATTAAAATCACGATTTTGATCTACGATTTAACGATTTTACGATATAAAAATAAGCAAGCGAGTCGAATCGTAAGTAGAATCATAAGTTACTAGAGTCTTATGATTCTAATTAAAATAAAATTTGCAGAACACGATTCTACGATCCTGTGATTTAATGATTTGATTCTACAAATTTATCATTTCTTTAAAAATTTTTCTTGTGTACCAATACCATCTTTCATTAATTTTACTTACAATTTAACGATCCATCATTATAATTTTAAAAAATAAATTTCTTCATCATCATGAAGATTAACACTAATTATTAAATATTTTTCTATTTCATTCTTAAAAAGAAAAGTGAATGAAACTTTAATTAATAAATTTAAAATTTTGAGGTGAATAATTATGACTAGATAGCAAATTTAAGTTTATTGTAAAATCTTACGATTCTACGATTCGATTTTACCGATTCGATTCTACAGGTCTGAATAATTCCGAATTGAATCCCGATTTTAACAACTTTGCTATCGGCAAAACCAACCACGCCCCCATCCATGATGCAAGCTACCATGATTATTAAAATCATAATTCTGGTTTACGATTCTATAATTTTACGATCCAAAAATAAACGAGATTAGAATCGTAAGTTGGTAGAATCGTAAGTTGGTAGAATCTTACGATTCTAATTAAAAAAAATTGTATAGGTAGAATCATAACACGATTCTACTATCTTATGATTTAATGATTCGATTCTACAAATTTATTTTTAATTTTTTAAAAATTTTTCATATTTACCATCTTTTATTAATTTTTCTTATAATTTAAGGATCCATCATCATAATTTTTCAAAAATAAATTTTTTCATCGGTATGAAGATTTAAATTAATTCTTATATATTTCTATTTCATTCTAAAAAATGAATTGAATGAAATTAATAAATAAAAACTTTTGAAGTGAATGATTATGACTAGATAGCAAATTTAAGTTTATAGTAGAATCTTACGATTCTACGATTCGATTTTACAGGTCTGAACGATTCTAAGTAGGATCCTAATTTTAACAACTTTGCAAGCTACCCCCCATCACGTCTCCTACCCAAATCTGCTTGCCCACCACCACCATAGCCAAACCTATCTTCTACACCGACCAAACCCACACGTTGGTCCTACTCTAACACCACCATTCGCGAACCTTGTCACCTGGGCTTAGGGAGGCGGATATTTTCGAGATTGGAGGAGGGGTACAATAGTTGGTGGTGGTTGAAGGGAGAAAGGGAGGAAAGGGTCGATGGTTATTTGATTTTTGAATATTATGTTTCTAATTTTACTTTTTAGAAAAATTATCCTGAATAATACAATCTTTTAACATTTTTCCTACAATAATACTTAATCAATATTAAATAACACAATTTTTGAGAGATATTTTCCTTTAGTATCTTTAACTTGTTGGTGACCTAAAATTATAGGTTATTTGTCAAAAAAAAGAAAAAAAAATATAATACCTCATCACCTTCCATCACCCTCCATTACTACAGCTTCCACCTGCCCACCGTCAAACAACCCCACCCCCACTCCAATCTAGCCCCAAAACCCAAAAACACACACCTACCACCCAAAACCCATGAACCTAGAAACCCATGGATCCACCACACAAAAACCCACTTCCTACCACCTAGAAACCCATGACCTCAAAAATCCCAATATGAGACACTTGACAACAACCCCAAAAAATGAAGTAACCCCAAGAAAAAACCTCAAATTTTCAATAGAGTATTATCTCCAATCTTAAAACCCACAAATACAATTGATAGCCAAGAGTGAATGAAATGAGACAATTCTACACTTATTCTTTTTCAATCTCAAAACCCTTGTAGTAGTATTATTTCTATGTCATTCTAACCTTTCAATCTTACTATAAATTATCCATTAAAAGAAAAAACCCCAAAATTTCAATAGAATATGAACTTTTTCTTGCTCAAATTCAGTTTAGGGAAGAGGAAATTATGATTGAATTTGTTGTACGACAACAGAAGCAAAGATCGAAAACAATAATGAAAACAATAAAGATTCAAACAAACAATAAAGAAAATCACACCGAGAAATTAACGTGGTTCACTATCATCGTGATGGCTACATCCACCGGCACCGAAAATAAACTTTTCACTATAAACCAGAAGATTACAAGATGAACACGAGAAACCACAATAATGGCTCTCCAAGTTTTTTCTCTCTTAGTTTTGCTTACTTTGTGTTTTTTTTTTTTTTTTGCATTGCATCATATGCTCTAATTCTAATTATATAGAGCCTTTATATAGTATACCTCATAATAAAAAGAAATTAGGGTTAAGAAAATACAAAAGAAACCGTCAAAAAACTAAGAGTAACCGGCCAAAAACGTGCCAAAACTAACTTCCCGCTAAAATCGCAGTGCTCCGCGCCCCGTGTAAAACTCCGCGGCCCGCACACAACCTTCTGCCTGGCGACCTGCGCTATCCATTTTCTAAATCTTCATCCCACATAATGACTTGTTCAAGTCACTATATTTCAACAGGATTCTTAGATAAAACTTATAGAATCATTATCATCATCTTCAACTTCATCAACAACAACCGCCACTCAATCTCTCATTCTAAGTTGCTGATATTTAAGGTGGAAATGATTGCACAAGATCTGCCTGCGGAAGAGGGGTTTCATGATTAGAAGCATAGGGGTGCGATTTAAGGGCGGTAGTTGGCTAACGTGTTGGTGGTGGACATGGGGAAGAGCTGGGTGAAGGAAATTGTGGGGACGGTGGGGCCAAGTAGGGGAAAAGGGTAGGGTGGCCTATAAATTCATTTTAAACTTAAATTAATCTTTGATTAATTATATATGAACAATTAGATTAAAATTCTTTTAGGCCTCATCGAGGATCTAAGACCTATCAAACCTGATGAGTCTGCATATCAGTCCAAACTTTTCAAATTATATGAGTTAGGATTCAAGCTTGGATCAACACAAAATAAATAAGTCTAAATGTCTAATAAATTTTAGACTACTCAAAATATATAGATTTGAATATGAGTATGATTAGACCCAACTTATCACGAAAATCATTGGATATAGTGATGGCCACTAAGCGGGTTATCCAAAATTAAACCGTTTCCGAATTGCGGAACCATAAAACCTTCAAAAAAATTGTCGAAACCGTATAACCTCCGAAAAAACCGTCAGAATCGGACCAAGGAACTGCGGACCAGCTCACCAGCCCACCGGTTTCAAGGAACCGCCCTGGAACCGCAAACCATACCAGACCGGTTCACCAAGCCCAACGTTTTGTTGGAACCTTGACTAAATTGACTAAAATAAAAAATTAGAACATTTAGATATTGGAGATACCATTTTAATAAAGTTATTGGAAAACATGTTAAGACCACAAGGATTATGAAAATGTTAAAATAGAGTTAATGGAAAATATGTAAAGACCATAAATATAAAAAATATACAAATTGTTGTATGAGATGATTAATGAGAGACACGTCTTAAACATGGTTAAGCACATCTAATACATATTATGAGAATATGAACTTCTTGTTTGAGATCGCTCACCAAAAGACGATTTCGCACAAGAGTTACTCCTAAGAATATTGATATTATCACACATTTAAATTTGTCTAAATAATGTAAATAAAAAAAATTCTTTAATAGAACAATAAACATAACCGACTAAAATGGACATCAAATTGAACGGAGGAGAGTATATAGTATATAGTAACATCAAATGGAAAATGAAGATACAGTGATTAAAATAATTTTTTTTTTCATACTTAGAGACAAAAAGATATTAGGACTAAACAAGTATTTTGTATAACTTTTGAAGCCATATCAATCTCAAATTTATTAATTCAAATAAATCGTACATGTTTAAATTTACTCGCTGATTGGCTTTATCTTTTATGTTATCAATTTTTCACTTAGGATCAATCATTAGGTGGAATACTACCTTGGTAACGCCAATAAAAAAAAAAAATTATTACTCTTGAAACTATAACTCATCAATCGACTTTTATTGTAACAACTCAAATTTATTAAGGAATATAACTAATGTTATTTTATTTATTATAATTTATATTGTATACTATATAAAATATTAATTATAAAAATAATGGTAGTAATAATAATAATTTAAGTAATATAGATAATTATAAAGAAAAATATTATATAAATAATGTTAAAGAGTAAAATGGTAATTTTATATTAAAAAAAAAAGAAAAAAAGAAAAAAATAAAACAAAACAAAAACAAATGAAACACAGTTATATGACATCTCCTTCACCGCCATTTTCTTATTTCCTCTTCCTACACAGTTATCTTCTCTCATTCTTTTCTTTCTTCATTTTACACCTTCAATCTTTATCTTTTATAATTAGTTTTGTGATCTTACTAGTATAATACTTCACATCTTCAAATAGGCTAGAAAAAGTTTCTAAACTTACGATCTTGGTGCGTTTTGGGACGTCTGGGGCTACTTTAAGTGACGACTTTTCCCAAACTTTGATAGTTTTTAATCCTCTTTGGTGCGGGTAAGTTTAATCTTTCATTCAATTTCGATTTTGTTAAGTTTTACAAATTAGGGTTTATGTTATGAAATTGAACTGGGGCTTTTTGATTTTAAGGTTCTATGGATGAATTAGTTGTAATGAAGAGTCAGTTATGTGTTTATTAGTAATCCAGATTATTAATTTGCTATCATTTATCTTGAATTAGGATGTAGAAGAAATTAGTAAGAATTTCTGGCAGCTTCGAAAAATAGAATTTTAAGCAGTTTTTGGGCGTTTTTAGGCTATTTCACAAAAGCTGTTCGTATCGAAATTTTACCCAAGATAGGCTCAAGAAACGCATAATTTGGATCTGTATGGAGGAAGTTATGCCCATTTTAAGTTTCCGCTGAAATTTCAGTATTAAACTAGAGTTTTAGTATTGATTAATAAACTAAGAGTGTTTTTATATGCTGAATATTACTTTGGTTATTAAAAATACTTGGTGGTTTAACTAAATTAATTATACTAATAAGTTATATCGAATTCAAATAAAAAGTTGATATTTCATAAAAACAAAATTAAATAAAGCTCATTAGCTAGTCAAGTCAAATCTACCATCAATTATTAAACACATATATGTTTATATTGTAGATACCGATTTCATTTTGGAGTCGTATTGATTGTGCTAGTTGGTTTGCTGTAATTTAAAAGGTTAGATTTCTTACCCAAATTCTTAATAGTTACGAGAAAAGAGTACAAATGTATGTATTTTTCTCTTTTGTTGAGATTGGTTCAAATACAGGGAGATGTTCTTCCTAATATAGAAAGTGGTTTTTCGAACTTTGAAATCATAGAATAGTTGTAGAAAAGTTATAGATTGTTTAATGTCTTAAAACGGTTGGAATTATCTTTGTGGTGTCTCAAGGAATTGGAACCTCGTCGGGATTATCTTGGCGATTCAGAATAGTTGGGGGTACGTTGATCAGTACTTTGGACTTAGATCTTCTGCTACGGTTTGGCCGTTTGTGGGGTGTGCACACTAGAGATCTTTGTCTAATAGTTTTCCGAAGGGCCTAGCTAGCCCAATGGAAATAAAGTTCGTTGCATTCCATAGATTTGACTGATGATTTTAAGATTTTGAAAGAAAATGATTTAGCAAAAAAAAGGAACATTTTTTGATTTATGAAAACAGAAAATGAAGGAAAAGTGTTTTTATAACGTATTATTTTTTATAGTATTTTGTTTACAAAAGTAAATGATTTGTAGGATATATTTAATGTATCCTATCTGCATATATGTTTGGATTCACAGTATAGAATCTAGCTCAACCTGTTTGGCTGATATTACATGTCGTTATATGCAGGTACCTGAAGGTTAGAGTCGGGGTACAAGCAGAGAGCTACGTGTGTATATAGTTATAATATTTCTTTCCGCGTTAGTTTTATGTATAATTAGTTTAAGACTTAAAGGTGTAAATATTAATTTGCGCTAAATCTTTTTGGTTAGGTTGTAATAGTTTAACTTAAGTTATGATTTAGATGTTGGTTGGATAGTTTCCTTTGGAATTATTCTTAAAATAATCGTGGAATAACACGCCTGAAATTTCGAGTTAGGAGATGTGTTGGCGATTGAGCTATGTGGAGCTGAAAACTTGGAATATGGAATGAATTTTTTTGTTGAAACAGGTTTATATTTTTGACGTTGGTCCTGAATTAATATTTTAGGCAGTCCATATTTCAAATGGAACTCTGCCGAAATTTCGGTAGAATTATTATGCAATATAATATAGTTTAGTTACTCGAAATTCAGGGGTGTTATATTTATTTCAGTTAGAGTGAATATTAAATACTAATTTTCTTAAGAGAAATTTTAATTCGATGTTTAATTCTCACCAGTTCCTCCCCTTACTTGTATGTATCTTGTAACCAAAAAAACACCGTCCACCACACTTTACATAATTTTTGTTTTACCCATGAAGAAAGGAAGTAATGACAAAGAGAAGAATTTTAGGCAAAGAGCAGAATTTTAGGCGAAGGGGAGGAATGCCGAAAATTATTAAAATTTCAGACTATTTAAGTAGTTTTGATACATAAAAAGTAAAATCACTAGATCTTAAAACTTATAGTGTCAAACATTCCTTATAATACAATATTTTTTTATAGATTACGGCCGACTTTAGCACACTAATAGCTTCGATCCGCCACAAAACAAAATGAAAAAAAAAAAATTAAAAAGAAAAACACTCCATCTTGTTGATTTATTTAATGATGGATAATCTATAAGAGGAGCTAGCTAGCTGCTAGCAATCAAGGGAAGAACCATCAGAAAGATGAAGGGTGCAACCCTTTGGTGTCATACAACAATTGCAACTTCCTTCAAGTTGTTGACTTCCCGATGAAGGGCAGGTCATATATGCTACATCCAAGCAGTATAGTGGACATCCTTCAACTCCCCACCTTTTTGCTCCTTGCATCATTATTATACCTACAAAATACAACCATATATCACCATTAATAACAGCTGAGATTTAGATTCAAACGTGTCTTGACAATTGTTAGATTATATAACATATTTTTAGTTGAGTTTGTTCCTTGGTGTGGTATCAGAGTCAACGTGACAAGTTGTTACAGTCAAGGAAACTACTCAATCAAAAGCTTAAAGCTAATGGTTGAGGCCCCGAGATATGTTATATACTCTAACATGTCCACACACATGAAAATTTTTGGACTAGAAATGTGGATATATGTAGCACATGCCCTTCTCAAATCTAGTGCGAAATATCCCACTTGAATTTTAGGGGTGGTTGAAATTCAAACTCGTGACCTTGTTGTCACGTTGGCTTCTGATACCATGTCAAGGAACTAACTCAACTAAAAGTTTAAGTCGATAGTTGAGGTCACAAGATATGTTATATAATCTAACAACAATAGCCGGAGTTATTTAATAAAAAAATCTTCTCAACATTAAATTGTGTATGTATAATACCAAAGAATAGAAGTACAGAGAGGTGAGCCTTTGGCTCATCTATCTTAGGAGTATATTAGTATCTTGGATAACATAATTGGTAAAGAAAAAAAGAAGCAATTATGATTTTATTGTACATACTACATACCCATTATTATGAAGAAAACTATGGAACGCAAGTTTAAGGTAGCATTCATTTCCCTTGATTCTTTTGGTTATCTAATATTTTTAAGAGGAATTTATAGAAGTGATTAAAGTTGATCTTTGGAGTTGATCAAATATTTATTTATAGACACAAGACATTCTTAAGATTTGAGATAAGGCAATGAAAATCACGTCTGCTTGTGTGAGCTGTGGCTGGTATATGCATAGACTATTCTTAGATACTGATTGTGAGTGTGATTCATAGACTTCTGATCTTAAATGGTGGTTGATGGTCTATATTACTTCGGTTACACTTTGATGTTAGTATTTTTTTATTTTTGCAGTTTTATTTGTTATTTTTCTAAATAATCTATTTATTCATATTATTTTTTGGATAGAATTAGTCTTAGTTAGCCACCCACCCGAATTACTTTCTAATACTTGTGGTTTCAACTTACTTTCTACTAATTTTATTTTAATATTTTATAATGCTTATTTCCTACCTGTATTCTATTAATTTTTTCTTAATATTTTTTTTATGTTTGTGGTCCAGATATTTTTTCCAATAACTTTATTTAATTTATTTTTTTAATGTTTATGATCTCTACTTTTTTTCAATTAATTTTATTATTCAATAAAATAATATCTTTAATATCTAAAAGATTTACTTTTCTATATCATGAACATTCATTATGAAAACATTAAATAAAAATAAAGGGAGTATCTATTTTCAGATAGAGACGAATTAAAATATGCATAAAGTATTTGATTTTATAGAGCGCCTAAAATAAAGAATTTTATATATTAGTTTATATAAATTGTATTTTAGTTAAATTACTTATTATAGATCTCAAATTCCTTAAGTATAAAAGTAATAAGAAAAATCATTCGTAAGCAATAACCTTTAAGTTCAGGATTTATTTGCAAATTACAACCTCAAAGTTTTATTTTTGTGAATTAAAGGCTTACAATCTTAACTTACCAAAGTGAACGGCCATTGCAGTCAACTCATCGGATTTCACTGAATTATTCCAAAATACCCTTTGACTTCCCAAAATTAGTGGTTAGATGTTTAGATTAAGTAGTCAAAATTATGTGATTTGGCCTGAATGTTGTAGACTTTGATACTTTGGTAGCTGTAATTCGCATTTTATAAACATTGAGGCTATAATTCGCAAAAGTCTTAAACTTTAAGGTGTATTTCGCAAATTATTCTACTTTAAATTTATTTAAATACTTATTCTTTTTAAAAAGAATAAGTATTTAAAATAAATTTAAAGTAGAATAATTTGTGAAATACAACCTTAGATATTAGGACTTTTGCGAATTAGGCATCCTATAAAGATGATTGTGACATTTGTCTTTTGGAAAAAAAAAATGTTACAGTCGGTAAAAACTACATGAAATATATTTTCGATTTGTGAACGCTCATTTCAACTGAATTTTCAAACTAGGCATATCATAAGCATGATCGCGACTTTGATTCTATAAAAAATTGCTAAAACATAAAAATCAAAGTTGAAAGTAACCTAGTTTTGCCCAAAGTTGAATGAAATTTTCCGATCTTTATGAGCAAACTAAAGGTAAAATTGCCAGAAAGTACCTGATAATTTTTTTTTCAAAAAATACCCAATAAAAAAATTTTTGCTAAAAAATACCTTACAAAATCATTTCTGTTCCAAAGAGTAACACGTAACGTTTTCCTTCAATTGACCGTCAAATAGAAGGTTGACTAGTCACATTTTCCTATTTTCTCACTCATCTTTACTTTCTTTTCTAATTCAATTTTTTTCGTTCATCTTCTTCCTCTACTTTTTACTCAAAATCAAATATTCTTCAAGCTCAATTAGAAGAAACGATTAATCCTTCTTGGTTAAAATCACAACCTTGTTAAATCATCAAATCAAACCTTTGTTAAGCTCAATCAAACCTTGAAAATGGCTTTTCACATCCCCATCAATACTACTTGCTCTAAATTCTACCTTTCAAATCTCTCAACAATCCTTTTTCTTCTCAAATATGGACCCTGATACTTAGATAAGTACCCAAGTTTGATACCAGTACTTTTTCTTCTTAACACTAAAAAATTTATCTTGTGGGTCTTACATAAAATGGAGAAACAATTTGACTAAAAATAAATAAAGGTCCCTAAACATTGCAACAAATGGTTGTATCTCAACACTAAAAAATTCACTTTTAGGGCATGCTTGGATTGCGTGTCAATAATTAAGGGGAAAGTCAAACTAATGAAATAAAAGCAAATAGAGATGCATTTGAATTAGTTGAGATAATTATGAAGAAGGTAAAATGAGTATAAAATAAAAATAATGAAGGAAAAAGAAGATGATTTCTCCTATTATGAGGTAATACATTCTCTCACCCTCCCCTAGAATAAATATTTACCCCATAAAATTGAGAGCTCTTTTTATTTTTCATCACTTTGTAACCATTCTTCCACTTCTACAACAATCAAATTTCACTAATTTCTCATTTATTAACTTTATTTTCTTACTTTGACTTTTTTTCACCCCTAAATATTTACACTCAATCCAAGCATACCCTTAGCATGAGAAATTATCATTTAATACAAATAATAATGCAAATACAAGTTACAATATGAGAATTTCTAGTTCCCTTTGTTGATGGCTAAAATAAACTTACACAAAAAGCACTAAGAAATAACTTATAGATGATCTTTGTAACGACAACAGTTACCCGAAAACTTGATACTTGTTGTAGGCGTGTAATCACTTTTCTTTTGTGATATTTCCCCCACAAAGGTACTTGGGTTGAGACTTGATTTAATGGTCCGACTTAAGTGACCCGGAAATCCATATGAAAATACAAATTCCGGTTCACTCTTTGGACTCTAGAGAAGACTTTTCTCTAGGACCGTCAACGTTCCTTCGATAAAGAAATATAGATAAAACAGAAAGCAGTACCAGCGTGAAAGATAATAAGTCGGCGAAATCTCTTACGTACAACTCGAGAGCCTAAAGGCCTCTAAACAAACTATTTGAAATAAGCGGAAGCGAAAAGAAAACTACACTATCTCCTGTTACTTAAGTACAAAGTTTTTTTCTACTCATAATCTAATACAAAAAGATAACAGCATGGTCTTGATGATTACGGGTTCTAAGTCGAGACCTCACTCCAGACCCCACCTGCAATCAACTTACTAGTCGTCGTATGACAACACACAGTAGGTTCCAAAGAAACAAACCAATACACGTCAGAGACTTCATACAAATATCAATCAGGTTGAATACAAGCAAAATATTCATCCTAGCATGCATAGGCTCTAATACATTTATTATTAACTAATCCCAACTTGTAACGTTGCCCGTCCTGTTCGGGTCGTTCAAGTATAAACCATTCATTATTAGATAATTCCAACTTGTAACGTTGCCCGTCCTGTTCGGGTCGTTCAAGTATAAATCCAAATCTTTTTGGAGGAATACACTTGGGAGAGCTAATCCTAAGGCAACCACCGACCTAAGACGTTGCCCGTCCTGTTCGGGTCGTCAAAGGCTAAAGTATGCATACCCCCATGGTGACCGTAATGATCCAAAACTGCCATGGGAACAATAATTATAATAATCCAAACCAATACGTTAACCCCTTTGGGTAACATAATACAACCAAACGTCAACCCCTTTGGGTGACAAACACATAAATTCTCAATTTCCAATTAATTTCTTTCAAATTATTTGAAGTGTCTAATCCTTATGTGATTACCATGCCTCGATTAGAAATGAAACAACACTACTTGCACAACCACATAAACAATATGGTCTAAGCGTGTACCTTTAAGCGCTGCAAACAACAATATTCAAGCATGACCGAAATTTCGCCCTCTTACGAATCGAGGTCCTAAATAACACACACACACACAAAACGATCACGTATTAGAACGTGTTTACACATTTAATCCACTCCATACTCTAAAATATCACTAAGACTTGATAATTTTTAATTGTTTACATCCTATTCCCAATGGATCCAAATTTCAAATTCTGACCAGAAACTTTACGGGCCATTTCGGACAGATTAGAAAATTCAAATGCAAAATCCGACTTCGCCATTGCGTTCGGAACGCGTCAATTACATTGGGTACCAATTTTCATAATTTCTAACATCCAATTACTATTTTTAATTATTTTAAGCGTTTAACGAGTTTTAAACGCATCGGTACATAAAACAACGGAACACGACCAACGTTTCCGGATCGGTACCTTTAACGAGACAGAACAACTGCTGCTCGAATACATACATATATATATATATATATATATATATATATATATATATATATATATATATATATATATATATATATATATATATATATATATATATATATATATATATTTCATTGTTATTATTATTTTATATATATACATTATCAACCCTTTTGAAATCTCATGACCAAAATAACTCTAGCAAGGTCACATTCACAAAATCCTTCAAGAGACTTGAAATTTCATAAATTACGATAACTAAATTAAATACTTAATTCTCTTAACAAATCAAGACACATATATATAAATATAACACAATCTTTCAAACAAATTAAATTTTGCTAAAGGATTATTAAATTTTGGATGATTATATTACTTAATCCATACCATTTACATTTCATCTAACAAATTGAAATTTTGTTAGAGAAAAGTAGACCATAAGAAATTTATTAAAATATCAATATAACTTTAAATACTTAATTCTTATAACAAATATAAATCTTGTTAAAGAATATTGATCATGAAGTTCCTTTTCTTAATCCTTTTAACAAATTATAGCTTATTAAAGGATTATTAGAGAAAATTTTCGTATATAAAAGAAAAATATTCAATCCTCTTATAAGTCATAGGATATCATCATACATAAAATATATTGTATATAAAATCTACAATTTAACAATTCAATTAAACTTACCCTTAGATCACAAGATTGGATGGAACAACAAGAATTTTTTTTTTCTTTTGAAGTGCCGAAATAAGAGGAAGTTCCAAAGAAATTTTCTGAATTTTGTGAGCTCTTGAAACAATTGCAATGGCAATGAAATTCAAGGAGACTAAAGAATTAATAGGTAATTTAAACAAGGATTATAATTGTGCCATAAACACAATTATGAGAGGAGTTACGAGACTCCTCCCATGCCATAAAACACACGGCCACTCTTCATTTTCCTTTTAATATTACTTTTTTTTTTGTATTAATTAATTAAGTAATATTATATTATTGTTAAAACAGCAAAGAAACGTCACGCGATAACATCGTACGCGATAAAACTCGTTATCGTTAAAATTAAACTTACTTTATTTCTTATAATTAACTATGTAAAATAATATAATTTAATATTACTTATTTATTTTATTTTGTTATACTTTATTTTATTATATTTTATTTATTTTTAAACCCGATAAATTACGGGGTGTTACACTTGAAAATTCACAACGAGATACAAACCACACAACACACCCTTAGTATTTAGGATATGTCACTTAATGACAAAGTGTTCGATGAATTATAAACTTTGGAAAATTCTAACAAGAAGTTTATAACTCTTTTTGAAAGAACACAAGTAAGAGAGAAAGCAAGGATAAGAGAAATCAGACATTAGGTGCAAGTGACATCCTTCCCCAAGCCTCTATTTATACTAGTTCAAATATACCAAAGGGTCATGGACATTTGATCACCCATTGATGATCAAGTATAATGATCATCAATCAATATTTAATACCATTATAACTATGGTATTCATGAGTATTATTCCACACTATTAAGTCACTTGTAACTTCAGAATTAAAGTTGAACAAGAACAGAATACGATGCTTATTGATCAAAAAATACGAAAAGGCACATTTGGCCTGTCAAAACAAAAAGCCGAGTCGACTTTTATTCCATGCACCCACAGGAAAGCCAACTCGACTTTTCTGCTGGACAAAATGTTCAATCCAATACCTAAAGCCGAGTCGGCTTTAGGCCCATTATCAGGAAAGCCGAGTCGGCTTTTCCTGCTAACTCGGTTTTCCAATTTGTCTTTTGTCCTTCCCTTTGACCCCTTTGGACCTTGTATTTTTAGTACACTTTATCCCACTACTATTTGTAGTACTTGGTGATAATTCTTAGGATTTAATATACTCTAAATATTCAACACCATCAACGTTGTTGGATTTGCTGCTACAGTTGCTACTACAATCCTCGACAAAATTCTTTTTGTGTTTCTTTTGGATTATGGTTTAATCATGTTAATTCATTTAGGAAATTGTGGTTGTATCGTGCAATTCAGCTTTTAGATTTTGAAGTTTGGATTTGCTGATTTAATAGTTTAGTGGATTTTTTTTGAAATTGTGATTGTGGAGTAAAATTTGATAGATTAATACCCTCTTTCAATTGAGTTTGAACAATTAATCACCTCTTCCAATTGAGCTTGAAGAATTTGATTTGATTATTTAATAAGGGTTTGATTTGATTATTTAATAAGGGTTTGATTTGATGATTTAGGGTTTGATTCTCACGAAGAAGGATTAATCTCCTCTTTCAATTGAGCTTGAAAAATTTTTGATTTTGAGTAAAAAGTAGAGGAGAAGATGAGTGAGGAAATTGAATTGGAAAAGAAATTGAAGATAAGTGAGAAAATAGGAAAATATGACCAATCAACCTTATATTTTGACAGTCAATTGAAAGAAAATGTTACACTCTTTGGAAAAGAAAAAATTTTATTAAGTATTTTTTGCGATTAATTTTTTAAACAAAACCTTGGACGAGACAGTCTCATTATGAGACCGTCAATTTGGGCTGCCAATTTGCGCATATAACAGCATCACACGCTTTCCCTCGTTTTTTTCATTTTCTGGACATTTATCAAATTTGACCTTAAAGGTATCAATTTCAACGTAAAGTAAAACTTAAACAGATGAATTAAAATAAAAAATTTCAATTTATACCTATAAGTGATCAATTTTTAACGTTAAACTGATCAAGTTCTACCTAAATATAATTTTGTTTTCACAATTTCAGAACAAAATTTAATAAAATGGTATTATTCTATCATTCTATGGATAAATTTCAAACAACAAATGAATGGTTAATAAAACTATCTATAATAGTGTTAAAACATTGCACAATACAAGTACACTTATTCAATGCATACATGATGGTTTTAATAGAACATAAGAGTACTTGTACTCTTTAATCATCGATCAATAACAATGATGTTGCTCTTTCCTCAACAATTTATGTTCATAATGGACTTGGAAATAAAGTTACAGGTATAACCGTGTAATGTTTGCTTACCCTAAATGTGAAAGTGGAGGAAGTTTCGGTTTTGAATTATGTTTGGCAATCGAGTCAATGAATGCTCTTGGAAATGACCAAAAGTTCAAAGCTTCTTTGTTATAAAAAAATTCAATTTTGATTTAAGAATGATCAATTCAGACCTTAAAGTGATTAATTATAATCACTTATAACTTATAAAAAAATTTAGTTTTAACTTTAAATGTATCAATTATGACCTTAAATAAATCAAATATTGAGCGCATATTAAGAAAAATTATAATTGAGTAGATTGGGCCATCTGTCTCATATTGAGACGGTCTCGTCTAAGACCAGCTGTTTTTTTGGAAAAAATTTATTTATCATGAAATTTGACAATTTTCCCTGTAACATAAGAACTCGTATTTCTTCTTTTGGTTTATTGTGGTCGGAAATTCAAACATAAGAATCAAAGTTGAGCACAAACCTGGCAGACGACGATGAACCCAAATCCTTAAGCTTGAGAGCATGCCTGCAATTCCTGCATAAATCTAGCTCCATTTCAATCAATCATGTCCGGGTATCTTTTCTTTTAATCTGAATCATTTCAGTTCGAAGTCTTTTCGTTTCCTTTTCTTATAATCGATTTCTTTTCGTCTTGTTTCATTATGAAAGCAGACAATAATTAATTCATCCTTATTTTATTTCCAAGAATGATTCTGAGTTATTTTCATTTAACTATGAATGTTCTTGCTGAGCTCAAATCAATTTAGTGATATGTTAATATTTGATGTGGGTTTGAGCAATTGACCTTTTCGTTTATAAATTTATGTTCTTTTGCAAAGTACAGTGTTAATGACAAGAACTTATAGAGATGTTGTCTATACTGTGTACATTGTGCTGAATACTTTTAAATAAGGCTCTGTGATGTCTAGTTATGATTCTTTAGATATTTTGAGAACAACAAAAATGCCAAAGCCTTAGACCTAAAAGATTAGGCTGGGCTTCCTAATGGTCGACCACATGAATATTTCGACTTGTTGAGAACAATAACAATTGTTTAAATACGTCTTATTTTATGAAAATAGTATTATAGGATTTAGTCCATCAAGAAGTTGGGAGTGTCAAGTGTGTTGAATATAGGGTTTATCAATTGAAAATGAATATGGGGAAGAAGTAGAACATGAACCTTCTTTATTGAGACTTTTTACTTGTTTAGATAATTTGAAGTAGAAATTCTGTGCGGCCGTTTTATGGTATCAGAATGCAGAACTCATATAAACTCCCACCCAACAAAAAGCAAACAGAAGAAATGAAATGAAGTATAATGTCTGTATATTTGTGCTACACAAATGTGATCAATACCAGTAAATGCATTTAGGAAACTGTACCCCAAATCCCAATGTAATTTTGAAGTGCTTGAAAGTAGAAAATATGGGGTCTGTTTTCCTTCTCTTATGTTCCTTCTAGAATTTGTATAATTTCCATCCGATATTGCTTGAGCCTGGAACATCAAGTGCCTTTACCAATCAACTCCCATTCGATATTGAATTTGCGAAATTCCTGGTTTCCTATATTAAGAACTTCATTACATTTCCCTCCCCCGGTGCCATAAAGTGGGTCCCAAATGGAAATTCTTAGATTGACGCAGGCCACAGCCTCGCTTTACCCTTGTAATATCAAAGATAATTTTTTGGTTGACACTTGATTGCGAACGCATACATCAGAACTGCACTTGCTTTAATGAGCTAGTTTATATTTTAGTTTTTCAATAACATAATTGTTGTTGTTGCACCGAGGGAAATGGGAAAGTAATTGTGTTACTAACTACCTAAAAAATTGTTTGCTTCTGTGGCTCAAGAATGAAACTATCCGATTCTATGTGTTTTAGTTTAAACATTCTAGAGCTCAGTTTTAATTCTGATCCAATGTTCTGCAGGTTCATTGTAATCAAACTATATCATCATTGTCTCACTATGGATCTTTTACTTATTTACGTTACAAGAATCATGTACGAGTTACATAATTTCTGGTGGAATCTTTGGTTGCAGAAGTTTGGCTGCCGGGCGACTAAGAAGGATCGTTCATTCCCTTCTCCAAGAGCAGAAATGTGGCTTTAGGAATTTGGATCTTTGTTCTCAGTACAATCTTGTGACCAAAAGCTATGCTTCTCATAATTTTCCCAAATCAAGAAATCTATTTATCATCAATGGAACACGGAATATGCGTTGTTTCTCATCAAGCTTTACAATCTCACGTGAAGTTAATGTTTCTTGGAGAAGGCTTTTATATTTGCAGAATACTTGTGGTGGACAAACATTTTCTCGTATCAACAAAGCAGCAGCTGCTGTAAGTTTAGCTTTGAGCCGTTATCACCTGCTGGCTCCAAGTGTGCTTGCTTTAATAGGTGGACATTTTTCAAGTCGATGGACTCATGCAGAATCCTTCCCAGTGTCCGACACTCTCTACGATCATGCGCAAAATGGAAAAGTATATTTGACTTCTGTTGTGTTTTCTCTGGTAGAGATTATTGCGATAATTCTCCGGGCACTCTATTTAGCTATCATATTCTCGCCTTGCATAGTAATGGCTCCTTTCACAGATTCACTTGGTGTAGAGTTTAGAAAGTCCTGGATTAGTATTCTTCGCTGCACCCTAGAGAGGGCTGGTCCAGCATTCATTAAATGGGGACAATGGGCAGCCACAAGACCAGATCTTTTCCCTCAAGATATTTGCACAGAACTTGCGCACCTGCACTCTCATGCACCAGCTCATAACTTTGCCTTCACGAAGCAAACAATCGAGAATGCATTTGGCCGCAAGCTGGGTGAAATATTTGAGAATTTTGAAAAGGAGCCTGTTGCTTCTGGAAGTGTTGCTCAAGTTCATCGAGCCACTCTCAAATACTGCTATCCTGGACGCGCAATAAAGCCTAAGTTAGTTGCGGTGAAGGTTAGGCACCCAGGCGTTGGTGAGGCAATTCGTAGAGACTTCATGATAATAAATGCCTTCGCTAAAGTTTCAAACTTTATACCGACGTTGAAATGGTTAAGATTAGATGAAAGCTTGCAACAGTTTGCTGTGTTTATGATGTCTCAAGTTGATTTATCAAGAGAAGCTGCACATTTGAGTCGATTTATCTATAATTTCCGCAGATGGAAGGATGTTTCATTCCCAAAACCTTTCTATCCGTTGGTCCACCCAGCTGTTCTAGTGGAAACATATGAACATGGCCAAAGTGTCTTGCATTATGTCGATAAACTTGAAGGACACGGTAGTGTCAAAACAGCACTTGCTCATATTGGAAGTCACGCCCTTCTAAAAATGCTTTTGGTATGAGGCTTTTCTCTTTAATAAACAACTTTCTAGTTTCCTGTTTGAATGATTCTCTGTGTAATTTCTGTTTCCCTCGTTATTAAAAATATATCTTCCAAAAAAAAAAAATATAGATGTTTTTGATGCAAAACATGTATAAAAATGCACTTGCTTATGAACCTTTATTTGGTGATTTGCTTGATTATATACCAGGCGTTGAAGCTTAATATTACTGGCTCAACTGCGTATGTTGACCAGGGCATGTGAGAGTATTCAAGCAGCCCCCAAACCTAATTTTCCTTTATTTAAAATTTTTTGTTCTACACATTTTAGCACATGTCCTCTCCTCCCTTCTTTTCTTTCACAATTAAATGATAATCTGGAGACTCTTGGAAACCCATCATATCATGAAACGCACCAGCACTTCCTACATTTTTTTCTTAAATTTCTTCATATCCCATTAATAATTGTGTACTTGTATCTATCTTAATTCAAGCTTCATACTACCACAAGAAGTTGGAAATTTTGAATTTGTCGTTGACAAGCTTCAATCCTTTTTCTTTTCTTTGACGTTCTTGTTGACGAGCTGTTAAATAATAAAAATATACCCACCTTCCCGATATTATGTTCCACTTCCACCTTCATTTTTCATGTTTCTTTGCATGCAAGTGGTGGTCTGTGGTCCTTTATTAAATATGAAATATCGATAAAAGTACAAAATGATAAAGAAAGTAGATTCATACAGTTTTATATCAATAAAGTGTTGAAAGAAGTACAAAATAATTAAAAAAGTTGAATCATGTGGGGTTCTATATTGATAAAATATTGATGAGAATATAGGTTTGATATCTTTACGATTAGTGATTAGAGTAAAGCTGTCCATAAATCTTTCTATAAAGGGAAAGTGGAACATTTAAAGGAAATAACTCAAATACGAAAGTGGAACATAATATTTGGATGAATATTTGGATGGAGGGACTATTACTATTGCCTTATACTTAACACTTTGCTACTCTATTTAAAAAAATTGTGTTTTAGGCTAGAATCAAGTTCACCTCATGTTTGTGCTCATTTTGGTGTAATCTCTTTCTCACTCCCTTGAAATAATATCGGAAAAGCATGAAGGGTAAAGAAGTAAAACGGCCCAAAATCTTGAATAGTATTGAATAAATAAGATACTTTCCCTCAAGTTATTGTGTGTTAGTGATACTAGCTTAATGGTCTTGCTATTGAGCGAGCTCCTCCACATTTATTAAGTGGTTTCATCTTCATCAATGCTTGTTGTAGGGTACTTGTTGATTCTATATTGACTTCTCGTTGTTTTAATTTTTTATTCTTGGATTTTAGCATGCAAAGTTAATAACCTTGTTGCTCGGATTCTGTATTTTACCAAAAAGGTATTCGAGTGGGGTCCTAAATACTTAGACATAAGTACGACCCAAGTACGAGCAACAACGAAGATACTCGAACATGGGTATCCAAGTTCGGTACAAGTAGTCGATTTTCTCACTCCATTCCTTTGAACTAAAATTTTCATATATGAGGGGATTCAGAGAGAAGGAAGAGTATGTTATAAGAGTTGATCACACTCATGAAATTTAACAGAAATCTGATAATTGTTTGTAAAAGAGGGCACAAAAGTGAAATGTTTTTTGCCGTCGCAAGAGTCTATTCTTGCCTTTGTCCTCAACAGTTCATGTGTGGAGGTCCTCATATTAGGTATTACAACTTCACAAGGTGCAACATTGTTGGGATCTTCCATTAAAGTTGAGACAAGAACGTCAATGTGTTAAGAAAGAACGATTGGCTTCTTTCATACCATGCTAAGATGTAGCTTTAGAAATAGAACAACTTCTTTAAATAGCACCTGAAATGTTGTTACAATACACAACATGTTAGAGCAATTGCTCCCTTATGATGATTCTACTGCAAATAATGAATAAAGAATTGCAAAAATGTAAAGAATTAACACACAAGTTGAAAGGTACGGAAAATCCTAATATCAATATGATTTTAGACTATAAAACCCCACCCGAAAAACAATTGAAGACAATCTTATTGATGTAGAGTTTCTTGATTACAATTGCATAACCAAACTCACTAATGGAGAAACCCCCCTTAGAATGTTTCTATTAAGAAATATAGAAAATTCCAATTCCTCACACTAAAATCCTAAGTTGAATGTGACATTCTCTCTAGATTAATCTCCCTCTTGATGATTAGAAGGACCTTACCCTTCTACTAATGATGTACATGAGCTTTATATCGGTATACAAAACAAAGGAATAACAAATTATAACAGTATTTGAAAGACAGCACACACAAAACAAAAACAGTAGATTCGACTAATCCGTTCGACTCGGTCGAGGGACTTAAGGGGGTCGAGCAATTTGGTCGAGCGAGCATCAGAACCTGGGCAGAATGTTTCGCAGCTACTTCAGAACTTCAAATATACCCTTTTCAGAATATACCTCCAAACTTCCACATTATTAAGAGTCTCAAGATTGAGTTATGAGTCACCACATCCAACACAACATAATATGATGAAAGATGTAGTCATTGATGTGAAGAACTCACTATTATATTTCGACATAGGATTGGAATCAATTATGCTTTAGAAATCAGTGAAGTGTGCAATATGCATTATACTCAACATCATTTATTCAAAGAATTCAGAACATTCAAAGTCAAACACAGTGGAAATTTTCCTACTTAATTTCTGATTTTGTTTCCTTACGTCTTTGTTTTGTTATTTTTAAAATAGTGTTGCATAGTCCACAAGATATGTTCTTGGAGGAGATTCATGAAATTATCCTTTGTGTTGGTGCTTTTTTTTTTTTTTTTTTTTTTTTTTTTTTTTTTTTTTTTTTTTTTCCCTTTCTACTCTTCTTTTCTCACTCTTAACCGTCCAAAATTTATGGCATTAAGCCAGATTTCTGTCATGTTTATGCTTTACATTATTGGAAATCAAAAATTGCAACAAGTAAGCCCCTTTTCATGAATAGTAGGTATTTCAGGAAAAGTAAGTGTAAACAAGTTGCATGTGTAGATAAGGGTTACATGCATGGAAAAAAACCGCGATTGCCAATGCGTTTGTGGAAGCGGTTGTGATGTTGCGAATAATAGCTAAAGCGGAGTAATAAAGCGAATCGTGGCCGATGTGGTGTGATTTTTGAAAAAAAAATCACATGAGGAGAGTTTAAAACTTATAGTTGCATTTTTGTTGCTGAACGGCTATTATTATGCAATAATATGCCATAGCTATTATAATTGCACTAGATGAGGTATTTTTAGTGTATAATTAGTTAACTTATAGTTAATTATTTTGTTTGTCAACTAAAATTATGAGTAACTACACTGATCGTGATAATAAATGTTAATGGGTATTAATGAAGACAGTTGATTGGTAATGCTATTCTTAGACTCATTTATGTATGAAAAACTGGTCCTCATTGCAGGTTGACAATTTTGTCCATGCTGACATGCACCCAGGAAATATACTTGTTCGGATGAAAGAGAGAAGCCCGGAACAATTCTTTGAATCAAGACCTCATGTTGTATTTCTTGATGTAGGCATGACTGCTGAACTTTCTAAACGGGATAGGATGAATATACTTGAGTTTTTCAAGGCCATTGCTCTTCGAGATGGTCGCACAGCTGCGCAATGTACTCTACAATTATCAGAACGCCAAAATTGTCCTAATCCTAGGGCTTTTGTTGAGGTACATACAGCCGCAACTGATTTTAGATATTTGGTTATTCATGTCAGGACTCAGTATAGAGAGCTAGTTAGCTTAGTTGACTGCAGAAAGATAGATCATGCTATTGATGGTTAAGTGCACTCTATGAATGTGCTGGTGTTGTTTTCATTGTAGTTTATGCTCCAAACTAATGCTACTAGAAAAGGTTCAACAGTCTGCATACATATAATGAAACGAACTTCAAATGTGTCTTCTCAGTGAATCATTTCGGTATCTATGCTGTAGCATCAATTTCTTCAGAACAGTAATCTGTATCTGTGCTGATTGTTTCTGTCTATTATGATCATTAACAATACAGCAGTTTCTAAACAGGAAGTAGAAAGCCATTTCGATGTCTGGAAGTCTCCTGAAGGCAGTTCTCTGCATGCTGCTGATTGCATGCAGCAACTTCTAGAGCTAGTCCGGCACCATAAAGTTAACATTGATGGAAATGTTTGTACTGTAATTGTAACAACCATGGTTCTTGAGGTAATTTTTGCTCCCTTCTTTTTTGTTGAAAATTTTCTGTACTCAGATTAGTACGGTTTCTTCCTACACCTCTCAACTTTGATGGCTGTTTAACATATGGTATATTTTCTTGTGTGATAATAATATAACTATACCGACGAATTGTTAGTGTAGTGGATCTATTCGTCGCTTAAAAAAACTCAATATTTTATGGTTTGCTAATTTCAATGAATGACATCCAACAGAAAATGAGGGTGTTTGGTGAATGGCTTTTTGTTTAGCTTTTTGGTTAGCTTTTGGCTTTTAGCTTGTTGGTCGGTCAAATAGCCAAAAAAAAGTGTTTATTAAATGGCTTTCAGCCGGCTTTTAATCCAAAATAAAAAAGCTATTCCAGTTTGCTTTTTTGGTTCATTTTTGACTTATTGACTCACTTTTTCTCTAATAAACAACCATCTCATACCTAAATTTACCAAACATCTTCATAAACAGCTGACTTTTTCAGCTAGCTTAAAAGCCAACAAAAACAACCCACATTTCTAGCTGGTCAAACAAGCCAACCCAAAAAGCCAATAGCCAATTGCGAAATACCCCCAATATATTGAAATTGAATGTAGAGTTGTTTGGCAACCAAGACTTTGTTATTTGGTGTTCGCTTGTTGTTTGTAATCAGTTCGTAGCAATTGTACTGTTTGTATTGCTACCTTGGTGAGTTGGTAACATTCGTTTTCTACGGATATGCTTGATAGGGCCAACTCTTCCGCTGTTCGCCATAATTTTATGATTTATTTCTCTGCAGGGTTGGCAGCGGAAACTAGATCCGGAATACAATGTGTTGGACACTCTAAAAGCAATGATGTTTAAAGTTGACTGGGCAGAATCTCTGATCTACACAATTGAAGGTCTGGTTGCTCCTTGAACTAGTGCCAACTATACTTTTTTGAAGATCTAGTACAAGATTAACTCATACAATTTTTGACTATACAAATTTAGAACCTTTCTTAGAGTAGAATGGTATAAACACAGATAGCATCTTTCCAAGTATCTGTTTTTATCTTGTGTTCCATAGTCTATCTAAAGTCGAGGTCTCATTGGCTCAACCTACTTATCTCCTTCGATAAAGATATGCTCTGCCGTCTCATATCCCTACTCACTCTCTAATCATAACTTGATTGAGTGAGATAGACGATGACAATGATGACGATGATGAAGATGAAGAAGAAGATGATGATGATGATGATGATGATGTTCTATAGTGTGTACAATAAGCTTGGTGTGTTTCATTTTTTGGCTGCAAGTTATTACAACAAATAAGTGGCCGTACATTTTTATAGATATAAATTTTCGAAGAGCATAAGCAGGCACACCACATACAAGGATCGTTTTTTTTGAGCTAATTTTTATTCTTAAAATATCCATAATGTGTGAATGTTTACTATTTTGTAAGTTTTGTTTGGCGAATAATTGTCGGTTGGAGCTCTTTGTTAAATTGTTGGCCAGTTTGGATGGCTGAAAGTATTGACTGCTTTGCTAGGTGTTAAGTATGTTGTTCAAAAAATTTATTATCAATTTGTCTCACTTAAGCAGTTTTCGAGTTTTTATTAATCTAATGAGACAAACTTTAAAAACATAAAAGTAACAAACATGTAATTATATATGGAAAACTAAGCGGTGGTAAGAACAAAAACAAGGACATTCTTGCTCACTTTGGCCAAAATTGAGTTCCTTAATATTGTAGCAAGATCTAGCTTTAGTCCTTTAACCTCAAAAGACAAAATTTCAACTCAATAACTAAAGAATCGAGTAACAAATGCCTCTGTGCCAGAACGAGCAACAATAGTTTATTTCTTTGCAACATAACTGATCAAGTTATCCCTAAAGAATATCACATAGCCATGATAAGAAAGAAGATCATCCTGAACACCAGCCTAATCGGCATCACAATAAGCAAATAAATGTGATTATTAGAGTGACAATGGAATAAGCCATGAGTAAAAGTTCCTGTGATACCATAAGATTCGTTTTTATGGCTAGCTAATGTCCATCCATGAAAGAATGCATATACTGACATACTCTATTGACCGCAAAGGAGATGTAAGGACGAGTGCTAGTTGTATATTGTAAAGCCCCAACAAGACTACAATAGAGGTAGGGTTTGAAAAAGAAGTTCCATGATGAAAAAGCTTATACATATTATCTGCAGGATTAGGAGCTGGTTTACAACTGGTCACTTTGTTTCAATTAATAAGATTAGATAAATATTTTCTTTCACATAAATACAAATCCTGTTGAGCATAGTGAACTTCCAAGCCAAGGAAATAAGAAGCATACCAAGATATTTAGCAGCAAAACGTATGTAGTTGTCTTGTGAAATTTGAGATGAAGGTAGGATCATTACTCGTAATAACAATTCCATCGACATAAATAAGAAGGTTATTGATTGAGCACGTTGATGAATGAACGGAGAAGGGTCGACTTTACAATTACGAAAATCATGAGCAAGAAGAAAATTCATGGTTGATTAAACCAAGCCCGTGATGTTTGTATGAGACCATAGAGTGCATTATTCAACTTGCAAACATGGTTTGGAAACTTGGGATCAATGAAATCTGGTCGTTGAGACGTGTACACTATTTCTGGCAATTCCCTATTTAGGAAAGCACTATTCACATCTAGTTATTTCATAATCCAGCCAGAAGCAATAGAGTTATAGAAAGAATTAATCGAATTGTGTTAGGCTTCTCCACAAGACTGAAAGTCTCATTATAGTCAACACCCTCCTTTTAATAAGGGATCCATCTACATGTCGCTTAATGTGGTATACTTATTTACAAACACAACATCATCTTGAGTTGGATAAGGGACAAAAGTCCAAGTAAATGTACCAGTGAGAGCATCTAACTTATTTTTCATGGTAACTTTCCACTAAGGATGAGAAGCAGCAACACAAAAGTGATTAGTTCGGTGTTTATGAGTGAAGAAGATGATTGTGTGACTAAAGCTTTAGGCTTGAGGGAGTTGGTTTGGGCTCGAGTTATCATAGAATGAACTTAACTGGCAAAGGGACGGAAATGATGGTGTAGGTGATGAATCGGATGGTTAGGCTAACGTGTGATGGATGGATGTTGAGAATTGAGGGGGAGGGGGGGGTGTGTGTAAATCAAGAGATGTACAGTGAATTGATGATGACATGGATCAATTCTCTTAAGATGAATTGATGGGATCAGTTGGAATAGGATTAACAGAGGTACACACAAACATTGGAGGATTTTTTTAAGTAGTGGATAAGAAACCAACAGGAGATGATAGAGACTCTTAACAGTTTGAGAGAATGAAGAGAATTGGAATTTGATTGACTAGACTCAGTGGCACAACATGCTGCTAATTGAGGATAAGAAAAAAATTATTTCATCAAAAACAACATAACGTGCAACATATATAGACGAGTAGAGAGATATAAAAAAATATACCCTTTGTCTTCTGATACACTACTTGTCTCCTCTTCTTGTTGGATAGGGAAAACTAAATCCCTTCAAGCAAGAGAACACCAACCCTTTAACACACACCACTCCATATGAGAATTGAAAATTATTAACAATACTAACAAAACAAGACATCAAGACAACAGGGTTATTGGTATTGACATTCCTTACAAGACAGCAACAACAACTTAAGCTGATGCACACTGTGTGATCAAGGAGCCAGTATGGAGTATAATTAAGGGATATACTGTGCAACTCTTGGCATAACTAATATACAATAGGCTGTTATTAGTATAGGTTGTTACATGGTTGTTATGAGTTAGTTACAAACAACTTCCTATATGTTTGTTCTTCTTATATATAGAGAGCTCCTTGTATCCTTGTCTAATGTAATATTCTAAATAAAGAAATAAAAGTCTTTTTTTACATGAATGTTAGTGTTTTTTTTTTTTCTAGTTACACTAGAAACGACTAATATTGTTAATCATTTTTTCTCCCATTGTAGTTTTAGCAAAGGAAAAGGGGAAAATCACAATAAAAAGTAGTGTTTGTTTCATATGCCCCTTGGAAAAATGGGGATTAATTTCATATTTGACTGATTTGATTAATATGGTGAAAGAAAACTTATTCTCATATTAATAGTCCTAATATATAAAACTAAAATAAATATATATAATAAAATATATAAAAAATAAGCTGATGGACAGGCTTTCCTGATAGTAATTATTTTTATGTCGTAACCTACCCGCTAATCTTACAAAGGGCAAGCTTAGCCCATCCTTTGAACTTTTTTGAAAATTTTGTCCAAGCTAGGCTAATTTTTCGAGCGGGGTGGGTCAAGCTTAGTGGCCAACCCGCAAATGTTTGTATATTCCTATCTCACATGAATGATGTTTGACACAAATTTTTTGTTGAGTATGATAATAACAATCTTGTGAGAGACGCCTTTCACAAGAAGCCCAACCCAATAATTTAAAATGCAACAATGACTTAAATAGAGAGCATTTTTCAAAATAACAACCTTCTTCCCCCACTCAAACCTTATCTCTAACACTACTTGCATTTAACTTTAATTTACACAAAACTTCAGCACAAAATACAGCAAATCATCAAGCACAATAGAAGTGGAAGATTTGATGATTAAATTTGATAATTTATACATATCAAAATCAGTGTAAAAAAAATAAAACAAATGAATTTGCAAGTTTTTAATTTTCAATTCTTTTTGAATGTTTTTATTAATTTATATTGATGAGAAATACAATAAACACACATTATAAATACCATAAACACCTACTTTATATATTATAAACACCTACTTTATATATTATAAACACCTACTTCAATATCATAAACTCCTACTTATATAACATAAACACTTAATTTATATAGCATAAACCCCTACTTCATATACTATAAACAACTATTTTAACTCTAGTGAACACATATTTTGTCTATCATAAACAACTTCTTCGTATGCCACAAAGACCTACTTCATATACCATAAAGACTTACTTCATATACCAGAAACACCTACTCTATGTATCATCAATACCTACTTTTAACACTTAAAAACACCTACTCTAATCCATATAGGAACCAACACTCTACAAACACCTATATTAACCACTTGATAAACTCGAATATTCACAAATGAAAAAACATCAAAAAAAAATTACCTGCAAATTTAGGTTGAAGAATAGACAAAAAGTAATGAAGGGAGGTTAAGGATATAAATGATATAATTATAATTGATAATATAAGAAGAGAAGCACATACTTTTTTTATTTTGTAGAGTTGTTTTTTTTAATGCGAATCAGAGAGAGTTGTAAGGAGGCAAAGAGAGCAACGAAGAGGGCGATAGCGAAGCCAAAGAGTAGACCATATGAAAACTTTTATAAAAAGCTAGACACAAGAAGGGGAAATATGTATAGTTAAGATAGAAAAAGCTTGGGCCAAGAAGAAGCAAGACATTGATGCAGTTAGGTTTATTAAGGATGAGGACAGACGAGACATGCTAAAACAGAACGAAATGAAGAGAATGTGGAGTTAATACTTCTATTTAGGAAAGAATCTCAATGCGCACTTTCCTCTGTGCCCTCTCCTTAGACTTGGAGGGGTACAAGTATGGTTTGTCCGCTACCTTCCTCCCTTTTTGGACCCCAACTTGTGAAGGATAGTAGAATGATGACAATGACTACTCTCTTTGTCCTCTTTAATTTGCATCAAAGAGAAAGAGGATAGTTTTTATGGATGTAGTAATAAATGAAGAAAGAGAATGAATTGTGTGAATGAAATTAAAAGAGAGTTAAAATGCAGGGATGAGATTAAAAGAAAGTGGTGGGCCATCATCCAAAAATAGAAATGATGCAAATTAAGTGGGACGGATTAAAATGAAAAATGCTAGAGGAGTATTTTTATACAGCAAATCAGATTAAAAATGGATTTAAAACGACTCAGAAGGAAAGATTCTCAAAGAAAGCTTCTCTTTTAAAAATTTGTGTTGTGAGAAATATTGAGGTTTATTGTGCCATTTGATAGAGAAAAATTAAAAAAAATCTATAGCTATTATTAAAACAAAACACTGTTGATGTCATCACTTTTCAAAATTGCTTATGTGTCACCCTCTCAATAAAAAAATTTCTCTTTAAAACTTAATGATGATGTCATTATTACAGTTATGACTATTACTAAAACAAAACACTGCTGATGTCATCACTTTTCAAAATTACTTACATGTCACTCTCTCAATAAAAAATTTCCCTCTAAAACTTAATGATGATTTCATTGTTATATCTTTGACTTGACTACTTTCAAAATATGACTATAATATTATCCATATTGATTGTTTTTTTACATTTTAGGTCACATTATTTAATATACTCCCTCCTATGCAGCCTAAATGTCCCATTTGACTTTTCACGGATTTTAAGGTGAGTCAAAATGGAACCCTTAGGGTAACAGAGAGAGTGATGTTATGGGTTTTAATGACTTGATTAGGAAATTAATGATTCCCTCCAAATTTAAATGTATTTGTTGCAATATTAAAATGGTGAATATTTTTCACCTTTAAAAGTGGATAAATTTTTTTTATAGCAGGAAATTACATAGTTCGGGTTAATTAGCTAAAATACATACGTCCTACAATTACAATACATACTTAGTCCGAAAAAAAATTACATAGTTCAATTACTTAATCTCGGTTAGCCTTCTCAAATCTTCAACAGCCTCGATGTAGTTCAAATCTTTGTTGATCATGTGGGTGCGGATTTTTTTTTCCTACATTAGACTTCAGATTTTCCACGTTAACAAAAAAAAATCGATGCATTAAACTTCTCATAAAAAAAAACCAAATTGGATGTCCAGAAAAATACAGAGATCAGACGCCAAAATGAAAACAGAAACGCAACAAAATTTTAACATTGGCGCCATTAATGAAAACAACACACAAGGGGGACATTGCCATAAATACTCAGGCACTCAATCACATTAATTACACCCACAAGCAATAAAAATGGCAAGAACCAAGAATTTGTCCAGCCAACAAAAAACCCAAATCATGCAAAAATTATTGACCAAATTAAACAAGAAGGGAAAAACGATGATTGGTACAATTAATCAACTTGTAACAGAGTACGAAGTGTGTAGGAAAACAACCACGAGATTATGGCAGGAAGTTCAGTAGCAAAGGGAAAACAATAACACAGCCATCAATCTCAACAACAAGAAGATTGGGAGACAAGCACCCAATAAAATTCAATTTGATGAGGAGAAGTTCAAGTCCATCAAATTTGAAATCAAAAGGACTCAACATTCAGTAGCAAAGCAAATGGAAGTATCACAGTCAACTGTATGTAGGTGGAAGAAGCACAAAATAATTAGAAAGCATACAAATGCAATCAAACCCACTTTGAATGACAACAACAAACTACACAGGTTAAGTTTTGCATTATATAAGTTGCAATATGATGAAAACAATGATTCTTTCCAATTTAAACCACATACTAACATTGTTCACATTGATGAAAAGCATTTTTATCTAACTCGGGAATCACGGACTTACTACCTAGCATCGGGTGAAGTAGAACCATATCGTGAATGTCAATTCAAACGATTCAACCCAAAAATAATGTTTATGTGTGCTGTTGCAAATTAAATTTTTTTAACTAATGGTGATGTGTTTTTGGATGGTAAGATACAGATATGGCCTTTTATTACCCAAGAGCCTGCCAAAAGGAGCTCAAAGAATAGAAAGAGAGGGGAATTGAAGACCAAACCAATACAGTCAATAACCAAAGAGCACATGAGATCAATGCTCATCACTAATGTCCTACCCACCATAAGAGCTGAGTGGCCACACGGAATGTCAAAGCACATTTTCATTCAACAAGATAATGTAAAGCCACACATAACACATAATGACAATGAATTTATGGAGGAGACAATGAAAGATGATTTTTTTGTACAACTTGTACAACAACCACCAAATTCACTTGACATGAATGTACTAGACTTAGGTTTTTTTTTAGGTCAATTCAAGTTTTGCAATATCAGAAAGCAACTTACAATATACCACAATTACTAAGTGCTGTGAACAATGCATTTGACAATTTAAGTGCACAATGTTTGAGATTTGTATTCATTGCACTACAAGCTTGCATGATTTAAATTTGAAAAGGCAAGGGGGTATTGACTACCACATCTCACACATGAACAAAACAAAGGCTGCTAGGGAGGGGACATTGCCTGACTATCTTAGTGTGGACAAACAATTAGTGGTTGAATCTCTTCAACATTTATTCACAAGAATCAATTTAGAGACAATGAACCAATTAGTTGACATGCTAGGGTATCAAGGGGGTCTCGATGAAGCCCAAAATAATGAGTCACAAAAGCAATACCATAGAACTGGAACCAGAATCTAGAACAACAACATTACTCAATTTTTTGAAAAGGAAGGAGAATAGGAAGCACAAACAGAATAAGAACCAACGAACAGCAAATGCAAAACCCAACAGCAAAAAGGGAAAAACCACTTACCATATGAAGCTTAAAATTTTTGATGTAGTTTAAAATGAAATATTTGTACTCATGTTTATAGTAATGGAAAAAGTGGTTGTTTGTTACAAAACTCTCAGATTATTGTTAATGTGAATTCATTGAGCAAAAAACGAACATCTTTACACTTAAAGTTTGGGAAAACAATCCAAACCTTATTCTTTTGTTCGTTTTTTTAGTGGAAAATAAATGTGCTCTCAAAAAATAAATCATTGAGCAAATGAAAAATGCATCAACAAACCCTAAATCACAAAAATCATCATCAGCCATAACACACCCACAGGAACAGAAACATACTCGGAAATGGCCCAAGTTTGTCAAGCCAATCTTCATCCTCACAATTAGTGTTAGAGAAAACAGCATCAAGAGAAGAGTACTCACGATCCGAATAAAGATCAGGCTCAGGAGTGTAAATGGGTTCACCTTTAGAGTCTAGTTCTCTACCCCACTTTAGATCCGTCTCAACTAAAGAGTAATCGTCCTCATATGAGTCAAAAAACTCATCATCATAATAGTTAGGGTTTAATAGAGGTGATTTGGGGATTTTGAAAGGGAAAACATCAGGTGAGGTTAGCTTCACCAAAGGTGAATAAATGGTGATTTTAGGGTTCTTGAGAGGTGAGGTTGTTGGAGTTTTAGGGTTTTCCATGAACACAGCTAAGAGAGAGAAGACAACGAAGAACAGAAAGGGTAGGAGAGAGAAAAAGGAGAGAACAAAACTCACCCAAATACACGAAGAAGAAAACAGGAAACCCAGATCTAGGGTTTGAAGAACAATGGAGGATGAGCTTGAGAAAGAAGATGACGAAGAAGTTAAAGGGAAATGGGTAAATAGGCGTGGGGTAGGTAGGTTAGGGTTTAAATTGGAGGGAGCGATTAAAGTGGGTTTAGATTAGGATTGTTTAATTGATTGTTTAGGGAAAAAGAGAGTAAATTAATTGAGTTTAATAAGGGTATAAATGTAAATAAGTTAAGTGAAGTAAGGATATAAGGGTAAAAATTTCATGCCAAAAATAGAAATAGGACATTTAAGGTGACTTGACCCTAAATGAAAATGGGACATTTAAGTTGAATAAGAGGGAGTATTAGAAAGTCATAGAAGTATATATTATTTTATTTTTTTCAAGTTTTTAATTAAATCTTTATAATGTTTTTTGTTAAATGAGTATAAAATACTTCGAGATAGTCAAAACATAAATTCATAAATTTTCAATTTTTTTATTTATACAAATATGTTAAAAATTTTAATAAAATCTTGTATCACACGAACAACATTTAGCAAAATAAACAAAACAAAGAACAAATCTCATTCCACACGCTCTTCCCTTCTGATTTTTTCCACTTGTCTCATCTTCGTATTCTACAGAAAAACAAAACACCCCCCAAACAAGCAAACATCAACCCTTGAACACGCACCATTTCAACAAGAGAAAACCCAACGAACAATCAACAATCAATCCCTAAAAACAATGGCAACTAATCAAAACCCAACATCAGAAAATCAAGTATTCCCAGAAATGCCACCAATTCGGGTCAAACCACCATCTACATCAACCGCATCATCACCAAGAGTAACTGTTTCAACCCCAACAGCAACTGCAACTGGTGCTGCTGTAGAAACTCCAACAGCTGGTGCTGCAAGGAAGATTGCTATTGCTGTAGATCTGAGTAATGAAAGTGCTTTTGCTGTTAAATGGGCTGTTGATCATTACATTCGTCCTGGTGATGCTGTTGTTCTTCTTCATGTTCGTCCGACTTCCGTTCTTTATGGTGCTGATTGGGGCTGTGTAGATTTCTCTGCTTCTGTTGATGGTAATAATAATGAAGAATCTCATCAGAAACTTGAAGATGATTTTGATGCTTTTACTACTTCTAAGGCGTCTGATCTTGCTCAACCTCTTGTACAAGCTCAGGTTAAAATTCTTCTCCATTTTGTTTAAAAGGGTATTTTGTTGTTGGAATTTGGAAACCCAATTACTATTTTTGGTGTTTTGATTGTTGCGCGAAAAGGAGGATTGTTTTAGGGATTTTGTGAAATATGTGATTTGAAGATGATCCAGTTTTAAAGATGTCGATTTTAATTGCAACTTTTGGTGTTAGTATGTGTGGTGATGTTTTGGGGCTTTCAAGAATTCAAATTCCTAACTTTTCTATTGTGATTGTTTCTATGTGGAAAATTTAGGGTTTTTTATGTTTGTTTGTGCTGCTCTATCCAATTAACTAATGCTAAGCTTGTAGGGAAGGAAATGGAGGGAAAGGACAGGGAGATGTATGGAGGGATGAATGTACATTTCTCCATTTGGATTGCAAAAGGGGAGGGGAAGTGAATTGAAGGGGAGATCTCCGTTACATTTTGTAAAATGTAAATCCTTACACCTTTTGAAAGATTTTGAAGGAAAAAATATTAATCTGCCCTTTCGAACCTCACTGAAATTGGTTTTTAAACATACTTTAATATTGTTTTTCATTGTTTTTAGTTGGAGTGTTTGAAGGTTTTGTGAAATGGATACTTAGAAATGGGCTGATTAGTTTGATATTTTCCTTCACTTATTTATTATTAGAGTACTGTCATTTGGAGATTGGTATAACTTATGGTATTTTTGAACTGTGATCATTGACTTGTAAATATTTTTCTATTTATTTTAATGGAACAATTAAGTTGATTGTGCATTTTTGAAATTTGATTCTAATGTGGTTGATTGAGAACATAACTAGCTTGTGGAATCCTTATTATACCATTTTGTGTGGGTGAAGCGAAAAACACATGCTTTGTGGGATCAATTTTGAAAAAGAAATGAATTGTGGAGGGTGACATGGTAGTAAAGATGCTATTTCTAGAGATATCTTTTGTTTGTGTTTTTTGGGATGGAAGTTTACATTTTTTTCCTAAGAAAAGTTTCTTATTTGGTGGAGACTTTTGTTCTCTTTTGTGCTCTTAAATGGTCATTCGTAGTTTCTTTATGACATGGAAAAATGTAGGAAATGTCACAATTGCAAGTTAGCATCGTGTTTACACATGACAGGGGATTAGGTCGGTGGGAGAGATAGTGTCGGCCTATTGGGGTGATGGGGTTTGCGGGTTAACCAAAGTGTGAGATTACTCATATCGAGTTGATTAGATTGGTGGAGGGCCTATTGTTCAGGCAAGTAGATTGCACATAATTCTGATGGGTGTGCTTATTTGGTGTTTTAAGAAAGTATATTAGTTTGGGCCTTATAAAAAAATTGACTTGAATCGTAGTTTGCAGATTTTTGTCGTTTTGCATTTTCTTAATTCGTTGAAACAGCTAAGCTTGCGTTAGATACTATTGTACTGTTATTATAATGTCTTTGAAATATGTTTTGAGCAATCACCTTTGGCATTCAACCGAGAAAAGATAAATATTTTTAAATCAAGAAATTATTGACTCATGTAGATACAGATAGGCAAAAGATAAGAAAGGGGTTATTTTCTTTTTTTTTTTTACTTGATTTATATAGTAACTAAAAGTAATTCATTATTTGAATGTTTAATTATAGAGGATTTGGAAAGAAATGTCTGGATTTTATGCTTTCAATTTCCGTCCGTTTAGTTTTTGCCAATTTTATTTGGAATGAAACCTGAGAAGTATGAGTGTAGTATTGGAGTCTTTCCTGTAATCTTTCTTAACATGGGGATAATTTTTTTTATGTTCCGTTTCTGTCCTATTCCTTCCAAATGTTATGCATCTACATTGATTTATATGGTTTCCTTGGAGATTCTAAGCCAAACATTATATTTTATTCTATATTGATACCTATTCATCATTATCATCAGTGTTATTTTTATATTTGGATATTTAAGCAGTGATGTTGTAACCATTTTATTTCTTTTTACTGTTCCAGGTGCCATATAAAATTCATATTGTAAAAGATCATGACATGAAGGAAAGGCTATGTTTGGAGGTTGAGAGGCTTGGATTTAATGCTGTAATTATGGGAAGCCGTGGTTTTGGTGCATCTAAGAGAGGAAGCAATGGTAGGCTTGGGAGTGTTAGTGATTATTGTGTGCGCCACTGTGTCTGTCCAGTAGTAGTTGTCCGCTATCCTGATGAGAATGAAGGAAATGGTGGAGATGATGTAATGGTTTCTGTGGCTGAAGTAGATGAAGAGGGAGTTGCTGAAGAGGAAGAGTACCATGATGCTTCAGATGAACGCAAGGGTTAGTGATTTCTTTTGTTGTCTAATGATTTTTGATTAAGTTGATATGTTAATTTTCTATCCGTTTAAATGATAATATTTTATACTATTGAATGTTAATGTGGAACTATTGTTCTGTTCTGGTCGTTGGAATTTTCATTCTGATGCATGGCTTCTAATTTTTGGTGGGTGGATGTGTGTTAGTAAGGAGATCAAATGTAGTGGTACCCTTTTGTTTGTTCTATCACCTACCTTAATTTGATGTGCTATGTGCTTGCTCATATTACTCAACTATCTTTGGTAGAATTGATGTGGTTTTGTGCAAGAAAATGAAGTATTCTAGTAAAATGCTTTATTATCACCATGATGCTATTGTTGTCCTGGTGTTCATGAGGCTCCTTTACTAGAGCTATTGTTTTAGATCTTTTCCCTATTTTGCTTATTTAATTGGTTTTTTTTTCTATTGCTTATTTCATGAAAAATTATGTTTAAATTTTTTCAATTAAGTTCAGATAAATGTCTAAATGGTGAATCTTTCTCACATGTTTTACTTAATTTAGGGTTAAGAATCTCATATAATCTATGTAGAATGGGGTTTTGATCCAATCTTTCGAATTGGAACATGTTTATGTTATGCCTAAATGTATAGTATAACTAACATTGATTTAAGGTTTTGAATCATGGATGAGTGAGGATATTCATTATACTTCACGACTTTTAGAAATATTTATCTTATACTTTATTTGATTATCTAGTTTTAGTATCCAAAAATGAGTCTTATTGTTATTGTGGGCCTTGTGATATAATGTTATTGTATACTAGCTTGATGTTAATATAAGAAAAATGCTATTTAGTCTAAATTGGAGTTAATCAACCATGGTTATTATAGTATCATTCAATATTCATGAACTCACTACCTTCCACTTATTTCAGTGATACTCTTTTGTAAGCATTTAATGATCTCAAATAGACAATATACCTCTCTCTACATTATGCTATGAACTGAGTAATTGAACGAAAATAGTAAATTGAGAATTGAAAGAATAAAATGACTAAAGAGGAATTATACTAATAAAATTGATGATTAAAGGAAGATTACAAAATAACAAAAGATAGATCAAGCAATTCGAGAAGCTTAATATCTCTAAAAATGAGTAAAACCCATCAAGTGTATAACAATTTTCACCATGAGTAAAATGAAGTATTAGGCTTATTTATAATAAGGTACCTCTTAAACCTACTTATTCCCCAAGTCTTCCCGACATGACAATTACCAAAATTACCCCTACGTAAAACCAAATATTTGGTCATTGCACATTAATGGAAAACTTAGTGGTTCAAGAACCACAACTATTCCTAAGCCGAAATTCTAAAAGATTGGGTTCGGTTACATGAACTATTCATTTCGGCTTTCTACCAACTTGTAAGTTTGAATTATTCATATATTTTACCACTCATGCACTCCATGTTATCTTCGGTCTTCCTCACCTCATGAATTCTTCTTCTCCGTTTATTTTGATATTCTACCTACTTATAAGTCTAAATCAAATTATATATTTTTTCATTCATGCACCTTGTGTTATCTTCGGTCTTCCTCACCCTCTTTTTGAGTCCTCCGAATGCTGCGTTTTCTATCTTTCTTATTGGATCACTAATAATTTGTCTTTGCACTTGCCAAAATCATCTTAAATGATTTTCTTTCATCTTCAAATCAATATTTATGACTCTTAGCCCCTTTTTCTTTTATCTTCGTTTCAAATTCTATCCCTTAAGGTATGTTTGATCATCCATCGAAATGTTCGCATTTTCTCTATTTACACCTTCCTACTATGATTCTTTTCAAAAGCGCAAAATATAGTAGCATTGGTATAATGGTTGTACTACATAACTTGCCCTTTAGCTTTAGGGGCACACTTCGATCACTTCACATCTCCATTGTCGCTCTCTATTTTTGTGACTCAAACTTAATCCTATGGCTCGCATCTTGTTGGATATCCTAATTATTCTGAAATATAAACTCAAGGTATTTGAAGCTTTCACTTGGAACAATTTTGTTCTGTTTCAACTTTATATGTCTACTTATCTCATTTGTGCTAAAGTGACACTTTATGTACTTCGTCTTACTTCAACGTAATTTGAACTTTCGTTATTAGTGGTTGATGAAAGATAATTGAGTACCAAAAATAGAAAAAAAGAAAATGGGATAAGCAAAACAAATAACCTAAAAAGGAAATTAATATGAATAAAATAAAAAGGGTGGGATTAAAATCACCATTGGTTAAGCAAAATAACTTTGGCAATAAGAGTAACTTTTGGTCCTTTGGCTATTATAAATGAAAAGCAAAGTAAAGGCTCATTAGTTATTACTTTCTATTTGTGATTTTACCTGTACCTTTTTTCTAGTCCCAAGTAATATGTTTTTTGGTTGGAAATTAGATAGAATAAGATATGGCTGAGACACATAAATAGCCTTCTACGAAGCAGCTTTTGTTTCCTGCTGCTGTAATGTACTTCATTTGCTCCACCCTCATGCCTTTATTCCTTAAAATGAAAATTTCTGTCTATGGGGATAATCATGGGGATGGAAGATAGGATGTATTATGATTCACCATGCCACTGGTGACAGGTCAAGTTGATCAACTGTTTACTAATTTGTTTTTCTTGTAATGTTTAGTGTTGTCAATTTGAAGTTGCAATGTTGTAGCCCATGGTAATAAATATCGTTCTAAGGTTATTTATCATGACCGTGATATTAGGCCACGATGGCCGATGGAGAAAGTGTTTCAACCACATTTGATTTAGTACCATGTTTCTGTACAAGTTTTCTTCGTATCGAATAAGAATTTGGTGTTGTGAGATGCTTCATGTTGGTTTTTAGTTCCTTGCCCTCAATATAGCATTTTATGCATTTGGTACCTTAAAGAGAGTGTGGGATCTGCTATATCTTGTGGAATACTAGGTCATCTCTTTGAGAGAAGTTGAGTTTATTTTATTTTCCATGCCTTAGTCTTTCAAGGATCTTAAAATTCTACTAGAACATTTGCACTTTAACTTGTAATTAAGCCCAAAAAAGTTGTTTGGCAATAACTTTTGGTTTAACGATTTTCGCCTCTTAGAATGTCCAATTTCTACTAGGGATTTTTGTTCTGGGGCACCTACATTGTTTTAGGGTCTTCTTAGATCTTGATTTTGTTTTTAAAAGAAAAACTAGTTGGTGGGGCGTAAGTTGAATGTCCAAAGCCGAAAACATTGTATTTTGTTTAAAAATTCAATTTAAAGTGAAATAATTTATAAATAATTTCTCAAGTAATTAGATTGAAATTTAAGATTTTGAGGCATAAACTGATTTTTCTAGGTAGTGTAGCTAAGGAAATATAAGCAAGTCAATATTGAGTTGATATATTAGAAACTTCTGAGTTTGACTTTGTTTATAATAATGAACTTTGACATTTTTATTTGAATTTTTAGTTCATAACTTAGTAATGTGACCAATTTATAAAATTTAATCTACCAATAAACAATCGATAAACAGAAACGCAACATTCACTCCTAACTTGTATGGTATCATTCAACATACAAAATATTCAAGTAAATTAAATTAATTTGTCCATCTTTTGAAAAGCTATAAGATTAGTTTATTTTCATTGAAGGTTAACATTCACTCCTAATTGAATTATATGATACCGTTACCTTAAGAGCAATACAATAAAAGAAAAAATATTAAGCTATGCAAAAAGAAATTTTTGAACAATAAAAGAAAAGTTGTATACAAATATAGAAATTTAAGAGGAAATAGACTTATTGTTTCTAGAAGAAGAGGGGAAGGTACACCAATAGAGAATGCGAGCACAACCTACAATGTTCTTATTAGTGCAAAAATATAAGTGTTCTTTATAAATTATTTGTTTGTTATACCCATAAAACAACACAAAGAAAGCATAATTAATTAAAATAACAATAGTAAAATAGCTCATTAACCAACTTTGGAAAATGGTTAAATAGCTAATCAAAATACTTCCTCCATCAATCCTTGATGTTTTCGTTATGAACTAGAATGTTTTCATCATTATCCTTAATACACTTCACAACACCGAAGTCATTAGTTTTTTCTTGCTTCCTCTTTGTCATTCTATGTATGTCGTTTTGTTCTTCTTTAGAATCTAGTTTGTCAAACACCTTTTTAAAAGCTTTTAATTTGTTTTGCGAAAAACTACATTTGTCTTGGTTTTGATTTTTTTATATTTGGCTAAGTTTTCTCATTCTTGCATTTTCCTAATGCAAGATAAAGAGTTTTCTTTTCCTTGATAATTGTCTTGACCTTCTCATTCTACCACTTGTTTCCTTCTTTACCACGAAACTCACACCTTGTTCTTCTAAATTCTCTTTGGCTATTCGAATGCTGCAAGTTTTCATCTTTGTCAAGTATCTTTTGCATTCGAATCCATCTCCTATTATGCTTCTTCTATAACTTTCTCGACAAACTTTTAGCATTATTCTCTTTTAATCCCCACCGTTTAATCTTAGGTTCTTTTTTTTGACTTTCTTTATCTTTGATCTTATTTGATGGCGAATATCTTGGACAAAAAGAGTTAGTGTTGGGTGGCTACACAATCTCCTAGGATAACCTTCAATTTAGGCAACTACCTTATCATCCTTGTCAAAAAGTGGTCAATTTGGGATGTGTTTTCTCTAGTTCTAAAAGTCTCTTGTTGGTTTTACTCTTCTTAAGCCATGTGTTAACAACAAATAAATCCTATGAGAATGCAAAATTCAAAATGAATTTTCCTTTTGTATTCCTATTTTCATAGCTAAAACCTCCATGAACGTTTCAGTAGCCACTGCGACATATCCCTAATTGCCATCCAAATCAAACCTTCGATATAGAGCATCTCATTCATTTGTATATTTTGCACCATATCATCAAGATCCTCTTAAAATTTCACTTTAATTGATTTCTCTATCCATACGTGCAGTGTATAGGTACTTATGACATTCAAATCTCTTTGCCATGTACAATTTCACTCTTATACTCATATCAATCTTCTTGCATGCCTCTACCACATCTTTAGATGGTCGTTACTTTGTTCATCCGTAATAACGCCAACTTTGATTTCTATCTTGTCCTGAGCACCACAATTTATATTTCAGGTTTTTCACCTACTATAATCCATTTTGTCTCAGTAGACATACTCATGTCCATTATATCTACCAGCTCTAAAAATCTACCACTCAAGCTACGAATATTTCAAGTTTTATTCTTAACCTATAATTCTTGGTTTCCTTCACCTCCTATGCCTGTTCATTTGACATCACACTCGGACAATGTGGCATGTCACTTTTGGATGACGACCTAGCAGCCTTTGCGTACTTTTCACTAAGCCAAGGCCTAGAAGTGCACTGATTAGAGGGCTTCCCCACCAGAATTGATTTTTAGTTCATGATCATGGAATATGACTAAGCTTTATTGAGCCGGTTGTCACTAACCTACCGCTCATCCTCCTTTATCCGGGCTTGAGACCAACAATAGGGGAGAAGCACTCAAGGAAACAAACTCAAATTATAGCTACAAAAACTCGAAATTACCTGATAAGGATGAAGATGAGGAACCGTGAAGGAGCATGATAAAATGTGCACAAAAGTCAAAAGAAAAGAGTTTATTAATATCCTTGATAATCCAATACATCAAAGAGCAAAACACTACACAATATTATATAGGAACAACTCATTAACCAAATTTGGAAAATGGTTATAACTAACTATTGTACAGTTGTTTAAATAACTAATTGTATAACAACTTATAAACCAATCATCTAACTAACCAAAGTGCTGACTAGATAACAGTCTTTGGAGTGCAATAACCGAATGTGTTGAGCTCTTCTCGCTATAATCAACAGGTCATCACCGCATTACTACTCACCCCTTGTGTACTAACATTGCTATTTCTTATGCAGCGGCAGCCTGAAAACTGATACGATCTGGTGTGTTCTACGAGTAGCAGGTACAATTTTCTCACTAAAAACTGAGATAATCGCAATTTATTTGACTGCATCCAAATTATAGAGTAAGAGAGTTGTGTTGTTACTTGTTTGCCACTATATTTCAGGTTATGTTGTTTTGACTAGCTGTTGTTATCTGTTTATATGCCAGATTGTTACCTGAAGAAGGAAAATCATTGTTTCCTTTTGTTTTTTGCAATGTAGAAATGGGTTTGGCTGGTATTGGATTCTATCACACTCAGATGAAGCAAAGTTTGCTTTTGTGCCGTCTTCTGTTGCTCCCTGGGATTTTATCTTCATCCAACCTGCTTTTTATGTGTATGAATATGAATTAGATGTGAATTTATTTATGGTTTTTAGGAGGTTTCTGCATTTTGATGCGTGCAATTGCACTTATTCTCATGATTTCTACTCCTTTATGATGATCGTTATTAGTCATTTGCGCTTATTTTGCGAGATTTATGCGATTTTACTCATTTTGACTATTTATGTTGATTTTAAACGGTTTTGAATGTTTTAGCATAATTTTATGGTTTATATGATGATGGGGTTGTAGTAGGGTGGTTTTCACTTGATCGAAGAACCTAGATTATTTATGAATCTTTAATTTACAACCTGAATTTTGTTTCTCACCCAATTCAATTTAGGAGGTGTTTGGTATGAGGAATAAAGTATTGGAAACGATTTCCTTTTGGTAACGGTAGGGCTGTAAATGTGGTCAGAAACCTGTTTTACCGACTTGTTACCGACCGATACCGAACCCGTTTTTGACCGAATACAAGTGACCAGATACCGACCGCTAACGAACCCGAATGGTGACCGAAACCGTTTCCGACCTGTTTTACACATACCGAAACCGACCGGTACCGAACCTGTTTTAAACCGAAAACCGTTTTCGACCTGTTTTTATCATACCGTGACCGACCGATACCGAACCTGTTTTCAGACCGAAACCTGTTTTCGACCCGCTTAATACCCGTTTTTAACCGACCGTTTTTGACCGAATCTATATTGTACCGAACCTGTATTATACCGAACCTGGAACCTGTTTTGTACCGAACCTGTTTTGTACCGAACCTGTTTTGGACCGAACTTATCTACATAATTCTTCTAAGTTGTCAAAATATAATAAAATTTTATATAAAATAATTAAATTAAACTTAATTATATTATTTCTATATGATAAAAATTAAATTAAATATAAATTTTTATAAAATAAATATATAAATTATAAGTTAATATATATTAACTCAGTAATTTAGTAAAGCCTTTTTCTTTTCTAAAAAATTAAGTATAAATTTTACAAAACTCAGAAATTGCAAAATTGCATAAACATAGTTCATACTTTGCAACCAATATAAGTACCAAGTTCAGGTTAATTTGCTGACTAATTAATACTGTATTAAAATCAACATATAACAATATAAACCAATACAAAATATTAACCTATGAAATTGATAAACCACTTTCATTTCATTTAATAGTTTAGACGAAATTTAAAATAGATCTATTACATTTTTTTCCCTACCAATAATATAAACATCAATAATCCTAACTACACAAAAAGTCTTTTCCAAATTTTAGTTATGCATAAGAAATTGCAAAAGTATAACTCATTTCATCACTTTTCTTTAATTTTCTCAGAAGTATAACTCATTTCATCACTTTCATCTTCTTCCTCCTCTTCCATCACCACCTTAGATCTCCTGCTCCTAGTCCTCAATGCGACACCGCCTTTCAATAATCTGTAAGGAACTGCTCCACCAAACTTAGTGTACCTTAAGATCATATAAAAGTAACAACTTTCAGATACTGAGTATTATGATTAAGAGCATGAGATGGAAAAACGACAGAAAGTTATAATAAATAAAATAAAAAAAATATAAATTAATTATAAAATATAAATTGGGCGCTCAGATATGATAATTTGGTAAAAAACCCAATTACAAGAAAAAAATCTTCATAGAGCACTACACTTACCTGAAGCATTATCATCATGATCAGTGTTATTTTCCTCAATAACACTTAATATCTCCTTCGCATTTTCCTCGGGTTCAAACCCAAATAGCCAATTTCGCGTTGTCACCAAAATTTCAACATTTTTTGGTAACAAAGAAGATCTCAATTTGTTAAGGATCCGACCACCAACACTAAAAGCAGATTCAGATGCAACAGAAGTAATTGGAATGGCTAGAATATCTCTAGCCATTAGTGCGAGTGTTGGATAAGAGGTAGACTGTCCCTTCCAATATTCAAGAACATCAAAACCATCATAATCAACAACAAGAGACATGGCCAAATAAGAGTCCACATCACCTCTCGCCGTCCTAGATGCAGAAATACGAGGAAAATCATGACGTAACTTGCGCATTTGGAACGGACGAGGAGGACCAAGGTTTGACGGAGAGGGTGCAACAGGAGCAGATTGAGTGGTATTCATATAACATTCATATAAAGCAACAAACGCAGCAAGCACATCATTTACCTTTTGTTCAACCGCAGTAGGTACATACAGCATAGAATAATAATCACTAAGGAAAGTCATCTTAAAACGTGGATCAAGTAAAAAGGCAAAAGACAGAACCATAGAATGATCGGACCAATATTTATCAAACATTTCCCACATAGGAGCAGCCATCTTTCTCACAGCATCACTAGGATCTTGGTGGGAATCAGTCAAAATCTTTTCAATACATATTATGCAAGAAAGGTACAAATTTGCAGTGGGATATTTTGAACCAGAAAAAAGCTTGGTAATCTCATAGAATGGCTCAAGAAAATCACAAATATCTTGAAGTGTATCCCACTCATTCTCAGAAATAATATCAACATCAATATCCCTTTCACGAACAAGATATAAATCAATAGCATCCTTTACCTCAAGAGCCCTATGAATCATGTCATAAGTAGAGTTCCATCTAGTGGAAACATCCAAAACTAATTTACCCTTTGATTGCAAACCTTTATCAATTTTAGCTTTCTCAAAATTTGTAAGTCGAAAATCAGAAGAATCAACATATATAACAACCGCACGTAACTTAGTCACGGAATTATCAACAAGTTTCAAACCCTTTTTAACAATAAGGTTCAAAATATGAGCACAACACCTTATATGAAAATACTTGCCATCTAAAGGGAGAGGAGAAGAGGAGTGCAAATCACGTTTTAGTTTTTCAACCATCCTATTATTAGAGGAAGCATTATCAAGTGTGATTGAAAAAACTTTTCTACCTATATTCCAGTCATTCAACAAACCTTTCACAAACATGAATATAGATTCACCATCGTGGGGTGGGGGAAAACGGCGAAAATTTAACAAAAGGGAATGCAATTTATAATCATCATCGATGAAATGGGCAGTAAGGGCAAAATATGAACGCGAAGTACATGCTGTCCATCCATCACAAGTTAAGCATATACGACTCTTACAAGATTGCAAATTGTCAAATACTAGTTTTTTGTACTTTTCATGTTCACCCATTACGCATTTAGTTATCGTATATCTAGACACATCTTTGACATTAGGATTTAACCAACGATGCAATTCTCTAGTTTTAATATGCTCTACCATACTCAAACAATATCCATGATATAATATCGAATCAGCAAACTTAAGCACGTAAGTATCATGATCATACACAACATTAGCGTTTGGGTTATTTTTTATGAACTCTTTATAACCTTTACAGCCCTCAGTATGACGTTTATAATTAGTTGTACCTGCACTACCTGGTGCTGCCGCCTCATAATCGCAGTATTTACACTTTACCGTCCGTACGTCATTGGGGTACGATACATGTCTCCAAAGCACGTAAGTATCATGATCATACATGTCATTCATCATACGAACAAAAAAATAGAAAACAACCCACCTATGACATGTCTCCAAAGCAAAGCACGCTTAAATCCCAACAATTATACAATTATACAGATATCTCCAAAGCAAACAAACTAATTACAACAATTATACAGATGACACACTTAAATCCCAAAATGATGATAAACCCAATCACAATTTCCACGTAAAGCACGCTATAACCACCTATGACATGTCCAACAGCTTAATGAATGAAATTCAAAACAACAAAAATAATAATAAAACTCAATCAAGATCAAAACTTGCAAACAATTAATTAAAAAAATAAAATTTCAATTCCAATTATAACCATATAATCAACACAAAATCAATCAACTCAGGATAGAAAATTATCCGAAAATGCAGCATTTAACAATGAAATTATCCGAAAATGACACAAAATTGTAGGAAAAAAAAAACAGGATAGAAAATCAATACTTGAATGAAAACAATTATAAAATTTGAATCTTACAGTGAAATGAGTGGAAAACTGCAGCTCCGTCCGAAGAAACAAAACCCTAACAACAAAATCTGAATAAAATGAAATCTCCATCAAAATCAAAAACTGAAATCAATAACAAAAACAAGAACATGAAACCAAGTATGAAAACAAGAATAAGAAATCAAAAATCAAAATAAAAAGTAACCAAAATAAAACCGAATGATACTAAAAAAAAAAAGCACAAAAACGCTAATAAAAAGTAACAAGAACAAGAATGAAGAATGAAGAACTAAATTAAAACAAAAACGAAGAATGAAAGCCAGAAAGAAAGCACAAAAACAAGACAAGAATGAAGAACGAAGAACTAAATGAAAGTCAAAAAAATTCACAAGAACGCAAATAAAATCAAATGAAGAATGAAGAACAAGAACAAACAACAAATCTAGAACTGGGGGTACGACGTCGACGTGGGTTGAAAGCAGGGCGGCGAGCCGGCGAGGCAAGCTGGGAGGAGGCGAGGAGCAGTTCGCGAGTTCGCTATTTCGCGTGAGGCTTGGCTGCTTGCTTTCTTTGTTTTTGGGTTTTGTTTTTGGGTTTGTTTTTAATGGAATCGAAGTTTAGGGTTTGTTAGGGTTTGGGCTTATCAACGGTTTAGATTAGATCCCTTGATCTAACGGTTCATATTAGTTTTTTTTTTTTTTTTTTTAAATATATTAGAGTATGTTTAATCAATGGTTTAGATTAATTGATTTCAAAATGAAGGGTTATGATTTATCATGCCTTTTGCCAAGTTGACAATCCATGTATTGAGGTTGTGCACCAATAGGATAATCTTATGTGTTTTTTTTTTTTTTACAACTAAATTTTTTTTTAAAATATGAGTAATTCATTGATTTAATGGTTTCTAAATAAACTTCTTAATTAACTTAGCTTAGACGAAGTTGATTAGTTGAATATATATATTAAACTCATAACTTAACCACATTTATAAAAACTTGATGTGAGGTTTCACCTTCTATCATTCTCAACATTGATAACAACATGATTTATCAAATTGAAAATAATTAACCTGATATGATCAAATATATATCAATTATAATCAATTTATCAAGTTGAAATAACCAGACCTATGATCAAATATATTAATTAACTTAAATAGAGTTCGTTTAAAATCAAACTTATCAGCGTAGATGATCGATTATTTAACTTAAATAGAACGAACTATAATGAAAAACAAATCGAATAACTTGGATCGACTTTATAATACATTGTTGACTTCATCTACACAGTAAAATAAGATCTCGTATAAACTTAAACGGTTTAGATATATGAGAACAAGTCATATCATTATGACCGATCACATTAGTTGAAAATAACACACCCCATGGACAAACGAAGGTCAATTCAATCAGTGATGAAGATATATTATTAAGACAATCTAACAAACTTACATTGTGACATTAATAACATATTATTGTTGTAAATTGTAATTGTCTAATTGATATTAGATGAAGTCGATCAATTAACATGTTATGATCTATTAATTAACTTAGACGGAGTTGATTAGTTGAATTTGATGTCATAAAACTCATAACCTAACGACATCTATAAAACTTGATGTGAGGTTCCACCTCCTATATATCATTCCCATCATGGATAAACGCATGATCAATGACATTATGAGGCAACACGATGCGATTTTTTACCAAATTGGAACAGAATAATTGGAACATAATTGAACTGAATTAAATCATGGTTTAAATGAATTGAACTGAACCGATATCAACCAAATTAACCGGAATATCGGTTTAACTGAATTGAACCGAACCGATACCAACCAAAACTGAACTGAATCCCGGTTCAACTAAATTGAACTGAACCGATACCGACCAAAACCGACCGATTGTGACCGACCGATTCTGACCCGCATACCGATTGTGACCGACCGATTACCGATTTTGACCGCCCGGTTATGATCTGTATACCGATTACGACCTGCAAAAAACCGTTTTTGACCGACCGAATGTGACCTGTTTCCGGTAATGACCGGACCGATAAATACCGGACCCATACCGACCGACACCCGCCAAGGAAAAAAACCGGATTCGACCGGATACCGAATAAACCGACCGATACCGACCGGTACCGAAAGACTTATACGACCTGCTTTTGACCGACCGTTTTTTACCGAACCTATTTTTGACCGACCTGTTTCCGACCTTTTAACCCGTTTTTACAGCCCTAGGTAACGGTTAGGGTTATCAAAACACTATACCAAATAATTTGTAAGGGTAATGATAAATTGAATTCGTTACCTATTTTAAAATTTTGAATACCAAATGACCTTTAGTTTCTTCCTTTTAATATTCTTTAGTTTTTGTTATTATTTAGTTTTCTTAATTTCATTGTTCTTGCTTTTAATTTCTTTATTTTGTGTTATCTAAGTTATTTTTGGTATCTACAATTATTATTTATTTTTCAATTTTATTTAGTTGTCAATTACCTTGTCTAATGAGTAAATTTTTCGATCACAATTTAAATGTAATTGATGTGATCGTGAAATTATTTATAGAATTGTGGATCTATAGTCAAACTTGTGCCAAACAATATTAAAATTAAGAACTTTATTAATCTAGTCAACAAAATGGGAGTCTAAACTTCGGAGTAATTTTGTCTTAAGATAAGTTTTTGAAAATTTTTCTCAAAATAATCCCAACTATCACTATTTTTGAAAATTTGTTTAGAGTTAATTTTAACTCTTGTTTGTAGGTTTATGTTTTTTAGCATATTGTGTTTATCAACACAGCACTGGAGGGGGAAGGGGTTGGTGATGGCTGTGAGGGGTGGGACTGGTGGTGGCTGCGGTGGTTTTGTGGCTGAAGGGAGAAGAGGTGGGGGAGGTGGTTCGGCTGGGGTGGTGGTAGTTGGGTTAGGGAGGAAGAATGGTGATGGGAAAGGGTTTTGAAATTTTGTTTTTTTTATTTAATTTTTTTTTTATTTTACAAAGGTGACCTTTTATCACAGGCTACTAAGTTGTAGGGTATGCTATGAATAAATTCAGATAAAAGTTGAGATTATTTAAAAATAAGTGATAGTTAGAATTAATTCTGGCCAATGAGTAATAGTTTGGATTATTTTGAGCAATTTTTCCTAAGTTTTTTTCATTCAATAAGATAGAATATGAGATTTGAATTATTAGGTCTTAATTTGATGGTTAATCAATTAATTAGAAGTGTGAAATTAACATGCATTAAATTAAGTTTTGTAATTCATAATCTATAAATAATGAGAATAATTGACATTAATTGTGTGATTTTCAGTATCATAAATTTTAATCATTTTTATTACTTACAAACTATTAATTCCAATTCTTAGTAGTTTTAGACACAAAATCTCTCAAAATATTTTAATCTTCAATTTACTATGAATAGAATTTTTACTCTCACCGTTTTGATATGCTATTTTTAAATAGATTTTTACGAACTTTAATGTCAAACTGTGACTATGATTTCTCATCGATTTATATGAAAAAAATATATTCACGCAAAATCTTATTAGATTTGTCTCAATATATTATAAAATTTTTAATATTTTTAAAAATTAACAATTAAAATAATTTGACTTTTTAGTTTCTATTAGAATTTAAGTAATAGGTAAAATTTCCTTATGTTCTACTTACATCTACAAGCATAATGTGCACTTGTGATTAATACTATTTGACTATCAAGTTTTTGGTGTTGTTATCGAAAAAATTAGAGTTAATTCTCTAAGTTACATTTTGAGGAGCACACTGTTTTGAGGGAAAACCAGATTTGGTTAGCTTTCTCTTAACTTTCAAGTTTCTGGATACATATCTCATACTTGGTCCACATTTGCTATATTTGTACCAGACTTGCTAGTTGCAAGTGTCCTACTTGCCACTTGCAAAATTAAGAATGTACTCTGTACTCGGACAGGACTACATTTTTCCATTTTGTACCTAAATTTCATAAGATAATGTTGGTAACTTTTTTTTAAAAGCCGAGGAAAAAAAAAGAATTAGATAAGAATTAAATTTAGAATTTTATTTGTAAAAAGTGATGGCTTTTAACTGAAATAAAATTTGAATTTCATTTTAATCACTACTTACTAAGCTTTTTGATTAGTTATGGGATCTAACTTTAGATTTTACCTATAAAGTTTAAGAATTAGATGTACACGATGTTATTCTTTCGGTGAAAATTTTTTAAAATATCTAAATTTTATAAATAAGAAGTCCATATAAGAAAGAAATTGCTCACTGAAAAAGTTTTCGAATCCAATTACACGTTTATCATTAAAAAATTGGTGATGAATTTTTAACACAAATTCTTACTTGAGACAGTCTTTATAAAAGACGCATCTCAAATGGGTCGGTCTATTATTACTAAAAAGATAATTACCCAAAAAAACGCGCGTTGTGTAATTCTATTTGGAGTTGGTGTTATAACCTATTGAAGTTGGTATTATAACCTATTAGAGTTGGTATTATAAATTATTAAAGTTGGTATCTCCAAATAGGTTATAATACCAACTTTAATAGGTTATAACACCAACTCCAAATACCAACTTTAATAGGTTATAACATCAACTTCAATAAGTTATAACACCAACTCCAAATAGCGTTAAACGCACGCGTCAGTTTTTAGATTTTTCTCTTTTTTTAAATTGTTAGGCTTGAACCTAGATGACTCGTCTCTTATAAAGACGATCTCTGAATAGAGGCGCTGAATTTTTAAATATTCAAGTCAAATTGGTAAACTCTTAATTGAATTAAAGAAAAAAATATGGTGAATTTTGACCTTTGTTTTGATGTTTTAGAAAATTCATTTTTGAGTGGCTTTTTTTTTTAAATTCCTACTTTTGAGTGTTTTTTTTTTAAATAATTCTATTATTTAGGAAAATTTGTTTTTACACAAATTGTTGTAAGAGACGGTATCTCCGAAAGACGCGTTAGATATATGGGCTAAATAATCCAATTAATACAAATTAAAGAGAAAATAAAAATGTGGGCTTCTTGTTTTGAGGTCGTCACTTTGAGAGACCGTCTCTTACAAGAGTAGCTGTTATTGTTAAAGTACTTCCCTATATACTAACTTACATCAGTTTGTTTCAAAAAATAAAAATAAAAACATCAAAGTGTCTTGTTATGGTTGGTCGTCATCATTATCGCATGTAGTGTATCCTACTCATAAGAAAATATAATCAAGATATGGTAAAGGAAGAAATGTAGCAACAAATACCCATAAAGGAGGATGCGGCCAAATAGTCTCCTGACTCAAAAGAGATCCTTAGAAAAAGAGGTTCCTGTAGCAACATAGATCGATTGAAGCTGAATCTACAAGCTCGCATCTAACCGCACAAGCTTGGCTATGTAAACGAGAGAATATCAATAGTCTAAGACATGAATAAGGCGCCTTTAGCTACCCCTATCCCTAGTCAGGTCCTACGAGAGGTGTAACTTATGCAAGTTATTTTTTTACTTGTTCCTCCCACGTTCTCCTAGATCTTCCTCGATTTCTCTTACCATCCATTATGATGCTTTCAATCCTCCTCACGGGGGCGTCAAAAGTCTTTCTCTGCATATGACTAAACCATCTTAATTTATTTTCACGCATCTTTGCAGAAATAGGGGCAACCCCTAGTTTCTCTATAAACTCCTAGTTTCTAATTCTATCCATGATTGTGTGATCGCACATCCATCTCAGCATACGCATTATTGTAACTTTCATCTTATGTTCAAAAGTTCTCTTTACGGGTCAATATTCTGGCCCATACAACAAAGCAGGCTTGATTGCAACTTAGTAATGTTTACCTTTTAATCTACTTGGAAACTTCCTAACATATAGCACCCTGGTGGCTGCTCACCACTTGAGCCAACCCGCTTGTATTCGATAAGTAACATCTTCATCAATCTCCCAATTACTCTGACTAATCAATCATAAATACTTTAATGTTGTCGTACATGTAACAACTTCTTAACCAATGGTCACCTCTGACTTCCCTATCGGCTCCATCCCACTAAAGTCACATCGGAGATATTTTGTTTTCGTTCGACTGATGTGCAACCCTCTACCTTCTAAAATTGTCCTTCATTTTTCCAATTTATAATTAACTTCCTCCTTAATTGCTACCAACACGATATCGTAAACAAATAACATGCACCACGGTACATTCTCCTATATAGTTTTAGAAATCGCTCTCATAATGACTGTAAAAATGAAAGGGCTTAATGTCGATCCCTGATGTAGGCATACTTTAATTGGGCAAGATTTGGTTATCCCCACTGGTGTTTGAATGTTAGTTGATCATACATATTTCGTATTGCCTTAAATGTACCTTTGTGAAATCCTTAAGCCTTAAGGCTATTCCAAATGATGCCTCATGATATGTTATTGTATGCTTTTCTCCAAGTCGATGAACACTTGTATATAATCCTTCTTTTGCTCCCTATTCACATATTCAATCCACTCACATATTTATTCCATTTTTTCGTAAAATGTCACTTTTTTTTTCCTTTACCTACATTTTGTGTTTGTAGCAAATACTACGATATAGAGGAATTACTATCATTTTTCTATCTCTTTAGTATTGCTTTTTATATTTAAAGATACATACACCATTATGATTTATGTTAATATTTACAAATAAAAATAATCTTTATTATGCTATGCTTAAGAAATAATATAACTGCAAAAATTTATTATAAGAAATAATATAATTAAGTGAACTATTATTTGAATCGTTTAGTTCTATACTTTATAATATTAAATCTTTATAATTTTAAATTCTAAATAATTTCAAATGAATAACTCAAGATATAAATAATTAAATTACCACATTAAATTATATGCTAAAGTGAACTCAAATTCTTAAAATGAGATAATAGTCTTTTGAATTATTAAAAAAACTGACAAATTATGAAATATTACAAATGTAATAAAACAGAGCAAGTACTCGTCGGGCAGGGCCCAACATTAGACAAGCCGCCTCGCTTGGGATCGTTCGTTACTACTTTCTCAATTCTGATATACTTCCTCCGTTCCATAATACTTGCTACATTTTCTATTTTTGGCAATTTCATATTAGTTGCTACATTTCCATTTTTAGTAATAAAACAATCATTTAAAGTTCTACCTACCCCTATTTTTATCATACTCTATACTCTATACTTTATAATAAAATATATACTATATTCTATAAAGTAACCTAACAACCTATTTTTCCTTTTTCTTTTTTAATTAACAATAATAAAATACTATACTCTATAAAGTAAACAATCAGCTACAGTGTAGGTCAATCACTTTTCTTAATTCCCGTGCCCATGCAAATGTAGCAACAATTATGGAACGGAGGAAGTACAATTCTGCACTCCACCTCATGCTCTCAATTTGGTAGGACCCACATGACACTAAATGTTTCAGATTTTTTCCCTTTCACCTTTAAAAAATCACTCGATTTTCCCTTTACAAGAGAAAATTATTTAAATAATTATCATAAAAAAATATGGAAAGAAAAAAAATAATAATCTTGAGTTAATTATGTAAAATGATTAAAACTTGTACAGAGTATGATGAAATGAATAGATATTGGAATCAGCATAGCAATGAGCTAATGTACAGATGATATGATTAATTACTATCCGACCAGATGATTAATTAGAATAAATAAATTATTAGGAGATGGAAAATAAAATTATCATCAGGAATCCATATAAAACTCTCGCTTACGCTTTGATGATGAAGGTAGCATTGATACATTAAGCTCTCCATCATCATCATCATCATGATATACATAATAATCACCATCATCATCATAATCATTATTATCCTCTGCTGAAGATGGCACAGATGAAGAATTAGATGTTAATGGCACAACTTGATTATCACCATCATCATCCTCCTCTTCATCATCATCATGACTTGAATCTACTTCTTCTTCCTCTTCATAATCACCATCATCATCATCATCATCAAGATGATGAGAAGAATTAGAAGCACAAGAAACACAAAAAGAAAAAGAAGGAGGAAGAGTGGAACCAGATGCAGACCAAGGAGTTGAATTTTGGCAAATATGACAAAGAAGAATGCGACTATGTTTTGTAACCAAGAAATTAGCTTTGTGAACTTTGGTATCACACTCCCAACATAACCTTGCACGGTCTGATTCACAGTATGTGCTTGCAGGCATATGGCATAACTCACAACTTTCTTTTTTGTTCTTCATTCTCTTTTTTCTCCTCCCTTAATTTGGGTTTTTGATTTTGAGAAAATAATATAATGGGAGTTTTTAAGGGAGCCGTTTATTTATATGGAATTGAGTCAAAAATGTCGCAAATTGCTCGACTTTATTGGGTATTAATATTATTTCATACGTTCTTTCTCAATCAAATGCATTTTTTCGGGTTGTTTATATCTAGAATTATGTATAATAGTTAATATATATTTTTTTCTCGTATAATAGCCGAAATATGAATTATCATAAATTAATGAATAGTGCAAAAATTGATTTGGCATAAGTAATATGAAACGAAGGAAGTATTATATATTCTATCTGTCCCACCAACTTTGTAACTATTGTTTAAAAGTGTACAAAATTAAATGAAGTGCTATTTTATGAAAAATTTAAGACTCGATAAAAGGTATTGTAGATTATGGCAAAAAATAAAAATAATGTAAATTTAATGAAACAGACTAAAAAAATATGCAAATTTTGTACTCTTTTCGTTTTCATATGTTCTTCTCAAATAGAATTTACGGATTTTAGTGTCCAACTTTGACTATGATTTCTCATCGATCTATAAGAAAAAACATATTCACGTGAGATCTTGTTAGATTCATCTCAATATATACTTTCTAAATATCGACTTTTTAGAATTTTTTAAAAGCTCACAATTAAAATTATTTAATTTTAAAAATTATATTAAAATTTGAAAAAAAAAGAGTAAATGGAAATTACATTTGAAAAACAGAGGTAGTAAGATAGAGTATAAAACAAGTTGTTTTGTAATTGTAATTGGATGGAAGTCTAAGGGGAGTGTTTAGTAAAAGTGTGGTGTAGATTTGAGTTTGATGAAAGTTCGAACACGTGGATGTTTTTTGACGATGAAGGTATCTCTTCACACTATTGCCCAATGCCCACTTGTGTTCTCATCACATCTATCTTCCAAGAACCTACTAGTGCGTGCTTCTATTATTTGTTTTGTTTTTTGTCATGAAATTTTATAATGGATACCCCTACTTATTTTTTGTTGTGAGTTCGTTACAAACACTTTATATTAAATTATAGTCTAATCGTTACAAAAATAGAATACAAATTAAAAGTTTAACTTATGTGGATGATATTAAAGAGAGAAAAAAATATAGTTAAAAATATAAATTAATAAGGTCTATTTTTATAAAATAAAATATAGCAATCTAATCTAAAGCTAAAAAATACAGTAAGCACTACCATAGTAATGTCAAGCGAACAATATCCTAAAATTTTAATATTATAATTCTTTTTATTCTAATGAAATGTCATGTTTGTTTGTTAGCACTATATAGTATATACTACTCACTTTTAATTGTATTTAATTTTCAATTTATAAGTTAATACATAGTCAATTAAAATTTATTTAATTCATCTTAATATATAAATTTTATCAATTTAAACGTATTATAATTTATGATTAAATATAGAATATTCGATTAGAATACGAGTATTCACATTAATGTCTTCTAAATATCTTATTTTCATTATTTCAAAACACTATTATCACCCCGTGGGCCGTGACGACTAACGAGTACCACAAAACAACAATAATTGGAACCATCTTTGCCTATGATTTACAAGGTCCGGACTTTATTGGTCTCTTAATCTTACAATGGAATACAATACAATTCAAAATATAGCCGCTAAAACAACACTAATAATCTTAGACAATCGAGTAATCTTCAATATAGATCATCGAACTTGACAACAACTAATTGTTAGAAATTTAGAATATGATAATATCTAGAGATATTATTTATTCTTTTATTTCATAAATTCTTGAGACGGTCTTACCGTAAGACATGCCTCATATGTAGATTAAATAATCCAATAATACAAACTTTTAGCATAATGGACATTTTGCATGGAATCGTCTCCTGATAAGACGATCTTATACAAGAGAAGCTAATATCATTACCTCACCTTTCTAAATGGCTTTATCCTATATATTCTTCCTTTTCCTCCTTTGTTGAATAAGAGATTATCATTCTTCTGATCTCTTACTTTTCTCTTAAAGCATTTCATCTTGTAACATGGAATCAAAGCAGGAAGATTTTTCACATCTCATAATCTTCTGCTTTCTCCCTAGTTACATTTTTTTTCTTCTGTTTCTTATTTCCTTTTCCTAATCTCTTTACCAATCTTTGTTTGTATCAGAGTTTTCTTGATAATGGTTGCCCCTTTAACAACAAATTCCACCCTTGAAAACCAAATTTCCATTTCCAATTCTTCTCATTCTTTAGACCAAACCCAAAACTCTGCCAGCATCGACTTCACACACCCTTCTGATTCTACTAGCCTCAAACTTGTTTCTGTCGTTTTTGATGGTACTAGATTTAGAGATTGGAACGCTCCATGATCATTGGTCTCACTGCCAACAATAAAATGTGCTTCATTGATGGTTCTTTGTCTCCACCTGCTGCAGATTCTGTTGATGATAAACCATGGCAACGTTGCAACAGATTGGTCATCGGCTGGTTGATAGCCTCTTTGGACTGATATATGACCAAAAGTGTTATGTACTTTAAGAATGCACGAGACATTTGGCTTGATCTTGAAGGCTGCTTTGGTAAAACTTCATTTTGCATTATATTGCTTGCAAGAAAAGTTCATCAATACCTTTTAAGAACCTGGAATGTCTCTTGCAACTTACTTCACAAGAGTTAAAGCCCTTTGGGATAAGTGAGATGATCTCTGCCCCTTGACAGTTTGACATTGCAATCCTGCTACCAATTTCTTTAAGATAAAACAGGACCAACGCATCATGCAATTCCTCGTGAAGTTAAACACCCAATACAGCCAGGTTCGTACCAATTTAGTAATGTTACCAGACTTGCCTAGTATCCAAGACGTTTACCACATGCTTCTTGTTGTGCGACAGCGAAAGCAAGGTTGATGAACAATAATGGAACAAAAAGAAATTCTAAGCAAACAATAAGAAAATGACACACGAGATTTAATGTGGTTCTGATGTGTGTATTTTATATATTATTTTCTACCATGCCCCCATTGTATTTTCATAGCATTTCTCGCGTATTTTGCTCAATTTTCTATTGGTTTTTATGCTTGGTTGGAGTGTTTGTTTCTTATCTATTTTGTAGGTACAAAGCTCTAATTATGCTAGGAATCGACTCTTGGAGCGAGATTTGCAAGTTGGAAGGTCATAAGCTACTCAAAAGTCATTTTTGTGCTGACCAGGTCTCATACCCGGGTGGGTTTCCTCATACCCGGCCGGGTGAGCCTCTCATACCCGGCCGGGTTTCCACATACCCGACCGGGTTTGCACTTGATACTTAGAAGAATTTGAAGATGTTATTTGGAAGAAAAAGTTGCCACACGCACCCGGCCGGGTTTCCACATACCCGGCCGGGTGAGCCTCTCATACCCGGGTAGGTTCCCACATACCCGGCCAGGCCTCTATTGAAGATTAAAATGCTCAGCTGCGTACCCGGGCGGGTTTCCACATACCCGGCCGGGTTCACTCCTGGACTTAGAAAATTTTTGACCTTTGAGATTTAGTTATGCTTCGCACCCGCCCGGGTTTCCACATACCCGGCCGGGTACTGCAGTTATTTTTTTTAGTAACTTCCCGTATCCTCCGATCTCTTTTGAGGAGGATATAAATAGCTTTTGAGGGGAATTTTCAAGACGGTTTTTTCTCTGTTTTGAGGGCTAGGTATTGAAGAGATTTAGCACATTACTTGTCATGGGGGATTGTTAATCAACACTTGAACATTGTAATTTTAATTATATTGAAGGTATTAGTTTCAATTCCAATCTCTTGTTCTTGTTTATCATTATTATTTTTGAATGTTTGTTTTTCCATTAAATTTGAATTTGATTTTCTCCATGAATTTAATTGTTGAATCTCTTGTTAGTTTTAATATGCTTAGTGAGTAGTTTTATTTCTAGGGTTTGGTGAAACTATGCAAAAGGTCATGATTCTTGTTTGATTTTAGGATTTAAATTTGGTTTGTTTAGGTGATTCAATTGATGGGTTCTAGATTGATTGCATGTTTGGCCAATTTGCAAGTTTTATTCGCTCAATTCTATAAGCGAGAGTTGCGAGTTTGAGTGAACGATTTCCTTCTTTGAACAATTAAGCTTTAATCGCGATAGCTTGTTTTATTGTTTAATTGTCGAATTTGTTTGCGAGAGCAACATCTTCCTTCGCCTATATTCATTCCTATCCCAATTGTTGTTCATGAATCATGATCTATGCATAGTGGATCCTTTTAGCCCTAGGTTTTTAATTATTGAATTCTATTCATCTCTTATTTTTGCGTTCTACTTAGATAACCAAAAATCCAACATTTGATCGTTAACAATAGTGAACTTAATTTAAATTGTAACTTCATTTGTCCTTCCACAGTGGTTCGACCCTACTTTCCCAACTATACTAGTTAGGTGAATTAGGAATTATTTTTGGTAGTAAAACGACCTATCAAAATTTGGCGCCGTTGCCGGGGAGGGGCAACAGTTTTGCTTTTTGAATTTAGTGTTTGCTTTTGCTAACCCACTCGAGGAACAACTGTTCTTCGAGCGTATTTACGTTTGTTCTAGTGTTTTTGTGTATGACCAGAAGTACCAACAAGCAACCTTTGCTTTTTGATCCTGAGGTTGAGGCAACTGCTCGTAGAACACACGCAAGTGCGAAGAAAAGGAGGGCGGAGGCTCGTAAACAAGCTCAACAAGCCTCTCAATCTCTTGACATGGCAGGTTAGGCTCCCGAGAGAACTCTTAGGCAGTCTACACAGCCCAAGGCTAGCAATGTTACCGCGGGGATTAGGATGCTGACTACTAATGCTGGAAACTTTGACATCAAATCCCATGTTATGAATATGATCATGGGAAATCAGTTCTATGGTCTTGACAATGAAGAACCCGTCGATCATCTGCAGAAATTCCTTCAAGCATGTTCTCTACAAAAGATTACTGGGATGACTGACGACGAGCTCTACTTGTACCTCTTTCGTTTCTCTTTGGCAGGCAAGGCTCAATGTTGGTATAACTCTCTTCCAAACACCATTACTACTTGGGCGCAATTGTCTGATGCTTTCCTAGTGAAGTATTATCCCGGTTATAAGACTCATGACTACAGAGTTAAGCTCTATAGTTTCTCACAAGATGCGGGGGAGACTTTTCATGATGCGTGGGAGAGATTCAAAGATTACCAATATATGTGCCCTCATCACGGTATAGAGAAGGAATTTCTTATGCAATCTTTTTATAATGGTCTTGATAATGAGACTAAGAGGATGGTAGATGGTGCGGCTGGCGGCTCTTTCATGAACAAACAAACTTCTGAGGCTATTTCACTCTTGGATACTCTTGCTGAAAATCAATGGAATAGCTCATCTAGGCGCGCAGCTCAAGCACCAAGGAAGGGGAAGCATGAAGTTGAAACTTATTCCCTTCTATCATCACAAATCTCAGCTTTGAATGCGAAAATTGATGGGATGCGCATGAATGCTAATACATCTATGCCCGTCAATGCTATGGCTACCTCTAGCCAAGGTGGAGTTGCTTGTGATTATTGCGGTGTGCATGGTCATTCTCTAATGGAGTGTTCCGTTAATCCCAATGGAGCTATGGGGGTGCCAGAGCAAGTCAATGCTTTTCAAGCTCGTCCTCCTTTCAACAACAATAGCTACTATCCTGGAATTCGGAATCATCCTAACCTGTCTTATCGCAGTAACAATGTGTTAAATCCTCAACAACAACATTTTCCACCACAAGCACCACAACAACATTATGGGCAACATCAGCAATATCAGCCCAATCAAGGACCACCCGGTTTCCAAAGGCCTCCTCAAGGCCATCAACAGCAGCATTTTCAGAACCAACAACCCCAATCCGAATTGGGGGAGTTGAAAAACATGATGGCCCAAATGGCCAAACAGCTTGAGCAACTCGGTACTCACAATAAAATGCTTGAAACTCAAGTTGCTCAATTGGCTGCATCTAGCTCCTCTAGACAAGCAGGAGCATTGCCCGGCCAACCCACTCAACCACATGGCAAGGAGACCGCCAATGCAATCACTACAAGGAGCGGGTTGAGTTATGATGAGCCGCCCATGCCTCATAATGAAGAGTCAAATTCGAAAGAAGTGGGCATTCCTGAAGTGGTTATTGATGAAGCACCTTCTGAGGCAGTGCACGAGAAAGAGAAAGCAAAAGAAGAGGCATTGCAAGTGCCTCCCATCACACTTCCTTTTCCCAACCGCCAAGTAAAGAGCAAGCTTGACAAACAATTCGGTAAGTTCTTGGAGGTAGTTAAGAATTTGCAGGTAACAGTTCCTTTTACTGAATTAATCACACAAGTGCCTGCTTATGCTAAATTCATGAAGGACATATTGACTAGGAAAAGAGCCTTTAGTGAGGTGGAAACAGTTGCTTTTACTGAACAATGTAGTGCTTTGCTACAAAACAAATCCCCTCCAAAACTGAAAGATCCTGGTAGTTTCTCCATCCCCTGTCACATTGGGACACTGTTTATTGATAAAGCTTTATGTGATTTAGGAGCTAGTGTCAGTGTAATGCCTTTTTCTGTCTGTTCTAAACTGAAAATGAGAGATCTAAAAGTTACCAATATTACTTTACAAATGGCCGACCGTTCTGTTAAATATCCTTTGGATATTTTAGAGGACGTCCCTGTTAGGGTAGGTAAGTTTTATATCCCTGTTGATTTTGTTGTTCTTGATATGGAGGAAGATCGACAAATTCCTATTATTTTAGGAAGACCTTTCCTTCATACGGCAGGAGCAGTTATTGATGTGAAAAATGGTAGACTTACACTTTCTGTGGGGGATGACAATATAACTTTCAATTTGAGCAATGCTTTGAAAGGTCCCATGCTTGAGAAAAAATGCTATGCTATTGATGTAGTTGATGTGATTTGTCATGATAACTTGCCCCTAACTCTTATGAAAGATCCTTTGGAGGCCGTTCTTTGTCTTGAATCTTCTACAGGTGATGCTAGCATTTGGAAGACTGAAATTGATGCTATTGAACAAGCTCTTTGTAATGAAGAGCTTAGTCACAGCAAAGGCAAGAGAGTGCAGAGGTTAGTTCGGCCTGTATGCAAAGTTGAGGTAAAGAAGCCCGAACTAAAACCTCTCCCTTCCCATCTTAAGTATGTTTTTCTTGATGAGCAAGAGCTCCATCCTGTTATCGTCAGCACTACACTCAATGATGCCCAGCTTTCCCAACTTTTAGATGTTCAGAAAAATCATAAGAAGGCCATTGGGTATAGTGTTGATGATTTGAAAGGTATTAGTCCCGACTTTTGCATGCATAGGATTCATTTAGAAGAAGATCACAAGCCTTGTATTCAACCACAAAGGCGCTTAAACCCTAACATGCAAGAAGTCGTGAAAAGTGAGGTATTGAAACTACTTGACGCAGGCATTATTTTTCCTATTGCTGCATCTAAGTGGGTAAGTCCTGTGCAAGTGGTTCCAAAAAAAGGTGGGATGACTGTTGTTAAAAATGATAAAAATGAATTAATTCCCACTAGAACTGTCACTGGTTGGCGCATGTGCATTGATTACAGGAGACTGAATTTAGCTACTCATAAGGATCATTTCCCTCTCCCCTTCATTGATCAAATGCTTGAAAGGTTAGCTTGTCATAGATATTTTTGTTATTTGGATGGTTATTCTGGATTCTTCCAAATTCCCATTCATCCTGATGACCAAGAGAAGACAACATTCACTTGTCCTTATGGTACTTTTGCATATCGTAGAATGCCATTTGGGTTATGTAATGCACCAGCTACATTTCAGCGTTGCATGATGAGCATTTTTTCTCATTTCATAGAGTCTATCATGGAAGTTTTTATGGATGACTTTAGTGTATATGGTAGTTCTTTTGAATCTTGTTTGGCTAATCTCACTAAAGTTTTGAAAAGATGTGAAGAATGTAATTTGGTTTTAAATTGGGAGAAGTGTCACTTTATGGTGACTGAGGGTGTGGTTCTTGGCCACATTATTTCTGATAAGGGCATACAGGTAGATCGAGCCAAGGTACAGGTGATTGAGCAATTACCACCACCAGTCAATGTGAAAGGGGTAAGGAGTTTTCTTGGTCATGCGGGGTTTTACCGCCGCTTTATTCAAGATTTTTCTAAAATTGCTAAATCACTAACCCAACTTCTTCTTAAAGATGCACCTTTTGACTTTACTGAGGAATGTGCTGAGTCTTTTAACAGGATAAAGCAAGCTCTCATAACCGCACCCATCATTCGCCCTCCCGATTGGGAACTCCCATTCGAGATTATGTGCGATGCAAGTGATTTTGCGGTTGGAGCTGTGCTCGGGCAAAGAAAGGACAAGGTCTTGCATGCCATTTATTATGCTAGCAAGACTTTGGATGAGGCTTAGGTCAACTACGCCACCACAGAGAAGGAACTTTTAGCTGTTATTTATGCCTTAGAAAAATTTAGATCATATCTTCTTGGTTCCAAGGTTATTGTGTATACTGACCATGCAGCTTTAAAGTACCTTCTTGCTAAGAAGGAAGCCAAACCAAGGCTTATTAGGTGGATTCTCTTACTTCAGGAGTTTGATATTGAGATTCGTGATAAGAAAGGAGCAGAGAATGTAGTTGCAGACCACCTGTCTAGAATCAGGTATGATGATGGTAAGATCTCCTCCTCTATTGATGATTCTTTTCCTGATGATCAGTTGTTTGCAGTCACATCACAGGGTCCGTGGTTTGCAGATTATGCTAACTATGTGGTAGGCGGCATTTTGCCTCCTGATTTGTCCTACCAACAAAAGAAAAGGTTCTTGCATGATGTTAGATATTATTTTTGGGATGATCCTTTTCTTTTCCGTGAGTGTGCAGATGGAATTTATCGCAGGTGCATTCCTGAGTGGGAGGTCCATGGGATCCTCCAGCGCTGCCACAGCTCACCCTATGGGGGACATCATGGGCCAGATAAAACTGTTCGCAAGCTGAATGAGTCTGGTTTCTTTTGGCCCACGATGTTCAAGGATGCTCAGTCTTTTGTTATGTTATGTGATTCTTGCCAGAGAACCGGCAACATTTCGAGGCGGCATGAGATGCCCCAAACTGGTATTCTTGAGGTCGAAATTTTTGACGTTTGGGGTGTCGATTATATGGGACCTTTTCCATCTTCTAATGGGAATTGCTACATTTTGGTCGCTGTCGACTATGTCTCTAAGTGGGTCGAAGCAATCGCATCTCCCACCAATGATTCTAAAGTGGTCATCCGGCTTCTAAGCAAGGTCATATTTCTGAGATTTGGGGTTCCTAGAGCTCTCATTAGTGATGGTGGTTCGCATTTTCATGAACGAAAGTTAGATTCTCTTCTCAAGAAGTATGAAGTTTATCATCGTACTGGACTTGCATATCATCCCCAAACAAGCGGTCAAGTTGAGATTTCCAACCGCGAGATCAAATCTATACTAGAAAAGGTGGTTGCAAAGTCTAGGAAAGATTGGAGTATGAAGCTTGATGACACGCTTTGGGCCTACAGAACAGCTTTTAAAACACCTATTGGCACCTCCCCATACCGGCTTGTGTACGGAAAATCCTGTCATCTTCCCGTCGAGTTAGAGTACAAAGCTCATTGGGCAATTCGCGAGCTTAACATGGATAACAAGTTAGCAGGGGAGAAGAGGCTTCTTCAACTTAATGAGTTAGATGAGTTTCGATTGTCCGCCTATGACAGTGCTCGGATTTACAAGGAGAAAACTAAGAAATGGCATGATAAGAAGATCCTCCCAAGAGAGTTTGCAAAGGGAGATAAGGTGTTATTGTTCAATTCTCGACTCAAGTTCTTTCCCGGAAAGTTAAAGTCTAGATGGTCTGGTCCTTTTTTGGTTACTAATGTGCATAAGTTCGGCTCCGTGGAATTGAAAAATGAAAAAGGTGATGTTTTCAAGGTCAATGGACAACGTTTAAAGCTTTACCATGAAGGAAATGTTGTTGGAACGATGGAAGTTATCCACCTTCATCCTTCTTCATCCTCTTAAGTTGGTCGAACAAAAGGGTCGTGCGGGACCTTAAAAACCAGCACTTGTCGGGAGGTAACCCGATTTCAGAGTTCACATCAATTATAAAAAAAAAAAAAAAAAAAAAAGAAGAAGAAAAGAAGAAAAAGAAAAAAAGTGCTCGGACCCGCCCGGGTATTCTCCAGGTTAAAAGAAGAAAAAGAAGAAAAAGAAACACTACCCGGACCCGCCCGGGTTTCTGCTCACCCGCCCGGTTTTTCTTCTGCACCCAAACCCGCCCGGGTCTTCACTCACCCGCCCGGGTCCGGTCTCCTCCCTCACCGGTTATATTTTTTTTTCTTTCTTTCCTTTCCCTCATTCACACTTCACTCACCACTTCATCTTCTTCCTCCATCATTTTCTCTCTCTTCCACCATTACTCTCAACTTTTCTAACTCTCTTTCCTCAAATTTTCCACTTTTCATTCATCAAAAATACCTAAAAATTTCCCCATCCTCATCCTCTTCTCATTCTCTTTTCCATTCACTAGTTCTTTTTCATCAATTTCACCCATTCCTTCAAATCTCAATCTTTACACATTTCTCTTTTTATTTTTAATTTTCACCCTCCAACTACATTAACCCAATTCCTACTACTTTCTTCTTACCCATTCTTTTATTCTACTCATTCACCCATCAATTTCAAAAAAAAAAAAAAAAAAAAAAAAAAAAAAAAACTGGGAGTGCAATGGCAAGCAAGCGGGCACGAGCTTCGGGGTCCAGCTCACAACCTATAATTCCAGACATTGAGCGCGATGAGGATTTTCCCGACGTTATTTTCTGCAATGAGGATCAACGACAAAAGTTTCAACATCTCAAAGGGCGCATTGTGTCATCTAAGTGGATCGATTGTTCGGCACTCGAACGATTAGGTATTCTCGAACCCACCCGTGATTTATTTGCTTCTCTTGGATTGTCTACTTTGTTTAATGCATGTCATAACACTCATGAGCATCTTACATTAGAATTTGTGAGTTCATTGTGGGAAGATGTTAGTGATAGGAGCAAACCTAAGTTGCGGTTTCGGCTGCACAACCGGAATTTTTCCTTGACCATTTCGCAATTAGCTAAATGTTTTGGCCTCCCTACGGGAGGAGATTTGCGAATACCCCAAGGGGGTGAGGCATGTGAATTATTTCGTCGTTTAACTGGACTGACCAATGTTAACACATCACACATGCATATTAATCAAGTTCATCATCCATGTGTGCGTGTGTGTTTGAAATTCTTCAGTACTTGTTTGTTTGGTCGAGCCGACCCTCACTTTGCTCGTAGTTTGGATTTAAACATTTTGGCTAAGTATTTCTTGGCGGGACAGACAGATATCAATATTAACATTCCTGTTTTCCTTTGGAAACACCTGTTATCCATTTCCCGCCATGCACTTTCTTCGAGCCAGGATGTTGTTATTGGGGGTTTGGTCACTCGCATCGTGACTAAATTTAAAATTCCTGATGATGCGGTTGTTCTTGCTGATTGTTTATTGTCCTTACAGCACCTTTGTCAATGTGGTTATTTGGTGGAGGGTAGTCAGGGGGGTTTTCGGTGGAAAATTCATTCCCGTCCCCCCTTTTATATTGATATGCCGACAGAGGATTTACCATCTTTGGAGCCCAACCGGGCTCATTACTTAGTTCCTGCGGCTTTTCCTGCTGAGTCCTCCGGAACTCGTACGGGACCTCCGCTGGGACCACCTCCGGTGGCTCCCCAAGGGTACTCCCCTTTTGAACAGCTCATGATCGATAATTTCAATGCGATGCAATTGTCTCAGCGGGAAATGGCCGCCCAATTGACCTCTTTGGACACTCGATTCACTCACTTCGAGCTCCAATCTCAGGCTGCTTTTCGACCACTGCTTGACTACCATCATCAGCAAGGTCATTTTCATGCCGATGTTCAGTATCCTGATTGGTATTCTCCCCCTCCTACCTATCAGGATGATGACGATGATGATGAGCAGCAGGATAATGACTTTGACCCCATGGGTTAGTGGGCTCTTGCCTCCCTCTCAAACTCTGAGGACAGTGCTTGATTTAGCTTGGGGGGGGATCTTGATTGTTGCTTTGAACACTCTCTTGTATATATTCTACTGCTTTTAGTGTAGTTTTTTTGGTCGGAGTTGGTTGCTTCTCTCCTTTTTGCAGGTTCTTTTGCAAGTCACACTTTGGATAACGTGACGATTTTCTGTACTTCAGCTTGCATTAGGAAGTTAATTGGTGAGATCTTCCCAACTCTTTTCATAATTTAGCTTTGAGTATTTTTATTGCTTTCTTAGGATTGTTGCATGGTTTGTACCACTCATTAGGAGTGGGAGCTTACATGTGACCAAAAATATTGTATTGCTTTCTTAGTTGTAATGTATTTCTTTCTCCCTTGATGCGCCTTTGGATCTTTTTGACAAAGTACATTTCCCTGTGCCCTATGGTTGAAATTTTTAACACTTGTGATTGCGGAGACTGGTCATTGTAGACTTTTGGGTTCTTTTTCCGATTCATTTGTATTATTGAAACTTGTGTTTTTGAGCATTATTATCTATTGAATGGAACAAGGAAGAGTTTACCTTGTAAGGGTTTGGACTTTGATTTCTATCTCACTATTTCCTTCTTGAGTGATTAGTTCCTGGTGTATCACTGATCTCCATTTTGGCTTGGTACTGGTCTTGTTAGCTATGTAATTGCGTGATGAGCATGATAGAAGGCCCTCATTTGCTAGAAGCCATGTAACATTGTTTTCAAAGACATTATTTGCCATTTGATTCTTTATTTTATTTGCCATTTGATCCTTTATTTTAAGCCCTACATTTTCTTTCATAACTAACCACATTGTAAACCTTTTTGACCCTATTTTATCAACCCAAGTCTAGCTTGGGGGAGCATTTGATCGGTTAGTAGGCGATATATATTCTGTCTTTTGGCTCACATTTAGTTGCATGGGGTACTTGAGTTAGGTTGATTATTTCCTCGATTGTTGGAGTGTGCTTATCTTCTTCATTGTTCATATTCATTCATTCAAAAAAAAAAAAAAAAGGAGAAAAATCCTCTTGGTTTGTCATATGTTACCATCTTTTCATTATTCATATTTATGTAGTTTCAATTAAAAAAAAAAAAAAAAAAAAAAAAAAAAAAGAAAGAAAGAAAAATTTGTCTCACATCTTTTATTTTATTGTACATTTTCGCCTTTGTAAGTTGTAAATCTCTTATAATTTGATGATGATATGACGGTGCTTTCCATTAGTTGGGTTGGTTCGGTAGTTATGAGTTGAAGTTATTTGGAGTTGTTTTCGCCTCATTTTTTGGCTACGTTACTTTTTAGATTATGCTCCCCCAAAATAGACTTTTAGCTCGCATATTTTCAAATTGAATCCTACCTTTGACCCAAACCCCATTACAAGCCCAATAAAGACCTTCTTGATAATCATGCAGTTATATGTGCTTCCTCGATTTAATACCTTGCCAAGATCTGAGAGTATGTGTTGCATTTCGAGTCGACTTCGATAGGTCGAGTGATATTATTTCCCCTTTAAACACATGAGTGTTGTTGAGATGGGAGGGTGCCTTATTAGCATTTTAGGCTACAAAAATTGATTCATATGCACATCTTTTGCATATTTGTGGGCGGAGAGCGATCGAGTACATTTTATACTCGCCACAGATAGAGGAGTGTCACCCGTGAGAACTCTTTTCTTGATTCCTCGTT